>NC_091282.1:8752778-9060278 GCF_032444005.1 Ranitomeya imitator
AACGGGCCCATGATGACCCACTGGACATTGACATGATGGTGGCATCCATAGAGGAACGGGGCCCGTTGTGGGACAGCCGTGACCCCCGGCACGCGGACCAGGGCGTGTTGCGCCATTTGTGGATGGAGGTGGCACAATCGCTGTGGGATGGCTTCGACAGCGCTTCCCCCACAGGCAAAGCTAAATTTCGTAAGTATTTCCAAAATGCTGCTGTGACCCATCATGCCAGGATTACACAACCGTCTGATGTCTTCTATTGGGATTGCACACGGTTGCGTAATCGTTTTCAATATTTTCTCTAAAACTTTTTTTTTTTTTTATTTATACACAGTTAAACAATTGTAGACCAGATGGCGCTCCATGAAGGACAGTTTCAAGAGGGGCCTGAAAAAGGAGGGACAGATCCGTAGTGGTGCTGCAGCGTCAAGGAGCTCTGTCTACAAATATAACCGTATTTTGCAGTTCTTGCGACCGGTCCTTGACAGCAGAGAGTAAGTATAGTACCTATGCACACACCTAGTTTTTACAACATTCATATTCACATACTACATTCCAGCCACGTAGCTTATTGCCCAGCCATTTATTTTGGCAAGTACGAAGTATAGAAATGAAGAAAAAAATGCAAGCTCACCGAGGCGTGAAAAGTATAAAATACATACTTTTATCCACTTCAATCATAAGCAGAGGATGAAACATCAGCACAATACAATAGACACTATCTACGCGTTTCAGGTGACAGGGAACATCAGACATCATGATTAAGGGTGCCCTATCACCTGAAACGCGTAGATAGTGTTTTTATTGTATTGTGCTGATGTTTCATCCTCTGCTTCTGATTGAAGTGAATAAAGTATTTAGTTTTTACTTTTCACGCCTCGGTGAGCTCAAATTTTCTCTTCATTTCTGGTTTTCTCACACTTGACACAGCGTCTCCGTGCTCCGAGCCTTCTGGGATTACTACAATGGTGAGCTTGACTTCCTATTTTTTTTCCCTGAAATCCGAAGTATACAGAACACAGAAAGATAGTAGATTGGCCATGCCCGGGCAATATTTCATAGTGGAGTAGTATAGTGCCCATCCAGGTGTATCCCAGTTTTTTTTTTTTTTTTTTTTTTTACACAAAAAAAACGTAAAATATAATAGACACGGCATACCTTCTACTGCAAGGCAGGTTATGTTCCCATGGTTGCTCAGCTCGCAGGACCTGTGATGACGTCTCGGTCACAGGACTGTGACGTCATGGCAGTTCCAACGATAAGCGTAATTGTCGGGCGTTACAAACCGCAACCATGGGTGACTATTTTGAAATAAATAAATGCATTTTTTTTTAATATTGATGCGGCATATGCAGTGTCAATATTAAAAATAGGTTAATATTAACGGCGGCAATGGATACCGCCGGTAAAGTTAATTAATGACGCATGTGAAATGTTATATTTAGTATACTAATGGTTTCCTTATGTCTTCACAGAACACACAGCAGCACCCGCGAGACTGTCCGACCCTCTGGAGCGGTCCTTTGTGAATCGCCATCTGAACAGTCGCAGCCATCCCACAGCGAGAGCAGGTCTGCACCACCACAATCTGGCGAACCGGCAGCCGGTCCATCAGATGTTCCCCTGGCCGAGGCCTCTGTCGCTCCTTCCTTCGGGTCTTCCCGACAGCGTCAGCGGGCCTCGGACAGGGCGATCCTGCCCGAATTTTTTTACATTTGAGCACCGTATTCCAAAATGTCCAATATCGACCGGCGTCTTGAAACCTTAGAATCGGAGCTCTCGAGGCCGGCCAAACTTTTTTTTAGTGCCATTCAGAAGGGCATGGTTGAACATCCTACGCCGGAACTCCAGATTTCGGTCATGCAGGGCTGCAACAACGCATATGTCAGTGCTCTGCAGCAGGCTCGGGTCATGCAGTCAGCGACTACAATGCCCGCAGTACCATCGCTGGCTGCCATGGCTCCGACTCCTGCTGCAGAGCACCACCACAGAGCTCCGCGTGCCGAGGGCCACCGCCACCACAGAACAGAGCCCCAAAGTTCTGCTCCTGCCAGGCCTTCAAGGGCACACAGACGGGAAGCCGACCCACACCCAGAGGGAGAGAGGAGGAAAAAAAAAAAAAAAAAAAAGAAGAAGACAAGCACTACAACCTTGGCTATGGCTGCTCCCAAAACCACCCAAAGTACACAGCCTGGGTCTACCCGGAGCACACCAAGTACCCAGCCTGGGTCTACACGGAGTACACCCAGTACCCAGCCTGGGTCTACAAGGAGCACACCAAGTACTCAGCCTGGGTCTACCCGGAGCAGGAGTAGCCAGCCAAGGACACTCGTCGTCCCTCCTCCTCCCTCACCTCCTGCTTTGGCAGTCTCGCCACCGTCAACTGCCTGGATTGATGTCGGCATCCCGTCTAGTGTCAGAGTATGCCGCTTCCTCCCCCTCCTCCTCGGTCTCCTCAACACCCACCAAAAGTGGGGGATATCAATCCCCCTTAATCGCAGATATAGATACCCCATAACATTTCCCATTTCTTTTTTTGTGTGTCCCAAATAAAATTGTTATTTTGTTCAAAAATACTGAGTTTTTATTGTCTATAATAAAGTTTGCACCAAATCACACCGTGCGCCGTATACACAAATCTTGTGTTTGTAACACCTGATGTGCAAGGTCTGACAATATTTTACAAAAAAATTTTTCCATTTTTTTATAGGGCTGTCGCTCATTGTACTATGAGATGTTACAAACACAAACAGCATTGCTCAATATATCAATTTTAAAATGTACCATCACACAACGATTTCAGTAACGATATAGTTGGTTTTTGTCAGTAACCAACGTTATCTTTTCTGAAATCGTACAACAATTAGGCCCCTGCTGGGAGATTGTAGGTGTCAGCGAATGATGAGGAATTTTTTGGGGTAACTGATCACACGCTGTCATTGTTGGATCGGCGTGTTTCACACCGATCCAGCGATGTCTTTGCTGTAAACAAGGGAATATTGGGTTACTAGCGCAGTGTTTTAAACACTCAAATAAGTGAATACCCCAAAAAAAAAAAAAGGTCTCAACCACGTCCCTCGCCGTCATCTTCCCGCAGTGACTGACACTGTCATTCCTGGCCGTAAAGCAGAGCACACCGTTGACTTAAACGCTGTGCTGTGCTTTAGGGCTGGCACAGTACGGAAAGCTGACGGCGATGGACGTGTCACACACCGGAATGTAAGGGTTTTTTATTTTTTTTAATTACATTTACAATGGTAAACAGGGAAAACATCGTGAGTGCAGCCATGCGCTTCATAACACAATGGTTACCCAGATTACATGGGGACTTGCTCTTTTTTTGTCGCTGGAGAGCTGTCTGTGTGACAGCTCTCCAGCAACCACACGACGACTAACGATCACGGTCCGGTCGTATCACTGGTCAGTATCGTTGGATAATCGTTTTATTACGGTACCTTAAGATTATTGGTCAGGTGAGGTGGTAGCAATGTTCACAGTGTCGCCACTATTTGACTCTGGACGTATTCTAGCATCCTGAGTACAATAGTGTTAACTCTGTAGAGTTTTGCAAACATGATCGTCTCCCTCCTTGTCAAGCCAGGTTCCATATGCAAATAGTCTGCAGGATTAAAAATGGTTGACAAGGTGGGAGCCGATCATGTTATACGTCCAAACTATGGAAAACACGGCTGTAAAATTTATTTGTTTTGTCACAGTCCATTTGGGTACTGGTGCTCATAAATTTTGTGGGACACACATTAGTTTATATAACATTGGATTTTAAAATTTGTTTACTATGGAAAAACATATGGGAGATTTGTTTTGTGAAAACGGAAAGGCACAAGAACTTTATTTCAAAAGACAACGCACTAGACAATCAGGGGACATTATAACAACATTTAAATAACCTTACATAGGCTGGTAAAATGACATGGACTCAGTGTTTGCATGACTGTTTTTATTGTATCATAATACCAAGATGAATTAAACCATTTGATCTTGCCATGAAACACGCCCAACATCAGAAACAAAGTATGCAGCAAATTGGTCCCTCATATGAGCAATCTCCACAGTTGTCCGCAGAGGATGAGCTTGATAATCTGGCAATGGATTTGGTATGGGTTCATCGAGTTCCACGTTGACTCTCTTTATCAATAATATAATTGTGGAGAACCACACACGCCTTCACCACCTCATCCACTGTCTCAATTTTCAAATTTATAGCGGATCCTAAGATACGCCATTTGGAGACAAGGATGCCAAAGGCGCACTCCACAGTTGTTCTGGCTCTGGACAGTCTGTAATTGAAAATACTTTTTGTGTGGTCCAAGCCACGACTGGAGTAGGGTTTCAGTAGGTTGCCACTCATTTGAAAAGCCTCATCCCCAACCACAACAAATGGCATGGCCGGGCCTTCGGTGTTGGGAAGAGGTCGTGGCTGGGGGAAATTAAAATTGTTATCGTACAATCTTCGGCCCATATCAGACTCCTTAAATGTCCGTGAATCATTTGCACGGCCAAACGCTCCAATGTCCACAGCGAGAAACCTGCAGTCCGCACCTGCAATTGCCATGAGCACGGTGGAAAAGTATTTTTTATAATTAAAATACAGAGATCCACTTCTTGAAGGCTTGGTAATCCTAATGTGCTTCCCATCCACGGCTCCAATACAGTTAGGGAAAGAACACACTTGTTCGAATTTTTGGGCGTTGGCCTGCCATAATTCTGTTGTCGGGATGGGTAAAAATTCCTCCCGGAGGTTGTCCCACAATGCGCGGCATGTGTCGGCAATAATACCAGATAGTGTGGAGACTCCAATCCTAAACTGGAAATGCAGTGATCTCAAGGTCTCTCCGGTAGCCAGGAAACTGACAACAAAAATAAATAAATATAATTAAATTGTTATGAAAAAATTTTTCATTCTTAATTACAATCCCCCACCCCACAAAACCAAAACACGTTACTTTAAAAAATGGCAAGAGCATATAAATCCTTCACATTCCATTACGTACCGTAGAGTCACCAGCAGACGTTCCTCGGGGGAAATTGCTTTATGGAGCTGCGTGTCCTGCCTGGAAATGGTTCCTTCCACCAGACGCAGCAGATATCGGAAGCTGTTTTGAGACATCCTGGTGTACTCGAAGTATTTCTCCTGGTTGTCGTTTAACTCGCCAAACAGACAATGGTAGGCTCCACGACTCTCTCAGACTTCCACTATAGGGTGTAGCCAAAAACGCCGATGACTCCTTCTCCGTAGTTTGTCTCTTTTCCTCTGTTCATGACAGGCAATAGCAAGGGCAAAATCCAGCTCCATATTGAGGTAGATACTCTCCATGGGTCGATCCATCTTGATGCTGTATGGTTGGAATATATGCCGGGGTATATATACCACTATTACATTAATACCCACCCTCATCTACCCATTGGTGGCATTATCTAGTGTCTAGACACTAAATTGTGTTGAAAGATTACATCATTGTTTGACAACGCATGCGTTGTAAAATGCTGCGTTTTTGGGAAAACGCAACAAAAACTCACAAAAAACGCTGCGTTTTACAATGCATCCGTTCGATGCATGCGTCAAAAAAGGTGTGTTTTTGCGTGCGTTTGTTGCGTCGTGCGTTGCGTCGGTGACGCTGCGTCGCATGACGCTAATGTGAACGTAGCCTAACACATCCAAGACAATCCTGGAGGTGTCAACACCAATGTGGCTCCAGATGCTCAGAGCAGTGGGCATCTTGGAACACATACTGAAAATGCGCATGATGCAGTCTCTGTAGGTAATGGTGTTTATGATAATGAATTGTCCATAGATCATTCAGCTGCTTTACAATATTTTGATCAAAGGCCGCTCCGCAATTTCAATGCGCATATACATACAGATCATTTTAGATTTGTATATTTGGAGCGTGTACAATCATTTGTCGAGGCCGTGAATATTGTTCATGACAGCATTCAGGTATTAGTGGATAGCCTCCCCTGAACTGCTGAATATTTGGACACGCGAATCAGTAGAGTCTTCATTGAGATTTATGAATATTTTGCTGACAGAAGAGAAAAAAAGTCTTTGAAAGAGCTACTAGTCAGTTAAATAAACTCATTGAGCGTGTTTTGAGAAATAAGAGTGATCCCGACTTTAATAGGAGGGAAGGACTCTTACAGTCATCTGTGGAAAGGTATCAAGCTCTACTCAAAGAGAAAAACACTTCAATTTCAGAGGGATCTTAAAGATTTCAGTGAAAACCAGATCTTTAATTTTCAAAAAGAAAGGCAATCAGAGGCATCATCATCTGATATAGATACCTCAGATACTGAAAGAGGTGACCCCACAAGTGCTGGGACACAACAGTTTAGGGGGTCAACATATAGACAGAAATGGCAGAGTGGAAGGGGGAAGACGGGCAAAAGGGGGAGGGGAGCGCACAGAGGCGGTGCAGGAATTCTATCTTTTTTCCCACGGGGTGCAGGGTCAGCATCCACATTGTTGCCCCCCTCCTCATCATCATCTTTTTTGGAGCAGGGTGCGGGAACAGGTTACGGGCTGAGAACCCGCTTCAACAAATAAAAGGACAAATCGTCAATCTGTCCTCGCACACACGGACCAAGGATGAAATGCAGGTACTGTCCAGGGGTTTGAATTTTGTACCAACGAATAAATAATTGTTTTGAATGGATTAAGGATGTTAATCTATTCTGTAGGAAGTTGAAATGGAGGAAATTTTTCAAACACACCAATCGGGAAGAATGTCACCAATATGGTCTCAGTGATGAGGATGTAGAGGGGTACCAGGTCCTTAGAGACCTCCTACGAGAAAATGATAGGGCTCCCTTGGATGGAAAAGGTCCAATCACCAGTCTTAAAAATAAAAGTACCAAGATGCCACCTGTAGGGGATGCAGGCAATATTGATATCTTTGCCCTGCTAGTGGAAAGGGACCTACGAAAATTAAATAACTGAATGAGAGAGAGATGAAAATCTGTTAGAGGAGGAACGTATAGCCCTGGACTCACTCAAAAAGAATGACGAGATTATAATTAAACCCTCCGACAAAGGGGGAAATCTGGTGACCATGAATCACACTGAGTACCGACAGATGTGTGACACCATCCTATGTGATAATTTGATGTATGACATTCTGGACCAGAATCCACTGGTGAGTTTCAGGGAGGGTCTAAAGGCCCTTCTGGAGGAGGCTCTCTCCCGTGACCTCATCTCGAAATGTGAGTTTGATTTTTTATTCCCCAAATTTCCAATGGTGGCCACCTTTTATGCACTCCCAAAAGTTCACAAAGGACTGGTCCCCTTGAAGGGACGACCCATAGTGTCGGGGGTGGACTCGCTGCTACAAAATTGTGGTATTTATGTGGACCAAATCTTGCGTCCATTTGTGGTCTCTACTCCATCCTGAGGGATACGGCAGACCTGCTGCTAAAACTCGAAGGGATCCATCTGGAGGAGGACTCCTGGTTGGCATCTATCGATATAGAGGCCTTGTACAGTAGCATACCCCATGAAGCAGGGATCAGAGGGGTGGAATACTATCTAAAACAAAGATCAGTGGCCTGTAGAGAAAACAATTTTGTAGTATCCCTCTTGGAATTCACACTTACCGACAATACCTTTACGTTCGATGGAAAACACCACCAGCTCAGGGGCACGGCGATGGGGAGTCCCTGTGCCCCATCGTATGCCAATCTGTTCATGAGCTGGTGGGAGGAGACAATAGTGTTCAGCTGTGAATCCAACTGGTGGCAAGATCTTATACCAGTATGGCACAGATTCATTGATGATGTGTTTTTGGTATGGACGGGGACGAGAGAGAGGTTTGGGGACTTCCTAAGAGACCTTAATCATAACATAGGTATGAGATTTACATCTGAGATTCAGAAGGAGGAGCTTGCTTTTTTGGATGTAAAAATTAGAAGAGAGAAAAAAGGAAGGATATCCACAAGCATTTACCGAAAGCCGACGAGTACAAATAGTCTCCTACACTGGCAAAGCCATCATCCAGCTCCTTTGAAACGGGGGGGGATCCCGAAGGGACAGTTTCTGAGGTTAAAGAGAAACTGTTCCAGAAAAGATTTTTGATAGACAAGCAGGGGACATGTACCATCGATTCAGGGAGAAGGGATACCCTGGGCATGTTCTGGATACCGCCGTTGAGCATGCTAAGAGAAGATTGACAGGGACTCCTACACAAAAATGCGGAAAGAGACACCAAAGAAACCATCAGGATTATAGGTACATTTGATGTTAGGCACCAAGAGATTCGAAAGGTTATGTCAAGACACTGGGACATTTTAAAATTAGACCCTGATCTGAGAGAGATGGTGGGAGAATACCCCAGTATAACCTTCAGAAAGGGTAAATCCCTAAGAGACATGTTGGTGCATAGTCAATATAGGAGACCGACAACAAGTGGAACCTGGTTAGATAGGAAGCCTTGTGGTTTCTTCAAGTGCGGTGACTGCAGTATGTGCAGATGGATGGAGCCAGGTAAATCTTTCCGCAGCTCGGCCACAGGGAAGACATATTATCAACGTAGTTTCTCTAACTGTAAGACCACAGGTGTAGTATATATGGCCAAATGCTCTTGCCCAAGGGACTATATTGGTAAGACCAAGAGAATTTAGGAGAAGAGTGGGGGAGCATATGGGGGGACATTAGAAACAGGGATACCCCTCTGGCGAAACATACAAACCTGGCATGGAGGGGATCTGGCGAGCATTAAATTCGCGATTATTGAGGTGGTGAATGTTAACCCAAGAGGGGGGGAATGTAGATAAGACCATTCTGAAAAGAGAATGTGAATGGATCTTTAGAATGGATAGCATGGAGCCAAAAGGAATTAATGAACAACTGTCCTTTGCCTGTTTTTTGTAAGCCTAAATGTTTAGAGTTAAAAGAGGACAACCCCTAGGAAACGTCGTCGTTTAGTTCCAATTTTTTTTGTCTTTATTCCCCCAGAAGGGAAATGGGGGATTTACGGATTACTGTAAGGGATCGGTTATGGTATCATTATTCTTTAATCCTGCCGTCAATGTCTATGCCTTTAACCCTCCCCCTATACACATCCCCTCCCTCTAAGCTCCCCCCGTGGTTAATCTCCTCCCTTGGTTCCCCGCCCCCCTTTTTTTGGAATGGATATCATCTCTACCAAAACAGTAGAAAGTATCATCTGTATACATTCTGTTTGAGATTACTATAAGTCCAGATGTTGGTAGATGGTTTAAACTTTCTAGTACATAATGTTATCATTTGCGATATGGAGCATAGGACTGTAAAACAGAAGACAGTATCATCTTTCTGTACCCCTATCAAAAATTATGACAAGACTAAGTGCTCGTAGAATGTTTACATTTGTAAGTACCGAACGCTATCACATATTCTATGAAGCACTATATCATGTTGAACTGTGTGCCATACCTAAACAAGGACTTTGGGCCGCACAATGTGTACACATGTTCATGATATGTTACGGGGTAATTTAGAGATTTATACACTTTATTTGCCGGTGATGTCGGGGTCAAGGGGTAAGAGAAAGGGGTTGTGAGGTGGGAAAGCGCATGCGCGGGTATATTGCCACCTTCTAAATAGAAGTATCGGACATGCACGGTGGGAGGTGTGGTCTGAGTTAAAAATAGAAGCATCGGACATGTGCTGTGTGGGGGATATAGTTTGGGCATGCGTGTAGACTCTGCATTTGAGGTGACCTTATAGTACCCGGTAGTAGTTCGGGGTTGCTATAGCCACACACTGCGAGAGACATCAGCGCAAGAAGTATGGAGCCGCGACCACATCCGGTATGGCTGTGCGGGTCAGGAGGAGCATGCGCTATGCATGCAAACAGTACCCGGAAATGAGTCAGTAAAGTGAGACGGGATACTTTCCGGTCGATCACTGCGGTTCAGCGGGAGCATGCGCTGTGGTGATATGACGTGCGGCAGGTACCCGGAAGTGAGCCGGGCAGTGACGTCACACGCCCTAAAGCACGCACATGGCGGCAGCCTTTAAAGAGAAGCAGGTATCATAGTTATTCACCATCATCACACCGCATCAGGACACTACCTATCTTGTCATCGAGCCTCCTGAGGAGCCCAATTGGGCGAAACGCGTAGAGGCGCTGCTCATTTGTATGGCAACTGGCAGGCGAAGGGAGATAAGTGCTTTCAGCCCTTGGCTTTGGTAGAGATATATAACATATGGACTACCTGTGGCTGTATTGGGGTATTATAGTTGATTTTCCCATCATGGACATTATGGCCCCATAAGCATTCTAACTAAATATCTCTCCCCTTTATCGCCAATATCTACTGCCTACTGTGTTCTTTATTTTGTTTTTATATTTGTGGGGATTTAGGGTTCCTTTAGCATAGGAGCACCTCTGTCTAGTTACAGCGGTTTCCCTAATCTGCGGGTAGTGGGTTTCCCTAGGGCATATAGGGTACTACAGGGCCCCCAGGGATAGCCGCCGTGGAGTGGGGGCGCCATATCGTTTCCCCTATAGGGTGCCAACCCCCACAGGTAGGAAGGTGCGAGAATAGCATACATTAGGGACACCTAGTTTACCCATTTTTTATTAAGTGTTTGTGTGAGCACAGTGTATGTCTTGTTTATTTTGTGGTCAATTTTTGTGGTGTGAACTAATATGTGGGTTCTTAATAAAGATTTATAGTTTTTTTGTTAGGGATTGTATACGTTTATATATATTTGAGACCATAGTTACACTATTTTTTCTAAATATTAGTGGATAGAATCATCAGGGACATTGAACCTGGGGACTTTCTACAGTTAAGGCTTGAATGTGGTGATACTTTAGATCCTATTTTCGCTACAAAACAAACCCGGGAAGATTTTAATTCTGAATCTTTTTTTAAATACTGTTGCCCGCACACTTCAAAGTAACGCTGAAAGTCTAGCATCAGATTCGTTAAAGCTAGTTGTCACCATCATTAAAAATCGTCGCGGTGGTGTAAAAAAAGGAGATTGAAATCTAAAGCGAATAGTCAGATCATTAAACAAAGGAGGTAGTTGCTGTATGATTTTACCACAACAAACATTTTTATAGCGCGTTTTACAACTTCGTATGCTCGGTTAGAGCTCTATTCGCTCTTGGCCCGGCTGCAGAAGAGGCGCCTTTATCACGACACAGATTGTTATTTTTGTACAGAGAGATGGTGAGTGGCAGCCGCCTTTAGGTGATTACCTGGGGGAACTGGCCAGTGAAATACCCGATGGTACACACACACACACACAGAATTTGTATCTGCGGGCCCCAAACAACTTACGGATACAAACTCAACACCGGTAAAGCCATCTTTAAAGTTAAGGGGGATAACACTAAATGTTGGTAACACTCAATCTATTAATTTCAACAGTCTAAAAGATCTAGTTCTGGACTACCCGCATAATTCTGACACAGATAATCAAACGTATTGTCGTACAACAGCTGTCCATTGTGAGAAGTAAAAAGTACAGGAACATCGAAACAAGACCATTACGCAAAACCCAAAAGTGCGTTTACACAAAGCGTCGCCTATTAGATGATGTCACCACCTAGCTGAGAATTGCGATGGATACACGACTGCAACACCCATTCTCATGCATTCTAGCAGGACTGTCTAATTCTGGAAAGAGCTATTTTGTAAAACTGCTATATAATATTGAAACTAATTTTTCTCAGAAACCTGATAATATTGTTTGGTTTTATTCGTGTTGGCAAAAACTATATGATGAAATCTCTTTTCCCCAATACCAGATTTGTGGAGGGTCTGCTGAATACATTCGTAGATGATGAATTATTCCCACCGGAGAAGGTGAATTTGGCTATTGATGATAATATCATGGAGAGTGCTACTGAAAATTGTGAGATAGAAAAAGCCTTTACCAAGTATGTGCACCACAGAAATCTCAGCATTTTCTACCTGGTACAACACATTTTGTCAGGGTAAGAAAAGCCGCACGATAAATTTAAAAACGCAAAGTACATGGTGCTTTTTAATAACCCCTGAGATAAATTACAAATTTTAACTCTTGCTCGTCAGATGTATCCCGGAATAACACGTTTTTTCCAAGAAGCTTTTAAGGATGCCACGCAGGAGCCTTATGGGTATTTGCTGGTAGATTTGAGAGCCAATACCCCTGAGGATCTTCGCTTAAGGACTGGATTGTTTCCACCAGCGTTGCCCGCTGTCTATGTTCAAAAGAAAAACTTCTAAAAAGTGAATTTTACCCGGAATCAGACATTCTACGCTGTGTGCGTTGTGATGTTAAGATGTCTGAGAAACTCAAACGTATCTAGGCTCTCAAAAACCCTCATGAAAGCAACCCCCGCTGTCAGAAAGAATTTTGCGCAATGCAAGCAATGATTAAATTACAGCCATAGGCAAGATTGCCTTTAACATCTTGAAAAGGCAGGATTCTGCTAAAAGCACCAAAAAGGCATATTAAAGAAGTGGCGTAAAGCTATAAGGACCATGAGTGACACATCTCAGCCCATAAAGAAAATGAAGCGTCTACTAAAGCAGGCCGGCGGGTTTATCAGCCCTCTTTTAGGTTTGCAGTCCTTCAGCAGCCGATCGAGGGTGCATACTGCTGTGCGAGATGTGAGCACGTTGTGCATTTGGAAGCCCAGATTCTGCATCTAAATGTGCAGCTGGCAACACCGAAATCCATAGACAATACGGAGAGGAGTCTTCTGCTCACTGACAGACGCTCAATGGGACAGATGGGGGGGGGGATGGTAGGATGGAGCTGCAGGACTGAAGTAGCATGCTGGGTGACAGGAAGCGGGGAAGAGGTAAGAGTGCCAGGGAGGCTAGTCCTGATCTGGAACACCCCAATAAGTTTGCCAAGTTGGCAGATGAGGGGGGTGCCAGTACAGGGGTAGCACTGCTGCAGCTAGGCATGCCCTCTGAAAGCCGGAGGAGTGACTGCTCCAGTAAGGAGGGAAATAGGAGAGCAGCGCAGGCCAGACCGGTGCTGGTAGAGGGGGGACTCCATTATTAGGGGAACAGATAGGGCAATCTGTCACAAAGACAGGGATCGTCGGACGGTGTGCTGCCTACCTGGCGCTCGAGTCCGACACATCGCTGATTGGGTGGACAGATTATTGGGAGGGGCTGGTGAGGACCCAGCGGTCATGGTGCACATTGGCACAAATGACAAAGTTCGAGGTAGGTGGAAGGTCCTTAAAGATGATTTCAGGGATTTAGGCCGCAAGCTGAAAGCAAGGACCTCCAACGTGGTATTTTCCGAAATACTGCCGGTACCACGTGCCACGCCAGAGAGGCAACGGGAGATTAGGGAGGTTAATAAGTGGCTCAAGAATTGGTGTAGGAAGAAGGGGTTTTGGTTCCTGCAGAACTGGGCTGACTTCTCAGTTGGCTACAGGCTCTACGCTAGGGACGGGCTGCACCTCGATGGGGAAGGTGCAGCTGTGCTGGGGGAGATAATGGTTAGAAGGTTGGAGGAGTGTTTACCCTCCCTCCCACCCCCCCAATTCCTAGTTTATTCATTTTATAGGAGGGGGAAGATTGTGCAGATAGAGACCTGGGCACAAATAAGGAAGTCGGGGGTGGCGGTGGCATGGGGGGGTGAGGTTAGAACAGCTAATAATTTAAGAAAGAATAGAGGTACAGAGAGGAACATCAAGTGCATGTATACTAATGCCAGAAGCCTGGCCAACAAAATGGACAAATTAGAATATCTGAGACATGGCTGGATGAGAGCCATGACTGGGCTGTTAATTACAGGGCTATAGTCTGTTCAGAAATGACCGTACAGATAAACGAGGGGGTGGAGTGTGTCTATGTAAAATCGTCCTTAAAACCCATTCTGCGTGATATAGGTGAAGTTAATGAAAATGTAGAATCCCTGTGTGTGGAGATAAGGGGAGGGGGAAAAATAATAAATTACTGATAGGGGTTTGTTATAAATCTCCAAAAATAATGGAAGCAATGGAGAATATCCTCGTAAAGCAAATAGATGAAGCTGCGACTCAAGGAGAAGTCATTATTATGGGGGACTTCAACTACCCTGAAATAGATTGGGGAACAGAAATCTGCAGTTCCAGCAAAGGTAATCGGGGTCTGACAACTATTACCTACCTACCAGAGACAATTACCTCTGACAACTGGTTCAGGACCCAACAAGGGAGGCACTGCTAGACCGAATATTAACCAACAGGCCAGACCGCATAGCAAATATAAGGGTTGGGGGTCACTGGGGGAATAGTGATCACAAAATAAGTTTTCATGTATCCTTTAATAAGATGTGTAATAGAGGGGTTACAAGGACACTAAACTTCAGGAGGGCAAATTTCCAACGGATGAGAGGATCTTAGTGCAATGAACTGGAACGATATCATGAGACAAAAAAATACACAAAGAAAATGGGAGACGTTTATTAGCATCCTGGATAGGACCTGTGCACAGTATATACCGTATGGGAATAAACATACTAGAAATAGGAGGAAACCAATATGGCTAAATAGAGCTGTAAGGGGCGCAAGAAAGGACAAAAAGAAAGCATTTAGAGAATTAAAGGAAGTAGGTAGTGAGGAGGCATTAAATACAGAAAATTAAATTAAATCTGTAAAAAGCAAATCAAGGCAGCAAAGATTGAGACAGGACAGACTGCCAGAGAGTAAAAATAATCCCAAAATATTCTTCAACTACATAAATAGTAAGAAACTAAAAAAATGATAGTGTTGGCCCCCTTAAAAATAGTCTGGGTGAAAGGGTGGATGAGGAAAAAGCCAATATGCTAAATGACTTTTTTTCATCAGCTTTTAAACAAGAAAATCCCATGGCAGACAAAATGACTGGTGATAAATTCTTAATTAAATGTCACCTGCTTAACCCAGCAGGAAGTGCGGCGGCGTCTAAAAATCACTAAAATTGACAAATCTCCGGGCCCGGATGGGATACACCCCCGAGTACTGCAGGAATTAAGTACAGTCATTGATAGATGATTATTTTTAATCTTTAAAGACTCCATAATAACAGGGTCTGTACCACAGGACTGGCGTATAGCAAATGTGGTGCCAATATTCAAAAAGGGGACAAAAACTGAACTCGGAAACTATAGGCCAGTAAGCTTCACCTCTACTGTGGGTAAAATCCTGGAGGGCATTCTAAGGGATGCTATACTGGAGTATCTGAAGAGGAAGAACCTCATGACCCAGTATCAGCACGGGTTTACTAGGGACCGTTCATGTCAGACTAATCTGATCAGCTTCTATGAAGAGGTAAGTTCCGGACTGGACAATGGGAACCCAGTGGATGTAGTGTATATGGACTTTTCAAAAGCTTTTGATACGGTGCCACACAAAAGGTTGATACATAAAATGAGAATAATGGGGATAGGGGAAAATATGTGTAAGTGGGTTGAGAGCTGGCTCAGGGATAGGAAACAAAGGGTGGTTATTAATGGAGCACACTCGGACTGGGTCGCGGTTAGCAGTGGGGTACCACAGGGGTCAGTATTGGGCCCTTTTCTTAACATATTTATTAATGATCTTGTAGGAGGCATTCAGAGCAGAATTTCAATATTTGCAGATAACACTAAACTCTGCAGGGTAATCAATATAGGAGGACAATTTTATATTACAGGATGATTTATGTAAACTAGAAGCTTGGGCTGATAAATGGCAAATGAGCTTTAATGGGGATAAATGTAAGGTCATGCACTTGGGTAGAAGTAATAAGATGAATAACTATGTGCTTAATTCTAAAACTCTGGGCAAAACCGTCAATGAAAATGACCTGGGTGTATGGGTGGATGACAAACTCATATTCAGTGGCCAGTGTCAGGCAGCTGCTACAAAGGCAAATAAAATAATGGGATGCATTAAAAGAGGCATAGATGCTCATGAGGAGAATATAATTTTACCTCTATACAAGTCACTAGTTCGACCACACTTAGAATACTGTGCACAGTTCTGGTCTCCGGTGTATAAGAAAGACATAGCTGAACTAGAGCGGGTGCAGAGAAGAGCAACCAAGGTTATTAGAGGACTGGGGGGGTCTGCAATACCAAGATAGGTTATTACACTTGGGGCTATTTAGTTTGGAAAAACGAAGACTAAGGGGTGATCTTATTTTAATGTATAAATATATGGGGGGACAGTACAAAGACCTTTCTGATGATCTTTTTAATCATAGACCTGAAACATGGACAAGGGGGCATCCTCTATGTCTGGAGGAAAGAAGGTTTAAGCATAATAACAGACGCGGATTCTTTACTGTAAGAGCAGTGAGACTATGGAACTCTCTGCCGTATGATGTTGTAATGAGTGATTCATTACTTACTTACATTTAAGAGGGGATTGGATACCTTTCTTGAAAAGTATAATGTTGCAGGGTATAATATATATACATACAGACACACACACGATTCCTTGATAGGGCGTTGATCCAGGGAACTAGTCTGATTGCCGTACGTGGAGTCGGGAAGGAATTTTTTTTCCCCAAAGTGGAGCTTACCATTTGCCACATGGTTTTTTTGCCTTCCTCTGGATCAACATGTTAGGCTATGGGTTGAACTAGATGGACTTCCTTCAACCTTAATAACTATGTTACTTCCTCCAGTCACCTTCCACAACAGCAGTATCGGAGGATGTCTCCTCGCCCTAATAGGGGACAGGAAACAAAAAGTTTAAATACCCCTACCCTTCCTGCAACCACCAGTGATTTTCCTGTCCCCTATGGGGCATGAAGAGGTTCTCTGATAGTGCTACCGTGGCCGGTGATCAGGAGCACTGTTACCTTTGTAGCCAGGCAGTTGAGGTCAGGGGCTCCGCTCTCCTCCTTCAGACTGCTCCCATCTGTGTCCAACACGTGACTTGGGACCTTCACCCACCCCTCTTTCGGGAGGCAAAGCAGGGCGGTGTAGTGCTCCGGGGTCCTCCTGCAGCTCCCAGCATCCTCCCTCCACCCTGCTGCTGGCGCACCGGAAGTGACGCGCGCCCGAACTTCTGGTTTTTCCCCAGCACCATACGCTGCAGCTCCCACGCGTGCCAATCAGCGTCCCGGCCCTAGGACATCCAGCGGCAGCCTGGATGGGTGTCTGACCCCCCCCAAACGGACCCCAACGAGGAGGACCACCAAACTTGCTGGAAGCCTCGGTATACTATTTATTCATGCCTAGGGAAGCCTCCAGATAAGACCTTCTGTCTGTGACCCTCTAGTCAGGACCACTGACCATATGGACGGCGACAAACCACTTCACTCTGCTTCTGCAGAGCCCAGCGCTCACCCCCCTGCTGTAAGTAGTGGGATGATGTCCCTTGCTGTCCATTTAAAATTTAAGCGACTTAGTCAGACTCTCGTTTTAGGGAGACAAGGTCTCTGCCCCTAAGAAGGATGAGATGCCCAGCTGCAAGTGTGCTGCATATACATCCAAGCTTCCCGCCACATAAAAAGAAGCTCTGCCAACCATGCACAGACGATGTTCTGCGCACTGAACAGCCCTCACTCATGGACAGCATCAGAACCCTCAGGCAGGAGGTTCAGTCCTCCATGGTGGCTTTTTCTCAGCCTCTGACATTGCACCCTCCCCCTCCTAAGAAAAGGAAGACAGCCCCAGTAGTCTCTGACTTGGGAGAATTACTTACCTTAGGTTCAGAGTACATTTGGGAGAATGAGGGTTTTGTTTCTACTTCTGCTCCCAAGTCAGACAATAAAAAAATATATCTTTTCTCCTCCAAGGATTTGGAGGAATTAGTGTCCATGGTGAGGGGCACCATGGGGGTAGAAGAGGAGGTAGAGGGCCATTCTGTACAGGATGACATGTTTGGGGGTTTGAAGCCCAAGTCTGTGAAGGGATTCCCCATACACGAAAATATTGAAATCCTTACCCTCCATGAGTGGGGCCTTCCGGAAAAGGGGTTAAACGTCCCATCAGAGTTTAAGAACCGTTTTCCCCTTGAGGGAGACTGTTCTCCATTTGAGATGCCTAAAGTCGATGTTCAAGTGTCAAGGGTAACCAAAAAAAAAAAAAAATGGCCCTACCCTTTGAAGATTCCTCCCAGCTGAAAGATCCCATGGATCGCAAGACAGAGCTTATTGAGGAAATCCTGGGACACTACAACTAATTAACTGAAATCTAACGTGGCCTCAACATGTGTAGCCAGATCCTTGTTTCTCTGGCTGCGTACCTTGGAGAATCACCTTGTACAAGGTACATCTAGGGAAGAGATTCTTAATTCTCTCCCTCTGCTCCAGAAGGCAACTGGATTCCTCACAGACACCTCTGCAGAATCTGTACGAGTTGCCGCTAGATCAGCTGTCCTCCCTAATTCAGCTAGAAGGGCTTTGTGGCTTAAATCCTGGGGAGGCGATATTACCTCAAAGTCTAAGCTTTGTGGTATTCCTTTCCAGGGTCATTATTTGGTCCAGTTCTGGACGAAATATTCGACAAAGCCTCAGATAAGAAGAAAGTCCTTTCGGAACAAAAGATCCCTAGAAAGCGTTTGTTCCCCCCCCCGTGACCAAGCTCCCCAACAAAATTACAGGGGTAAGGGCAAATCGGGATGGTGGAGTTACCCCAAGGGAGGGAAAGCCAGAAATATCCTGGTCCCCCAATCTCAAACCCCTGAGAAACAATGACTGCTCTCCTGTCGGAGGTCGACTCTTGGGATTCCTCTACCAATGGCAGATGACCACAAACCAGTGGGTCCTGTGTACCATACGGGAAGGCCTAAGATTGGAGTTCGAGAGTCCTCCTCCCCACCATCTAACCATCACTTCTCTACAATCTCCAGGACTTCAGGAATCTCTTATGCCGGATATCTTAAACCTGCTTCAAGCAGAGGTGATTTCCCATGTACCACATCGGGAAATAGAAGGTCACTATTCCTACCTCTTTCTGGTGAAAAAACCCTCCGGGAAACACCATCATAAACCTGAAACCTCTAAATCAGGTAATAAAATACCAAAGATTCAAAATGGAAATCGATCAGATCAGCAATCCCGCTGATCGGTCAGGACTGGGTAATGGTGACGTTGGACCTGAGGGACGCATACTACCATGTGCCGATACATTCAGACCATAGGAAGTTCCTCGGGTTCGCCATTTCCCAAAACAAGCGGGTCAGCCATTACCAATTCAATGTTCTTCCATTCGGAGTCTCATCTGCTCCACGAGTCTTCACCAAGATCATGTCAGAAGCGGTTATGTTTATTCATCAGCAGGGGGTCTGTCATTCCATACCTGGACGACTCTTATTGCCCCATCCGCTTCACGACTCAATCAGCATGTGACAAGGGTCCTCGACATCCTAGGATCACTCGGGTGGATCCAGAATCTGGCAAAATCAGACCTCCGTCCTTCTCCACGGAAGAAATTCCTAGGAGTCCTTCTAGACTTGGAGAAGAGAATGTCCTTTCTACCCAAGGACCGTCAGACCGATCTTGTCCACAGGATCTCCAGGTTCAGAAATAAAAAAAAAATCCCGACTAAGGGTGGTTTCACTCTTGCGTTTGTCTGCAGTGTTTTACCAAAAAAAGCATGCGTTTTTATCCCCTATATTTAACATTGAAAACACATGCGTTTTTTGGTGTACGCGTTTGCACACGTTTGTGAACGCATGCGTTTTTTACTGCATGCGTTCATTTTCTAAAATGCAACTTGTAGTATTTTTGAGGGGCGTTTTTTTGACCCAAAAAAAGCATGCGTTTACATGCGTTTTTTTGGGGGAAAAAATGCATTGGAGTCAATGGGGACGCATGCGTTTTTTTGGACATGCGTTTGCATGCGTTTTTGACACATGCGTTTTTTTTTTAAAGATTGAATTAACTGTAGATGAGGTTGTCTAGACACTGATAAGCCTCTTCCATAGCAGCAGGGTTATAAAAGGAAGGTTGGGGGAAGTTTCTGGTCACTTCTCATCAGACTCCAAAGAAGACAAACCCTGCCCGGACGCATTGTTGGACAAGACTCAGAGCAATGTGAGTATATCCTAGCCAATGCATTCATTTTCAATTTTTTGGATCTACATGTCCTAATTTCTTCTATTGTTTCCTTTCAACACATCAGAATGTCTTCTACGGAGTCTTCGTCTGATGAGGAGTTCCAGCCACGTCAATCAGAAGTGGATCACTTGAGCAAGGTAAGTTTTTTGCCCGTCAACTTGGTAAGTATTGACTGTCACTTCGACACGAGGCAATTTGATTTTTTTTATTCTATAGAGCACTTCAACTGAGGGACAGAGGTACTGAGCAGCGGAGTCAAGGTCCGGTGGGAAGACGGCAGCAGGTTGTATACCAGGCAGACTGTCCTTATTGTAATATTCTTGAATCTTCCTTTCTGTACCCTTGTTTTTCTTTAAATTTTTCTTGTATCATCCTTTTCTGAAAGTTGTCTTTCATATTCCTGCCCTTTCTCATCTTCGTGTCTTTTTTTTCCCAATGTGGTTGAGCAAACTTAAATGATTTTCTTTTAATTTTAGGTTTCACAACGGGACGATGACCGGATTGATAATGACCTGCTGATCACTCTGGTCCAGGAGCGAGTCCCGTTGTGGGACAGCCGGGATCCACAGCACGCCGTCAATAGTGTTCTCCGTCGTTTGTGGAGTGAGGTGGCCCAAGCGTTGTGGGATGGCTGGGAGAATTCCCCGCCACGGGTCCGTAATGCATTTGGTAAGTATTGCACGGCAGTGTGAAGCAACAGACCTTGGCCATGCTCTCTTGACTGTGAGATGAAAGAAACTTTTCATAGTTTCTGTCATCACACACAAGTCAAGAGAGCACGGCCAAAAGTCCTTTTTCTGACCATTATATTTTTTTGTTATTTCAGTGGACAAAGTAAGAACACGTTGGCGTTCCATGAAGGACCGCTTCAACAAGGACCTGCGTGCAGAGAAGAGTGCAGCTAGTGGTTCCGGAGCAAGGCACCGGCTCTACAAATATCACCGTGTGCTGGCCTTCCTGAGACCGGTCCTTCTCATGAGAACGTAAGTATTTCTCACATGCCTCCGGTTGTATTGCATTGAGATAATCTGTCATTTTTAATTCCACAGGATGTACTGTCTTGGTATAGTTTGGTATTAATTTTCTGTTTTCTTTTTTCACAGCACACACTGCATGACTGTCGCCCCAGGTTCTGGAGCGGTCCTTCAGCCGGCAGCCACGGACCCGTCCCAGCCATCCAGCAGCGCAGCACCAGGTGGGTCTTCCACACTCACTGGAGACCAGGGGGCTGGCCCATCAGGTCTTCCCCTTTCGCAGTCCTCTTTCGCTGCACCCATGTTTGGGGGCTCATCCCGGCAGCGACAGAGGGCTTCGGATAGGTCCCTCATGCCCGAGTTTTTGCACTTGAGCTCGGTTTTACACGAAGCTATCAAGGCTTTAGGTGACAGAATGGATGTGTCCCATAATCTCTTAGATTGCCGCAACCAGGATGTCGCCAAAAGCGTTGATCAAGTGAAAGCCGACCTCCAGAAGCCAGCTCATCATTTTTTTAATCAAATCCAACAGGGCATGTCGGAACACCTTAGCCCTGATCTCCAGCTGAGTGTTATGCAGGCCTGCAATGTTGCTTTTGTGCAGGCTATGCAGCAGAGTCAGAGTCGTAATGAGGCGGCATATCCAACTGTGCCATCACTGTCACAAGTAAACACCATTCCTACCTCTGCTGCATACCACTGCACGGCCACCTCTTTTCCCTCTACAGGTGTACTCCACTACAGCGCCAACACGATGACGAGTGCTGTTGGACATCCCACCGCCACCACCGTGACAACCGCTGCTCCGGCTTGGACCTCCTCCGCTGACACCACGATGATGCAGGACCCTGGCGTGGCTTATCGGCCCGGCCCCCTCCCGATGCAGCAGGACCCATCCATGCAATATCGGACCTGCCCACCCCCGATGCAGCAGGACCGAGGCCTGGCATATCGGACCGGACCCAACCCGATGCAGCAGGACCGAGGCGTTGCTTTCTGGGCATTACACCCCCCATGCAGCAGGACCCAGGCATGGCGTATCGCACCTGCCCCCCCCCCCCCCCCCATGATGCAGCATGACCAAGCCATACCTTTCTGGGCAGGACCCACCCCGATGCAGCAGGACCCATCCATGGCTTTATGTTCCCCCCCCCACCAGCAATGCAGCAGGACACTGGTATGGGCTTTGATTCCCCCCCCCCCCCCCCCAACGAGGCACCAGGACCCTGGGAGGGTTTTATGTTCCCCCCCGCCCCCCCCCCCAACGAGGCACCAGGACCCAGGCGGTACTCTTTCCCCCCCACTACAATGGTATTGGACTCAGACATTGCCGAGCGCTCCACAATGGAGACGGACTGTAATTGTGGAGCCGGGTCCTGACGTGTCTTCCGCCCACACTTTACAACCTAGCCCAAGAAGACTTCCCCCAACCAGGAAAACCCAATGGAAAACAGGCAAAATGCATAAAAAACAAAAAACTTTCTTATTGATTATTCCTCCCCCATCACCTACCGATGTGTCTCAACCTTCCAGTGTGTCTCAAGCCCCTCATGTTTTAAGCCCCATCCCCGAACTTCCAGACCCTTCAAGTTTTATTGCCCATTCTCCTGCCACCTCCACGGTGAGCCAGGCTTCAGTTCTGAATACCCCCCAGTTACGTCACTCAACCCCAAGCCGGCGTGGTACAACCCGCCGCGGTACAAAAAAATAAATTTGGTTGTGTTTCCTCAATAAAAAAAAAGTTTATATGCAACAATTGTTTGGTTTATTGTGTCTTTCACCGCTCTCCATACACACCAATAAACTTCGTCACACACTTATTCTTTTGGCCAAAATATCTCTAGTAGTATAAAATACCAGACAACATCTATATGTGTTTCTTTAGTATACAGATATGAGTTGGCCAAAATAGTTATTTCCATACTCTATTTTTAATTTTTAACTAGTGTAGTGTCACTGTACAAAGAGAAAATTGTGCAAATCAAGTTCAGAACTCAACTGAACCGGTCAGATGTCAAAATAGACACCTGACCTATTTAGTTGATTACTGACTTGTATATTCACCATATTCTATATAGCACATTATGTGACAATGTTTGACAAACTGATGGGACAATGGTTGGCACATGCTAACCATCTATCCTCACCTGGGCAGGTGCAAGAAATTTTGAATTCATGATCATGTATATGTTAATCATGAATTCATTATTTCTTACACTTCACGGGTATAGAGAGCGTGCCAGTCTTGACGCAATGACGTCAAGAAGATTACCAATAAATAAATTAAAATCTGGTTACATTATTATAAGTATGCGTCCCGTGTTTATATAATTCTTTGTAAACCAAAATAGGGAGTGCAACTGAGGTCAATTATAATGAAAATATAAAAATTACTACCTCATCAACTATCACCCACTCCTGGTTTTGGATTACAAATGATATACATATCTACTGCCCATATTGGGTCAACCTTTGTTTAGAGAGGAAAAAGACAGGAGACATGGTGAACACAAAAGAGTTTATTAATTAGAAAAATTTGTATCAGTATTTAATAATTGGTAAACATTAACATACAACAGGACATTTAAACAACATTGTCCTGCCATGAAACCCGTCCAATATCGGACACAAAATAGGCTGCAAATTGGTCCCGCATAAGACCAACGGCTGCAGTTGACCGCATCGGGTGATGCTGAAAATCTGGCAATGGGTGTGAAACTGGTTCATCAAGTTCAATGTGGGGTCGCTCCTTAGCCATTATATAATTGTGTAGAACCACACAGGCTTTGACCACCTCGTCCACTGTTTCCACTTTTAGATTGATGGCTGTTGCAAGAATGCGCCATTTAGCAACCAGAATGCCAAAGCTGCACTCTACGGTTCTTCTGGCCCTGGTCAGTCTGTAGTTGAATAATCTTCGAGTGTGGTCCGAGTCCCTACTAGAATAGGGCTTCAGGAGATTCACACATCTGGAAGGCCTCATCCCCAACCATAACAAATGGCAGCGGTGGGCCTTGAGTGTTGGGGAGAGGCTGTGGAGGGGGGGGGGAAATTAAAATTGTTGCCATATACCCGACGGCCCATATCCGAGCTCTTGAAGGTCTGGGAATCATTGCCACGGCCAAAAGCTCCAATGTCCACGGCGATGAAGCGACAGTCCGCTTCCGCTATTGCCATGAGCACTACCGAAAAATATTTTTTATAATAAAAAAACTCAGATCCGGTTCTGGCAGGTTTGACAACGCGGATGTGCTTCCTATCCACCGCCCCTAAACAGTTTGGAAAATCACACGTTCAAAAATGTTTTTGATATTTCCCGCCACATGTCCACGGTGGGTACAGGTATAAACTCCTCACGGAGTACATTCCATAACGCACAACAGGTGTCCACAACAATTCTGGAGAGGGTTGAGATTCCAAGGCGGTATTGGAAGTGCAGGGAAGATAAACTCTCCTGTGGCAAGAAATCTAGAAGAAAAAGAAACCAAAAAAAAAAAAAAAAAAATAGAAAACATGTCATTAAAAAATTGCACGGTCATTGGTTTAGTTTTGGACGTACTGTAATGTCACTAACGGACGTTCCTCAGGTGGAATTGCTCTACGGAGCCGTGTGTCCTATCGCCTTATGGATACTTCGACACGAGCCAGTAAATCCCGGAAAGAATCTTGAGACATTCTGGTATAATCCTGGAATTTCTCCGGGTTGGCATTCAGCTCCGCATAGAGCGTGTGATATGCTCCACGGGTTTCACGCACTTCAATGATGGGGTGCCTCCAAAACCGCCGACACCGTCTCCTTCTCCATCTTTGGCGGTTTCGGTCTTGCTCCCAAGCAAAAACACAGGCAAGGAAAATTTTGAAGCTCAACTCCAGTTTGAAATAAAAGCTCTCCATTGAAAGATCCATCATGACACCGGAAACAGTAGCAAGCTGTGAACATTTCGGTACCCCTAGGGTCAATATATTGAGAGAAAAATCACATACGCCCTCTCTATTCCCATTGGTTGTGTTACTGGTGACCATTTTTTGGTTTTTTTTTTCTGAAAATTGCTAAAAAAAAACGCATACAAAAACGCATGTAAACGCTGCGTTTTTTTGACGCACGCGTTAAACGCGTGCGTCAAAAAAACGTAGCGTTTACATGCGTTTTTGTACCATGCGTTTTTTTTAAAAACGCATGCGTTCAAAAACGCAAGTATGAAACCAGCCTAAGACTGTCAATCCTGGGTTCATTAACATCATGCATCCATGCAGTCTCCTGGGCCCAAGCCCATACGAGAATACTCCAATCGCACATCCTGACGTACTCAGGACACCAGATGGCTTTAACCAGGAATATTCCCCTTCCCTCTCGTGTGAGATCCTCCCTCTCATGGTGGCTGAACTCTCAAAACCTACATCGGGGAGTCAGCTGGGATCAGACTCCTCTCAGAGAGTGCTCACAACAGACGCAAGTCAGAGAGGTTGGGGCGCCGTGATAGAAAGCTCACTTTCAGAGGTTGTGGCCCCCAGATGTAAGACAGTTCCTCAAATCTGAGGGAATTGAAAGCAGTGGCAGAGGCGCTAAGAGCCGCATCGGTCTTCATTCAAGGTCACTATGTACGGGTCATGTCCGACAATCTGTCCACTGTGGCCTATCTCCAGCACCAAGGGGGCACAGGACACTCGAGCCTGAAGTTAACTACTGGAAGGATTTTTTCCTGGGCGGAAAATCACCTTCTGTCCATCTCTGCAGTACATACAAAGGGATTGGACAATTCCCAGGCGGATTACCTCAGCAGGAGGGACTTCCATCCAGGGGAGTGGTCTCTAAACCAGGATGTATTCCTAACCCTAGTCCAGAGGTGGGGAACTCCTGAGGTGGACCTGTTTGCCAACAATCGGAATACAAAATCAAACACCTTCTCCCTGACCCCCTCAAATGAGGCAGGGACTGGACGCTTTCTCCCACCCCTGGAGTTTACCCTGGCATATGCCTTTCCACCAATACCATTGCTACCCAGAACGTTACAGAAGAGTCGGATAGATCAAGTTACAACGATTCTGGTAGTCCCATTGTGGCCAGGAAGAAGCTGGTTCAGCGCATTAACAAGCATGTGTCTAGAAAGCCCGATTCTGCTTCCCCAGAGACGCGACCTTCTTCAACAGGGTCCCCTGACCCATCCAGACCTACACAAGCTAAAGCAGACAGCCTGGTTACTGAAGCAGAGATCCTGAAAGCCAGAGGACTCTTGCAGGAAGTAATCGAAACCCTACAGAAGAGTAGGAAGCCAATAACTAATGCCATTTATGACAAAATATGGAAAAAGTTCTCGTCATGGTGTTCCCCAAACAGACCGGATCCTTTCAACCCAAATATTGCACAGATCCTTCAATTTCTCCAGAAAGGCTTGGAACTGGGGATTTCACCTAGTACCCCAAAAGGTTCAGGTTTCAGCTCTTGGGTCTTCGTCCAGCATCTAGCAAACCACCGATGGGACAAACGATTCATAACATCGGCAACTGGAATCCGTCCGAGACTCCAGGTCCACACCCCTCCTTGGGACTTGAACCTAGTGTTAAAAGGTGTGACCGGGGACCCCTTTGAACCCCTATCTGCCTCCAGCTTAAAGATCCTGATTCTTAAAACAGTCTTCCTGGTAGCCATCACTACTGCCAGGCGTATAGGGGAGTTACAGGCCTTATCAATCCAGGAACCATTCCGGACTATTACCACGGATAGTATAATACTCAAATTAGATCCTTCCTTTATGCCTAAGGTAGTTTCAGATTTTCACAGAAGTCAAGACATCATTTTACTCTCATTCTGTCCAAATCCCTCTAAGCCAAAAGAGGAGGCCTTCCACACCCTGGACGTCCGCAGAGTGGTCCTGTTCTACCTCCAGACAGAAAGTTGGAGGCTGGATCAAAACCTGTTCATCCAGTGGTCAGGATGAAATAAGGCCAAGAAAGCTGACAAAAGCAAGATCGCTAATTGGATTAAACAAGCCATTAGCCTTGCATACTCCTCTCAGAAGCTTACATCTCCAGCTTCACTGAAAGCCCACTCCACCTGTTCAGTCTTGACTTCCTGTTCAGAGAGGGGAAGTGCATCAGAGCAGATATGCAGAGCCGCCAACAGGTTGTCAATCCATATATTCACCATACACTATAGGCTCAACTTCAACAGGGACCTATCGTTTGGCAGATGCGTTCTACAAGGGGTTGTCCCTCCCTAAAGAAATTAGCGGTTGGTATTACTCCGATACTGCTGTCGTGGAAGGTGACTGGAGAAAATAGAATTAGTCTTACCGGTAATTCAGTTTCTAGGAACCTTCCACGACAGCACCAATTTCCCTCCATATCTGATTTATCTATTTGACAATTCCTGCACTTAAGTGGTAACTATACATGCTACGGTGTCCAGAAAAAACACTGGTGGTTGCAGGAAGGGGAGGGGTATTTAACCTCTGCTTCCTGTCCCCTATTAGGGCGGGGAGACATCCTCCGATACTGCTGTCGTGGAAGGTTCCTAGAAACCGAATTACCGGTAAGACTAATTCTATTATGTTACAATAACTATGAATCTCATTTGAATGTCCAGCCATACTGTTGAAGTTTAAAGCCAGTTAGTGAGATTCCAGCTAGACTCGCAGTTTGTTTTTACACTTTAAGGAACTAGGTGGCATATAATCGGATATTTAGTACTCAAACCATGAAATACAAAGTAATGGATTATATTTCACCCCCTGCGGGACCTTTATTTCGGCACACTTTCCCCTTCTGTAGTTAATTGACACTCTGCTCTGTCCTCCTGTTCATTCGGAGAAACATGATGTGCACATCTTTTCAGCCAGTATAGATCGGAGCTGCCATGTCCTAGTCTGGTTCGGGCTCTCAACCCATGTGTAAGATGGTGACCTCAGTGGTCATTTGCATCTTCCTTGGTTTTAAAAGGAAACAGATTCTAACCAGTGTTTATGAAAATGGTTTTGTGTTGCATGGAACTTTATAGGCATCAAGATACCCAATTAATTTAAATGCATAAGGTCTGATGAATCAGATATTAGGGAAAGTTTAGGACACACGATGTAGGAGTAGCATTAGATACAAGACAGGATTCCAAACTGTTCAGTTATGGACACAATAGGGATAGAAATTGTAGAGCCAGTTAATTGTCCATAGAACAGTGAGTGTTGGAGGAGTGAGTTACCAAGGGAGGACTTCCTGTTTTAGGGGTCAGAGTTAGCTGGAGAAAATGGTGTGTCATAACTGCAATATCAAGGTAGTGCTAGAGAGGAGGAGGTAGAATAGACGAGAGGGCCACAGCACAGGGAAGCACAATGCTTTGGGGAAAAAGCAGAATGTGGATGGCCACCACCATGGTCAGCAGTATCCCCTGGATAAATCTAGCGCCTACTGCCCAAGTCAGGTTCGGACAAAGGAGCCTTTCATCTCCCAGCAAGAGGAGCTGGTGGGGGAACCAGAACAGGAAAGTAATGTAGAAGCATTGGGACCGCAGTGCCAGGACGAGCATCTCAGAGGCCAGAGGAGCCAACATTGAGAGGGATAGCTCAGGCTGTAAAAACCAACACATGCTGTACAGAGACTGCCAAGGACTGTTATTAAATAAAGTGGACCTGTTAAAGATGAAAAGCTAGTCTGTTCAGGAGTGAGTGATGTCCCCTGGATTTGGGACCATAATCTGCAAATGCGAGTTTTGCTTAATACTCCCACAAGACGTGACCTCTTACCGTGGGGTGCACTAACACAACTGCCCCACGCCCATGACCACCACCCTGGCCACCTCACTCGCAGGAACCACCATTGACTGCAGGGGAGATGGTGTCTGTACAAGAATTGGCAGAGTCAGTTATAGTTTAGCTTCACCCATTTTCCCCCCAGTGAGTTGCTGCTACACTAGCCCAACAGGGCTTTGTCCATAATATACAAGGTGGATGGCAAGTTTAAAGATAGTTAGCCATTTATCAGTCAAAAATAAAAAATCCAGTTGCAAGTCTTTCCTTTTCATAAATTAACCTAGATTCTTAGAAGATTGTGTTGTTACCAGCTGACAGGTCGTCCCGTTTACAGGGTTTGTAGCTGTGAGAAAGCTCATGTCTAGGAGACAGTTGTTGGATTCTAGAGGGTTTAGCTCGTCTCACTGCATTCTATGGCAGAGAAGTAAAATAGGATGAAGAACAGACCATTGTTATAAAAAGGATGGCAATGAAGACTCCAGCAGAAAAGGTTTTCCCAAGAAGATTACATCACTCACTCTATACCAGTACAAATTGTGGCTGTTTAACCGAGGCACCGGCAAGAATTCTCAATAAACCCAATGCGAGATCTTACCCAGAAATTTCACTGTGCTCAAATTGTAATTGTGGTTTACTGAACAGTACAGACGTTTTCAGAACTGGCCGAGTAATCCAGGATGAGGAGTCCTAACTATATAGCAAGATACTCAGCAGTTGGGGACCTCCATAACTTGGCCGATCAGTATCCAGGAGACCGAGCTATCAAATGGCTTAACAATGGAGTATAACTAATGAAGAGCAGCGGAGAACTGATGATGGCAGGAATTCTATCTATTAGTAGAAGATATCTACAAGTCCTCTGTCCCCTTATATCAGATACGTTTTCCTGTTCAGCTGTGTGATCTCCTGTTGTCTTTCTTAGGTCGGCATGCAGGAGGACATGTTGAAGCGCTGTGTTCCTCAGATCGCCAGTGCTCTGGACTTTATGCACAACAGAGGAATGGTTCATCGGGATATCAAGCCGAATAATATTCTTCTGATGGACACAGAATGTCACTGGATAAAGCTGGCAGACTTTGGCCTCACCAGGCTCCAGGGCACATATGTTCCTTTTGTGCCCTGGTATAAACCCTACTATGCCCCAGAGCACTGCTGCTTAAGACCAGGAGATCAGCTGTTGCTACATCCTAGTCTTGATGTCTGGGCTTTTGGTGTAGTTCTCCATGTTGCTCTTTTTGGACTCTTCCCTTGGCGTGGAGCAGTACGTGGGGATCAATATTATAAAGGGTTTGCCTGGTGGCAGGTGGGAAGGGATCTGTCAAAGGCTCCACAGAAATGGAAGAAAATTTCAGTGAAGGCCAGAGAAATGTCCAGCGGGGGGGGGGGGGGGGGGGGGAGGCTGTAATAAGCGCAGATAAATGAAAGCCCCCCCATGACTGTGTTGCCAAGGGGAGTGGGAATATTTGAAAGTAAATAATGGGAGCAGTGGATTGGTTCAAGGGGTTGGAAAGATGAGGGGGCGGGTTTTGAGGGCAAAAGTGCGGGAAGGGTCAGTACATGTTACAACAGCGGAGAGAGATGACCCACCCTCCCTTGTTTTTTGGATTTGGGTGTTCGGTTTGGGATGAGGGGAATTTGGGGGTTTCATGGGGTCATTTTCTGTGTAGGGAGTTCGAGTTTATATTGTTGTCAGTGGCTGGGGTTCTTGGAGTTGATGTTTTATGGGGTTGATCTGGCTTTGGTTTACGGGCTCTGGACGGGGAGTTTACCTTGGGAGCTTTGGGGTTCGTTTGCCTGGAAAAACGAGTTACATGGTGCCCTCGAGCTGGTGGTTACGGCTGAGGGTAAAAAAGGTTTTTCGTTAACTTTGTGTGGGCTTCTGCCTATTGGGTGCCAGATTTTTTAGCTCCAAGAACCCTCCCCTCAAGTTTACACAATTGTATAAGTGGTGTTATGTTTGTTTTGTTAATAAAAATGGCCGCTGTGGCCAGTTTATCCAAAGAAATAGTGGTCCTGTTTTGATTTAAATGGTACTAAACAGTTTTATGGGGGTCAGGGTACTGGGTAGGAATATTGTGTCATTAAGAAAACGACCAATCTTGGTGATATGCAGCCATGGGAGCTGCTGGAAATAAATGCCTGTCAGAGGCTCGGCCATTGACATTCTGAAGTATATGCACCTGCCGTGGAAAGACGAGGCATCTTCAGAGACCAAAGCAACCTGATATGTTGAATCTATGACCTAAAAACTGCAATATATTTATTTTTTAATCATTAATGTCTACCAAGCATGGGAAATATTGTAAATACCTAAATAAATGAATAAAACTGACTTGCATCTTAGTAATGAAGAATGTTTGTCTCGAGAAAAACAGAAAGTTATGTTATGGGTATAAGAATATGGGACGCTCCCAAAATATTTTAAGTTATTTTCAAAAAAGTAACAACGCTATATAGAAAAAGCATTGTCATGGTCATAACGACTCACAGAATAAAGATAACATGAAAATTAACTCACTGAATGTTCACCTGCTGTGGAAAGACGAGGCATCTTCAGAGACCAAAACAACCTGATATGTTCAATCTATGACAACACAAGTCATTGCAGTTTATCAGCAATGTCTGCTAAGCAGCCGGGTAATTATAATAAAAGACTTGTGTCATACTAATGATGTACATACTAGTGATGTACGATTACAGGGTTTAAAGAATTAGCCTTCTTGCAGGTCAACACTGAACAGTGAACTCGTTAACATTAACTGAACATGGGCAGAACATGGTGATTTTACACTAAACTTGCCTGTAGGAAGGATGAGTAGCAGACCCACTACAGATCTGGTCACGGATAGAAAAGACCCCGATTAAAGGAAAGGAGGATTCAATAACACGGCCTTAGTGTACAATATGTTTCAGAAAGCAGTCACAAAACCGTGTAACACAGGAGTCAGCGTGGGTCTATTGGACAATATGGACCTGCTGAACACTGACAAACGGTAAATATGGTGCTTGTAACAGGAGACAGATCCAACCCCATATACAAGATGCATAAAGAACAAGCCTGTAACACGTGAGGCCATTATTGTTTGTACCCCTGGGTCTGGAGTCCCATCAATAGTAGAATTGCACAAACCCTGAGCACCAAGTGCATTGTCCATCACCACTGTAGATGAAGTGCTATAATCCAGGGAATGGACGACACCTGTAACATGTGGTGTCCAGCAGGCTGTGGTGTTCACCCCGACCCTCGTTTTACAGTGTTTATAATGTGCGATTGCCCTGTGCCACCATATACTGTATTGTACACAAATCAAGGCAGTTTAATTTCCATCATTTTTTAAATTTGGGTCTTTTCTGTTACTTGATCTTCCCGATGGGTCTTCAGTCTGTCCAAACAGATAGACATGTATTCACTATGTGGGAGATTCCCTTTAGTTATACAAGACATTTATATTATCTGCACGTTCTTTGGTTCCTTTCTTTAGCCATTACAGATATGGAACTGGCCAAAGTCAGCACCTTCATAGTCACCCCACAAATGCACCCGTCAGATCACAGCCAGCTTCTCCTGAAAATGTACTAGAATCATCTACACAATTTTGAGCAGCGCGGCCTCTCACCTGTGTCCCTCCTATAAATGTGTCAAGTTGTCAGCAGAAAAACCATGGAGTTTCCCAGCTGATCAGAAATAAAGGAGACACCACTAACAAATGCAAAAATCCAAGCAGTGTGATTAAAGCTGTGAGACCTCATCATCTACTATTTCATGCAACAATGGCCATAACACAACCATCAAAAGAAACAATGGTCGATTTGATTATGGGAGTTAAGCCGTACACAAAACTTTAAGAACAACCTCAAAACAAGAAACAATTTAACTACCCAGGTCTGATGCCTATGAGACCTCAGAAAAAAAAAGTTACATCTCCACCAAACTGAACACCAAGACAACTCCTGCGTATCATGGCACCACAGGGGCACAGTCTGCAAGAAAAGCAACACATGCAAAATGGCAACATCTGGCTCAAGCATTTCAGATATTTCAACATGCTCTAAAATATCCTGCCGTCTGATTGGATAGAGCACAGAGACAAAGGCTGCAGTAGAAAAACTGCTATACATTTGCAAGCTACTCATCCCCCTCACACCAGGCTTGGAACCAAGGTCTCTGTTATGAAATGTAATTCAGTACCGCAATGGACAAAGGGGTCAGTGCACATACAGTGACCTGGCAATAACCCAAAAAATAAGAACGAGCTCTGAGACGTGGGAACTCTGTTGACCGCAAACCCTAATCCTCTCCAACACAACTAAAGGCAGCCGTGGATTGCGCCTATCGCTGCCTATGCAACTCGGCACAGCCTGAGAAACTAGCTAGCCTGAAGATAGAAAATAAGCCTACCTTGCCTCAGAGAAATACCCCAAAGGAAAAGGCAGCCCCCACATATAATGACTGAGTTAAGATGAAAAGACAAACGTAGAGATGAAATAGATTTAGCAAAGTGAGGCCCAGCTTTCTGAACAGAGCGAGGATAGAAAAGGCAACTTTGCGGTCAACACAAAACCCTACAAAATCCACGCAAAAGGGGCAAAAAGACCCTCCGTACCGAACTAACGGCACGGAGGTACACCCTCTGCGTCCCAGAGCTTCCAGCTAGCAGAAAAAACAAATTGACAAGCTGGAATAAAAAAAAAAAAAAAAAAAAAAAAACCACCAAACAAATAGCAAAGAGGAACTTCGCTATGCAGATCAGCAGGCCACAGGAACACTCCAGGAGGAAACAGGTCCAACACTAGAACATTGACTGGAAGCCAGGATCAAAGCACTAGGTGGAGTTAAATAGGGTAGCACCTAACGACTTCACCACATCACCTGAGAAAGGAAACTCAGAAGCCGCAGTACCACTTTCCTCCACAAACGGAAGCTCACAGAGAGAATCAGCCGAAGTACCACCTGTGACCACAAGAGGGAGCTCTGCCACAGAATTCACAACAGGTCTCCTTATGGAAGTGAAGACAGGAATGTAGCAACCTGGGAAAACTGGTCACCAGCATGCTGAACAAGAGGATCCTTAACTTTCTCACCAAGCCGTGTCCTCAGCAAGAGCCAAGAAGGGTTAATCTCAAACATCAACTGCTCAGTTGCCAAAAAACCTAACCACAACTTCCATCAGTGTGGCACAGGACTAATCCTGAAACTGTTGATCAAAAATGTCTAAAACTGAGAAACGCTGCAGCTTGAGGGTGGTTTGGAGAAGGTCTCATGTCCAACATCTACATCAATGACCTGGCCCTCCATGGCTGTTGTGAAAGTCACTGGTAAAGTACTGGAGAAGAGATATGTGCCACTACGCTTAATGGCGTCAGTGATGTGAAACCAGAGTATTTTCCTTCAGCACACAAAAGAGTGGTGAGGCTTTAGCCAAGTTGCATAAATGGGCTGGTTTTTATGTGGGCATCCATAGAGTGGGTGGGAGGTTGTCCACCTAATCACCACCTGCAGAGCCTGCACCACTGTTTGCTGACAGGACCCGTGTGATGTCACAGTCATGTGACTAGTCACATGGTATAGGACTTCAATAGCTGGGCTCCAGGTGCAGTCGTGGCGAGAGGATTCTCCAGTGGTTTGTGTCCTTCGGAGCAGAGGCTGAACCTGTGGTGCCGCAGAGCGTGCAGCTCCCCCACGAACACATGGGCTGAGTACAGCATTTGTTTTGTCACTTTGTCAAGAGGACCATATTTATTTTCCTTGCTTGGTTTATGACGCCTTTAATAAGCCAAGCATGTTCTTAAATGAGAGAGTGTTCTGTTTCTACCTCCGGCGACCGAGTGAGACACTACCACATTGTATACAGATGACCTCCTGCTACTGTCTCCAACTGAGAAATGCCTTGAAGACAACTGGCAAATACTTCAGAAGTTCAGCTCCTTTTGGACCCAAACCATCAACCTACAGAACATCATGGTGTTCCAGAGGAGGCAGACAAGATACATTCATCTCCATACAGCATAGTCAACCTGGGCCTGGATATTCAGCAGTCAGGTAAGGCTGGGGTCACATTGCGTTTTGGTCAGAGCGCTAACGGACAGCGTTGCACGGCGAAATTAACGCCATGCAATGCGTCCGTTAGCGCTCCCATTGCCCGCAATGTACCAGCACATTGCTAGCGCGTGTCATTTTCGGCACGCGCTAGCGACGCGCCGGTCTTTTGTAGCGCGCCTCGGACGCCGCTTGCAGCGTCCGCGGCGCGCCCGAGGTCTGTTCCCCGCTCTCGCAGATCGGGGATCTGCGAGAGCGGGGACGTTAACGCGACCCCGAAACGCGACCCTTTAAAAACATTGCGTTAGTGCAATCCGTTTAGCGCTAGCGGATTGCGCTAACGCAATGTGACCCTAGCCTTACGTCTCAAGCCAGTCAGGCCTCAATGAGAACATTCAATTTTGTTATCAGTTTAATAAGATGAACTTTGGTTTTAATGCCATTACTGACCATCATATTGTGAAGGAAATCTATATATCATGTAGATATCACTTGCATGTATACTCCTTTATAATCATATACTCAAACGCAAATATATCTATATACTCAGCTAGTTTATAATCAATTGCTCAACTTGACCACATGAGCTAGGCCAGGTCGTTCCTCGGTACTTTCCAGACACCCAAAAACCAGAACTTAGGCCAGATATCTTGAACTAATGTCCAAGAATCCTGCTGAATAGCAGGATAAATGTGACAGCTACAGTTTAGTTGCTTAATCAGCATTCATATGTTCATTAATCACAATATTCCATATATTTAGATAACCAATAAGAGAGGAGATTGACAATACGGTAATTAACTAACCACCCCTTTCTAGATGCAATTATAAATCCATGCATGTACAATAAATCACCAGTATTGATGGAATGTTTCTGTCACCATAGTGTGCAGTCCATTCTTGATGAGCGCTCAAAATACTCTTATTGGGAACGGCCGCAGCATACACAGGAATAGATTTATCCAAACCAAATTTCCATAACAAAATGGACCCCGAATAGCCCGCTTTCATCTACTGACCCATACGGGATTTAGAGATTATATTTATGGGGTTTAATTATCCATATTGAATCAAGGAATAACATTTAATGAACTCTATGGTTTATACATTACAGTGGCTATGGCAAAACACCAGGTTTTATTGTAGATAGTGAATACATCAGGATTTTTACATTGTTCTCTGGTTCTGGTCATTTTTTGAGGTTGTGCCACATATCAAGGAGCATTTAGTCCCATAGTGGACATTTCTCCATCCCCTCTAAGATGCAGGTTCCACCTTTTATCGTTAGGGATCAGTCTACTGCTGGCTGTTCCATTACAGGTCCCGTGTTATTGCCATTACACGCTCTAAGCTGTATACATGGTACCAGATGTGACACTACCGGGCTTGCGCACATGTCTTCCATGTTGGTTCTAGTGTAACGCCATCATGTTACATTTCTGGTTGTTTGTATATATGGGCACAAATGGAGCGCACATCACTAGTGGAGACAACATAATGTTATAATATTTACCACCATGTGTTATGCCGTTCTGACAACTAGACCCCCACTAGAGCCCAACTTGCCCCCCAAGGAAGAAGAGACTGCAAAATGCTCATCGGGGATTCTCTGTTCTGAGCAGCATCATATCCCAGGTCCAGCAGTCACCAGTGCTTCTCACTTTGTCCATCCCATTTGTAGCGGCTCACAGCTGAACATTCATTCCCAGCCTTGTGTGCACATGTGTTTCAGCACATCTCCATTGTTATTTTAGTGCCTCATTAGCCACCATGTTTGGTGCCTAATCCACTGTGATTTTTATATGTGGGCCATTGTGCATGCTTCACTGGGCACCTCCACACAAGCAATGCTCTTCCGGGGATATTTGGCAGCCTAATATTTAATTATTTTCTACAATATATTTTTTTTTATTTTGGGTGACAATATATATTTTTATACAACATTGTCATTTTTATTTCACCATTTTGCACATATGCATTAGTCTTTCTACTCGCTTTGCCACAATCATTGTTTTAAGTAACTTCTGCTCGGCTGTTCCTCTGCTTTGTGTTCATTTATCCATTTCACACACACACAGTACTAATTTATTCATATACATTAAATATTCTCATTTTTATCCAGTTTTCATACTTCCGTCCTTTTTGGATTAGTGTATGATTTTGGAAGTCCCCTTATTCATAATTATGTGGTCATCTATTTTGGGTACTAATGTGTTGTATTGATGCTCTGTGGCAAAATGCAAGTGTTACGGATCCACTCAGCACCCAGAATATGTTGTGCAGTTATATGTATGTATAATAGGTTCCATGTGAGATGCATGTCCCTAATGCATCAGTCCACAGCCTGCGCCCCTGGGCAGAGGGGACACGATATTCCCCTTTTGTCCACCCCCCACCTTTGTAATTCCCACAGTAAATATCGGCAGGCTCCGGGCACCTGCGCCTATTGTAAAGTATGTCTGGCCTGCCACTTTTCTATTCGCCTGTCCTGTGTATCTGTGTGATATATTCTGTGTCCTGTGAGTAAAGTGTTGTCAGACTGGAAATACGTGGAGAAGCAGTGACCTTTTATATGCTCCCATGTAACCAAGGAATTTCAGCCAGCGTCCTTCATTCAGACTCCAGCCAAAGCAGAGTGGACCTCCTAAAACACGGGGTGGTACTGAAAGAGGTACCCCAGCTTGGTAGACCCCGTTACAGCAAGGATTTACCTTGAGCAAATATTAAGATTAGTGACAGCATTGCCCTTACACCCAAGTGACACGACTGATCTGACCAGACTGGAATTCATCTCAGATACAGGGACGATTGTGGCATGTATATAGACACCATGTCCTTTACAGCAGTGTTCACCACACTTTTGGCCTCTGGGCTGTGAAATAATGCATCTTGTACCCCGCAACAGAATTTGTGATTAAACTATTTGAGTTTGTACTTTGCCACAATTTTTCCATCTTTAAAGGCAGCTACCCCCACCAGCTTAGGGGCACTGTGATAAGGAGCCCTTGTGCTCCCATTTAAGTCATTTGCCCCTGGGCTGGTGGGACGATATGGTGGCATTTCAGGATGGGGAGGGAGTGTCATCTGGGGGATCCCTGCATCTTATATTGGGATGATACATTGCCCACTTCCTATGGTCGGGTGACAGGACCTCCTTTGAGCTATTTGTACAACAGCTAGACTAATGACCTGGGTAGAGACTTGTTATACAATCTTAAAAGGAAAGAAATGCCCCTTTAAAAGCCACAATTTTCCATAAACCTACTGCAACCAACAGTTTTGAGATGGGAAAGCACTCACTCCACATGCCTTAAAAAGGCATCTCAAAAACATCAATTCCTTGGGTTATGGAGGAATTGTTGCAAAAGATTTCCAGCATTTCATATGACCACACCTTAGGGAATAGATCGTCACTTAGTATCTGAACCGCCCACAGCTCCTGCCCATTAGGGTTCTAAGGTGAAACCCAAGAGTGGACCCTCTGGGTCATGGCTCCAGAGCCCCTGAGGACGAGTGGACCAGATGGATCCACCCCCTATACAGGGAGTGTTAGGAGCAGGTCCAAGGGGGATGTAACCACAACTGCCAGAGCCAGAGGGACGACTAGGGTGAATCAAGGAACAGAAACACTGGTCTCAAAAGGGGAAGGAAGGAAGACAGAACCAGGAAGGTCTGGGACAGAATGGCTGAGAGCTGCAAGAAGGAAAAATCAAGTAGTTAAGGTGGAACCGTTAAGGGATCAGGCTAGGAAAAACTAAAGATCCAAGAAATACAAGAGCGAAGGACTACAGAAGACACTGAGCTGACATGGCACAGACTGAACGGACAAGCACGGTAGGGGACAGCACAGAGAGAACCCAACAGGCAGAGACATGGAAGGGGAGGACTGGGCAGAGCCAGAAGAACAAATAGGCACGGGACCTGGGGATGAGAGGACACCAGCAAGAATGCAGGCACCGCAACAACGATACACAGGCGTCTTACCGCAGTAGATGCTGGGATGAAATACCCGGTGGGCGCTGCCACTGGGTCATGACCTCCCAGGAAACCTAGCGGCAGAAGCACAACTGCACATGCGAGAACCGCTGTGAGCCCGAGAAGTCAGGCAGACAGTGGTGAGGGACAATGTCGGGGATGTGCCGGGTGGAGAAACACAGGTAAGTATCCAAAGATGGATGTGACACTGCCCACCCACCAATACTGAAGGATACACAGACACTGAGCGTGACACCCAGCCACCCCACTATATTCTTTATGAGTGGACTATAATGAGACGTGGACTACTGTAGTGTATTCTGTGGAGCCCTGTAAATAATAGTGTGAAGCTGAGCCTTTATATATCTAGTGGGGAGACCACACTATACACCATATGTGGACTATGAGACGTGGACTACTGTAGTGTATACTGTGGAGCTTTCTAGTGAGTGCTGCACCAAATCACCTAAAGCCTGGAGATGGACACTAGAGGCTGCATCCTATAGTCCCATCTGATGCTTGCAGGAGCCGTTTGGATGAACGAAGGAGAGCAGAGGGCACCAGCTCTGCCCGCAAAGAACATGATCCCAGTGCTGGCACTTACTCCACCAGTGTGTACACCGCTGCAGCATACTGAAAGTTGTGTTTGTGCAAGAACAAGCATAGACGGACTACAAAAATAAAGAGCCAGAGGCCATAGATCTCAGGCTACCCCCACATTATGTAGCAGAGTGCACCAACCGGAGGTCTGTCTGGTGGGGCAGATTGTCAGTCCAGGCCGGACCAAACACCTTGAAGTTAGCAATTGTTTTGCACCATTCTTTACAGCCATCGCTTTATCAATGGGAACAAAGTTATTTGAGGGTTTTGTTTTTTGGGAGGTATGCATTATGGTTTTGGAGACACACCATACATCTCAGGCACCTGTCTAATCATACAGATCTGGAGAATCATCGTCAGGTCATTTACCATATAGTGAAGATGGAAAATAAACCCAAGGACAATTCTTTAATTGCACATTTTTCACAATGGAAATTGTTTCCCTGCTTTCTGGTGCCACACAACATTTATGGCAGAGACACACTAAGGGGGGGGAGGGAGGGGAAGTGAAAATATAAAAAAACCTTCCCATAATTAAGGTGTAAACCGAATACGTTTTTACAATTAGTTTAATTCAGGTAGTTGAGCCTGCCATCATGTGATGTATTGCAAACTGCATTGCACAATATTAGTCCCCCATGAAGCCCAGCCATATTCTGAGCTTCACAGGAAGAGGACAGTGACAGGAGCAGGCCCAAGGCAACCAGCAATGCTGTCACCGGGGAGGGGGATGTCATGGATTTATTGACTGCTTTGTAACTCCTAGTTGTGCTGTCAGTAATTGTAAGCAACTTTTTGAAGAAGAAAAATAAAACCCAAGTCAGAGCTGGCACCAATCACCATTACATGCGCATGCCAGCTGTGTAACCGCTCCACACATCCAAACCCTCCATATGATGGACCCAATTGGTCATCGGGTGGTCAGTATCGGCATGTACAAGAGTAAAAAAAATAAACAGACCTGATCAAGATATACAATAAAATTTGCCTAAGGCCATTAGTTTAAATCAGTAACATTAGACAGACCTTGTTCCAGGCTCTCCATTAGGCAGGTCTCCACCACCGTTGGCTTCTACACAGGACTTTTGGCTCAGAGCCAACTGGGTGGAATTCATGGAGTAGTTTATGGCAAGAGTCAAGCCAAGCTGGATCCATCTTCAGGACAACCATGGACAGACACAGAAGGTAGAATTGACACCCAATATCTGGATTTAATTATCAGGAGGTCAGTCCAAACCCAAGTCACACAGGCCAAAGTCAGGAGGGTTTACAGAAGCAGAGAACAATCAGGATAAGCTGGGTCAAGATAAAAATATAAGTATGAAGGAAAAGCACCAGAGATGAGGAAAAATACCAGAAATTACTGGCGACTCCCAGCAGTATCCTGAGAGCTTAAGTAGGATGTGGTACTGTGTCATAAGCCGCTGCTCCTGGTGATCTGCTGCACCGCGAACTCCTCCATTCTGCCTGAACAGGCTGCAATACAGACCCAAGTATCAGCATTCCTGACCGAGACCTCTCCTCTACCACCAGTGCCACCATCAGAATGAATACAGCCAGCAGACGGACACCGGTGGTGCCAGCAAGGGCCTTCATGATCTAGGAACATATCAGAGCAGGTTCATTTCTGACTTTACCAGTACCTCTCCTATTATTGGGGGCCTCTGGACCCTTCTATTCAGGTTCAGAGAAGCACTCGCAAGGTTTCCAGATTACGGGTGGATATCAGCTAGAGCTTGTAGTTTGGGCCTTACACTATTCAGACATTGAAGCCAAGTGACAGTTTAGTAAATCTGTCCAAATACCCAAACAGTTCTCCCATTAGGGGAGGTCAGATCAGCAATGAATACCTTGGAGAGATGACCCAAAAATTAGGAACCTGGTCAGAGTTTGGCCCAAGATGGAAGCAGCTTCAGGAGAGCCCTTCCGCTTTCTTTTAACCCACCAGGTCTGAAGGTCATCCCAATAATAGAGGAGAGTAAAACCCATCTGGTTATCTGAGGTTTAGCATCTCAGCAGATTTTAAAAATTGGATTTTTGCAAACGTTGCTGAGTGATTTTATAATTGGACCCAGAAGAGGGAAAAAAAAAAAAAAAAAAAAGCCTATACCTTCCATGCTGGCGCTGCTCCAACCGCAGCAGCTCTTACTCTCCCAGGGCTCACGCAAGGTTGTATCGTCACACGGTCACTGCGCCCAGTCAGTACTGGCTTCACTCTCCTGACGACAGATGTATATGTAATCAAGAGTATGTCAGGGCTGCGGCTGCTCCCTCACCCAGTCTTGGTCACATACATGTCTGAAGGAGGAGATGACACCAGTGGTGATTGTCACCGGGCTCATGTGTCAGATACAAGCACGATGCAGGAGTGCCGATATCACTGGAACGGCCCTGACAGGAGAAGAGTATAGGATTCTTACATTAAATAAGGCCAAAACTGGGGAATGAGAGGAGGATGTCCTAGTAGTGGAGAGCTCCTTCGATGATGGACGTGCTGGTGTAAGACACTTCATTCGTTAAGCCTCATGTACCATTCAGTGATTTTTATGCATCTTCCAACATTCGCGCCTCCAGAGATGTTACTGCGGTCAGAGCCTGGAGTCACGCAGAATGTGAACATCTTTGTGCTTCAGGCTCAGAGTGAAATCCTGACAAGCAAAGACACCTTAGTTCTAGATCTTCTCACCCAGGGTGCGAGGAGCATCAACGGCTGTGAATTAGGCCTTGTTCACACATTCAGTATTTGTAGCCAAAGTCAGGAGTAAAAGAACCCAAAAAAAAAAAAAAATGTAATAGGAACATCACCACTTCTGTATTTATAACCCACTCCTGCTTTTGGCAACAAATACTGAACATGGCCTTATAGAGGGGGGGAAAAAGTCTTGGCATATTGAAATCATTAAATTTTGCACCAGAAACAATCACTAAACACAGATTTTTTTTCTCCCACACCCAAAGCAAAACAAAAAAAGGGAAATAATTTTATAGCATAATATATATATATACCTGCACACTTAGGAGGCATCTCAAGACCCTGGCATGTCGCTCAGTGGTGGTCTTGGGCAGGTAAGTGTAGGATGTCCAGACTCTACATAGGATCATTTTTAGTGACTTGTCCTCCTAATGTTGATGCGACCAAGTCCCCCAGATCTGGGCGGACTCCTCCATATTCAGCACAGGAGTCCTAGGTGGAGGTTCAGAGGCAGCAGCACGTTCTTCTCTGCCATCAGTCAAATTATCAGGCCCTGGATGAACGCAGGCAAACTGAAGAAGAAAACCGACATGTCCTCAAATTGGTCAAAAATTCCAGTGCAGAAGTTATAGCAAAGAGCTAAAATTATTCCAGTGTCCATGGCAGAATGGTGAAACCCAGCTCCATAGTCTTCAGTACACCTCATTTACTTCATCCTACAAGGTCATCATGCCAGAACACCAGGGCCAAAAAGAAAGAGTCCTAGAGAATCGAGGTAGCAAGAAAGTCCAAGCCTAGTTTGAGGTGCACATCTTGGCTCTGAAGGTCCATGTACCAGCAACAAGCCCAGGATCACCTGCAGAGACCAATCTGGGTATGAATGCTGGGAGTATAAGTAGGGTGTGGTGCCGGCCCATAGGTCACAGCAGGGGGCCAATCACTCCTGAAGAGCTGCTGGGCTGTGCACACCCATTTACCTGGATAGGAGGTACCACAAGTCCCAGCCACAATAGTGTCCCTGGCCGGGCAGTGACTGTACCCCAGTGGTGCCTTCCTCAGAGTGAGTATTTTGGTGACAGAAGCCGAGCGCGGTAATAACAATGAAGAGGAAACGTGTGAGGACCAGAGGTCAGCGGTTCTTTCTCCATCGTTGGTTCAGATGGAATATTTCTATGTAGATTTCCTTCACGATCCGAATCAGAAAGCTCCATGTGAACAGACATTACGGTCACGTTCCAATGTGGCGAAACCGTGAATATTTATTCTATTTTATTATCAAAAATGTTGTCACAGTTCAAGCAGCAAAGTGAATGCGATTATGGGGAACTGGCGGAGGTTGTGGCACCGCGCATTTCTGTGCGCTTTCCTCTCCGGTCTGTGGGTGAGGCTGAGAAGCCCATGTATTTCACTTATTAACATAGCGCCATTATTTCCACACCCCACTGTTTCTGCACTGATAAAAGATTTAAAAAAAACTGCTTCAAATCTGCAAAAAAAAAAGCTTTAAAAAAGGAGTCACCTGCATCATTTTCTGCAGAAATTGGAGCAGATTGTTTTGGTCTATTGTGGCTCAGAATCCTGCAGAATAAATCAGCATTTCCACCCTTGGCTTCGGGCTGCAGCCACATAGTTATTGCTGCTGCTTTAGTGACTTAGATCCAATATTGGCTGCAGGTCCTAAAGAAAAGGAAATCGAAGCCGTGATGTCTCCCTTCTGTCTGGTCTGTGTTGGCCACATATCTGCAGAAGAAATAGCGGCCGTGTATGGACTACGGCGTCATTCACACACCAGTATGACCAGGAGGGTCTCCACCCAGCGAGCAGGCGTCCGCCATCCCCCTCTGTGAGTCCCAGTCCTAAGGACCGTGCTCTGACGAGTGTCGGCACAAATCCTTGAATTTTCATCCTGAAAAAACCTCCGCTCTTCATTCGTGCCGTTGTTTTATCTGGATTTTACAAGAACAATTTAAAGGGAACCTGTCACCTGAATTTGGCGGGACTGGTTTTGGGTCATATGGGCGGAGTTTTCTGGTGTTTGATTCACCCTTTCCTTACCCGCTGGCTGCATGCTGGCTGCAATATTGGATTGAAGTTCATTCTCTGTCCTCTATAGTACACGCCTGCACAAGGCAAGATTGCTTTGCGCAGGCGTGTACTATGGAGGACAGAGAATGAACTTCAATCCAATATTGCAGCCAGCGGGTAAGGAAAGGGTGAATCAAACACCAGAAAACTCCGCCCATATGACCCAAAACCAGTCCCGCCAAATTCAGGTGACAGGTTCCCTTTAATAAGTGATAAAAGTCCTTCCAGCCTCCTCTGTGGCCCGGACGGACGGGGTCCTGATCTGCACGGAGGTTGATCTGAGTGTTTCCGCCGGTGACTTGCACTGGTCAGTGTGCGGTCCGTACGCCATCGGTTCCCCATATAGACTGCACAGGATGAATATCCAACTCTCTGTAAGGCTACATTCACATTTGCGTTGTTGGACGCAGCGTCGTCGACACAACGCATGTCAAACGCATACACAACACAGTGTTTTTTGACGCATGCGTTGTCCTATACAATTGAAGTTCAAAAACGCCCCCCCCAAAAAAAAATACATTTAGTCAAAAGGCGTATGCGTCAAAAAACGCGGCTCAACGCAGGCACCTGCGCCCTTTGTGGTTTTCATAGACACTAATGTGTTTTTTTGGCGCATGTACGACGCAGGTGCGTTGCATGCGTTTTTCTTCGGAAATGTGATGCATCAAAACTGCAACCTATAGCGTCCTCCGCGCCCTGTGTGGTGCGCCAAAAAAACGCATGCGTTATACAACGCATGACAACGCATACCGGCCCATGTCCATGCGTCCCCCATGTTAAAGGTCTTTCCCTGTGTTACCCCCTCGCTGCCCTAGGTCTGGATCTGGCTCAGATTGCCTCGATCCTTTTCCTACCTCCACCTCCTTACCCCATTAGGCTATGTGCCAACGTTGTGTTTTTTAAGCGTTTTTGCTGCGTTTTCTGCTGTGGAAATGCTTAAAAAAAAAAAGCTTACAAAACGCATTATTTTTAATGGCATTCCGCAATTGTTGTGCCCAAAGGGTGTTTTTTCCCACAGTGGAAACGCATCACGTAAAAAAAACGCAGCATGTTCATTAATTTTGCGGAATCGCGCCGATTTCGCCGCTATAGAATTGTACTGGGCCTCATGGAAAAAAAAAAGCATGAAAAATGAGAAGAAAAAAAAACACGAAAAAAACGCTAGAAAAATGCGAGCAAGGACGTCTGGTTTGGATGAGGAAAACTCTGCTTACATTCTGCAACGCGGTCACAGCCTTAACCCTTCATATTGTGTCCCAGTCTGGGCGCCTGTTACCCCTATGATGTTATTATGTCTATTATTAGTTTCATATATATTTAATTGGCGAAATAAAAACATTAAACATTCGGATATAAACCTTTTTTTTTTTGTTTTTGCTTGATGTCAATATTTGCCACGATTTCTAACAATTTGCTCCTCCATCCGCGGAGGCCTTGTGTCTTCCGTGGCGAGCTGACACTTATTGATACAAGCACAATGGTTTTGTCCATAAAGGGTTTGTTTTTTTCAATTATCTTAGAGCAAAGTGGGAACCAAAAGAATTGCAATATCGGAATTTTTTTTATTTCCCCCATTACCTTGTTTACCAATCAGATTAATTAATTTTATATTTTAGTAGATAAAACTTTTATAAATGTGATAACAATTTTTTTTTATTGTCGTTTATTTACTTATTACTTAGTTTCCAAAAAGCTCCAGAACCTGCGATCGTCTCATTGCACATTACTGTATACTGCAATAACTCAGTACATTATGTTATGGAAAAAAAAACTGGTCTCCAGTGACCAAGATCACAAGAAAGAAAGACTTTTCCATCAGTGCTAAGAATGTCGGCTCCTCATAGGTGTGGCTTATAGCCATGTCTTGTACGTCTGGAGTCACCTGTATCTTATACGTCATCCATAGCGGATTGTTTCATCCTTTCTGAATGTGACCGGCCGCTCTCTATGTAGATTATCTGAAGGCAACAACAAATATTCCGGGGCTGCTTTATTCATTAGTGTCTAACAAACGTATATGAGGTTTCCTCACTTGGTCAGATGACGGCTATTATACATATATGAGGTCTCCTCACTTGGTCAGATGACGGCTATTATACATATATGAGGTCTCCTCACTTGGTCAGATGACGGCTATTATACATATATGAGGTTTCCTCACTTGGTCAGATGACGGCTATTATACATATATGAGGTTACTTCACTTGGTCAGATTACGGCTATTATAACATAGTAACATAGTAACATAGTAACATAGTTAGTAAGGCCGAAAAAAGCCATGTGTCCATCCAGTTCAGCCTATATGCCATCATAATAAATCCCCAGATCTACGTCCTTCTACAGAACCTAATAATTGTATGATACAATATTGTTCTGCTCCAGGAAGACATCCAGGCCTCTCTTGAACCCCTCGACTGAGTTCGCCATCACCACCTCCTCAGGCAAGCAATTCCAGATTCTCACTGCCCTAACAGTAAAGAATCCTCTTCTATGTTGGTGGAAAAACCTTCTCTCCTCCAGACGCAAAGAATGCCCCCTTGTGCCCGTCACCTTCCTTGGTATAAACAGATCCTCAGCGAGATATTTGTATTGTCCCCTTATATACTTATACATGGTTATTAGATTGCCCCTCAGTCGTCTTTTTTCTAGACTAAATAATCCTAATTTCGCTAATCTATCTGGGTATTGTAGTTCTCCCATCCCCTTTATTAATTTTGTTGCCCTCCTTTGTACTCTCTCTAGTACCATTATATCCTTCCTGAGCACCGGTGCCCAAAACTGGACACAGTACTCCATGTGCGGTCTAACTAGGGATTTGTACAGAGGCAGTATAATGCTCTCATCATGTGTATCCAGACCTCTTTTAATGCACCCCATGATCCTGTTTGCCTTGGCAGCTGCTGCCTGGCACTGGCTGCTCCAGGTAAGTTTATCATTAACTAGGATCCCCAAGTCCTTCTCCCTGTCAGATTTACCCAGTGGTTTCCCGTTCAGTGTGTAATGGTGATATTGATTCCCTCTTCCCATGTGTATAACCTTACATTTATCATTGTTAAACCTCATCTGCCACCTTTCAGCCCAAGTTTCCAACTTATCCAGATCCATCTGTAGCAGAATACTATCTTCTCTTGTATTAACTGCTTTACATAGTTTTGTATCATCTGCAAATATCGATATTTTACTGTGTAAACCTTCTACCAGATCATTAATGAATATGTTGAAGAGAACAGGTCCCAATACTGACCCCTGCGGTCCCCACTGGTCACAGCGACCCAGTTAGAGACCATACCATTTATAACCACCCTCTGCTTTCTATCAACTAAGCCAGTTACTAACCCATTTACACACATTTTCCCCCAGACCAAGCATTCTCATTTTGTGTACCAACCTCTTGTGCGGCACGGTATCAAACGCTTTGGAAAAATCGAGATATACCACGTCCAATGACTCACCGTGGTCCAGCCTATAGCTTACCTCTTCATAAAAACTGATTAGATTGGTTTGACAGGAGCGATTTCTCATAAACCCATGCTGATATGGAGTTAAACAGTTATTCTCATTGAGATAATCCAGAATAACATCCCTCAGAAACCCTTCAAATATTTTACCAACAATAGAGGTTAGACTTACTGGCCTATAATTTCCAGGTTCACTTTTAGAGCCCGTTTTGAATATTGGCACCACATTTGCTATGCGCCAGTCCTGCGGAACAGACCCTGTCGCTATAGAGTCACTAAAAATAAGAAATAATGGTTTATCTATTACATTACTTAGTTCTCTTAGTACTCGTGGGTGTATGCCATCCGGACCCGGAGATTTATCTATTTTAATCTTATTTAGCCGGTTTTGCACCTCTTCTTGGGTTAGATTGGTGACCCTTAATATAGGGTTTTCATTGTTTCTTGGGATTTCACCTAGCATTTCATTTTCCACCGTGAATACCGTGGAGAAGAAGGTGTTTAATATGTTAGCTTTTTCCTCGTCATCTACAACCATTCTTTCCTCACTATTTTTCCTCACTATACATATATGAGGTTTCCTCACTTGGTCAGATTACGGCTATTATACATATATGAGGTTTCCTCACTTGGTCAGATTACGGCTATTATACATATATGAGGTCTCCTCACTTGGTCAGATTACGGCTATTATACATATATGAGGTCTCCTCACTTGGTCAGATTACGGCTATTATACATATGAGGTTTCCTCACTTGGTCAGATTACGGCTGTTCATAGCTGTGATTAACCAGCAGAGTTCATTCTTCGTGAGGGGCACACGCTTAGGTCGGGGTCACACTCTCATGAATCCTGGGCACTGCCGCCAGCACTCGGGACCGGAGAGTGTGGCTGCAGCTGAACGCTGTGGTCCCGAGAGCCGGCGGCGGTGCCGGTATTGATGAGACTTGGGTGAGTTTTTCGCATTGTCCACGCAGTGTGACCCCGGCCTTGTCAGTAGGGTTGAGCGAAACGGGTCGTTCATTTTCAAAAGTCGCCGACTTTTGGCAAAGTCGGGTTTCATGAAACCCGATCCGACCCCTGTGCGGGGTCGGCCATGCGGTAAGCGACTTTCGCGCCAAAGTCGCGTTTCAATGACGCGAAAAGTGCCATTTCTCAGCCAATGAAGGTAAACGCAGAGTGTGGGCAGCGTGATGACATAGGTCCTGGTCCCCACCATCTTAGAGAAGGGCATTGCAGTGATTGGCTTGCTGTCTGCGGCGTCACAGGGGCTATAAAGGGGAGTTCCCGCCGACCGCCATGTTACTGCTGCTGATCTGAGCTTAGGGAGAGGTTGCTGCCGCTTCGTCAGAAGCAGGGATAGCGTTAGGCAGGGTCCATTAACCACAAAACCGCTTGTGCTGTAGCGATTTCCACTGCCCAACACCACATTCGGTGTGCAGGGACAGTGGAAGCTACATTTTTTTTTTTTTTCCCCCTCAGCGCTGTAGCTCATTGGGCTGCCCTAGAAGGCTCCCTGATAGCTGCATTGCTGTGTGTACGCCGCTGTGCAAACCAACTGCTTTTTTCAAAGCACAAATCCTCTTGTTCCTTCCTTTCTGCACAGCTATCTTGTTTGTTTGTCCACACTTTTTATTTAATTTGTGCATCAGTCCACTCCTTATTGCTGCCTGCCATACCTGGCTGAGATTACTGCAGGGAGATAGTAATTGAAGGACAGTTCCTTTTTTTTTTTTTTTTTTTTTTTTTGTGGGAGATTAAGATTGACATTTCTGCTAGAGTGCCATCTCTGTCTGTGTCATCTCTCACTCAGTGGGCCATAGAAAGCCTATTTATTTTTTCGCTTGATTTGGGTTATAAAATCTACCTGAAAAAATCACTACATCAATCAGTGGGAGAAAAATATTGGCCTCAGGGCTTGTGTGCCACTCCTGACTCCTGTGTGCATCATCACTCACTCAGTGGGCCATAGAAAGCCCATTTCTTTTTTTTTTTGCTTTATTTGGGTTCTAAATTCTACCTGAAAAAATCAATAAATCAATCAGTGGGAGATTAATATTGGCCTTTGGGCTTGTGTGCCAGTCCTAAGCGTGCCATCTCTCACACAAATAGTGGGCCATAGAAAGCCTATTTATTTTATTTTTTTTTGTTTTATAAATTCTCCCTGAAAAAAAAAGGGAGATTAATATTGGCCTTTGGGCTTGTGTGCCAGTCCTAAGCGTGCCATCTCTCTCTCTCAGATAGTGGGCCATAGAAAGCCTATTTATTTATTTTTTTTATTGGGTTTATAATTTTTCCCTGGAACAAAAAAAAAAAGTGGGAGATTAATATTGGCCTCTGGGCTTGTGTGCCAGTCCTGAGCGTGCCATCTCTCTCACAAATAGTGGGCCATAGAAAGCCTATTTATGTTTTTGGTTGATTTGGGTTCTAAATTCTACCTGAAAAAATCATAAATCAATCAGTGGGAGATAAATATTGGCCTCTGGGCTTGTGTGCCACTCCTGACTCCTGTGTGCGTCATCTCTCACTCAGTGGGCCATAGAAAGCCTTTTTTTGTTTTATTTGTTTTCTAAATTCTTCCTGAAAAAATCATTTTATTCTATTATTTTTTTTTCCTAAAGTCTCCCTGAAAAAAAAAAAAAAAACAAATCAGTGAGAGATTAATATTGCCCTTTCTGCTTGTGTGCCAGTCTTGACTCCTGGGTGTGCCATCTCTCTCTCTCTCTCTCTCCAATTGTGGGCCATAGAAAGCCTATTATTTTTTTAGCTTGATTTGGGTTCCAAAATCTACCTGAAAAAATCACATCAATCAGTGGGAGATAAATATTGGCCTCTGGGCTTGTGTGCCACTCCTGACTCCTGTGTGCGTCCTCTCTCACTCACTGGGCCATAGAAAGCCTTTTTTTGTTTTATTTGTTTCCTAAAGTCTCCCTGAAAAAAAAAAAAAAAATCAAATCAGTGGGAGATTAATATTTACATTGGTGCTTCAGTGACAGTCCTGCGTGTGTGGCATCTCTCTCATTTGTTGCCACCAACAACAGAGTGTGTAACATTGTGCCTGATTTTCGTTGTGGTCTCACTCACCTGTAAAGGGGTAGCTAAATCATACTGAAGTTATAGCTCACCGTGTAAGTTGTGTGACAGCAACAAATACCGTTAGTTTGTTTACGTTTTTAAAACAATGAGGAAGTCTGGTGGAAGAGGTCGTGGCCGGGGGCGTTCATTGTCAGCTGGTAATGAGGGTAGTGGTAGTGGTGGAGCATCAGCTGGTCGTGGGAAAAAAAATATTGCACCTAAGTCTGGAGCTGTGGAGCCAGGTTCGTCGTCTGGCTACACAAGGCCTCGAACGCTCCCTTTTCTGGGAGTAGGAAAACCGCTTTTAAAACCGGAGCAGCAAGAGCAAGTTTTGGCTTATCTTGCTGACTCAGCCTCTAGTTCTTTTGCCTCCTCTCGTGAAACTGGTAAATGTCAAAGCAGCGCGTCGTTAGTGGATGTTCACGGTCAGGGACAAGTCGCTTCCTTGTCCTCTTCAGCAAAAACAACAACAGAGAAGAATGCAGCAGGCGACACAACGGGTTACTCCATGGAGCTCTTTACACATACCGTCCCTGGCTTAGAAAGTGAAGCAGTTAACAGTCCATGCCCATTACAAGTTGAATCTGACATGGAGTGCACTGATGCACAGCCACAGCCAGACTACTATGCTGGTCCTTTGACTCAGACCACAACATTGCCCTCGCAGGGTGCTGATCAAGAATCAGACCCTGATGAGACTATGTTGCCCCGTCATGAACGCTATACCACCGACCGACACGGTGACACAGACGAAGTTGCACACGAGCTACAAGAAGAGGTAATAGATGACCCAGTTCTTGACCCCGATTGGCAGCCATTGGGGGAACAGGGTGCAGGCGGCAGCAGTTCTGAAGCGGAGGAGGAGGGGCCGCAGCAGGCATCAACATCGCAACAGGTTCCATCTGCCGGGCCCGTATCTTGCCCAAAACGCGTGGCAAAGCCAAAACCTGTTGGAGGACAGCGTGGCCATCCGGTTAAAGCTCAGTCTGCAATGCCTGAAAAGGGATCCGATGCTAGAAAGAGTGCAGTCTGGCATTTTTTTAAACAACATCCAATTGATCAGCGCAAAGTCATCTGTCAAAAATGTTCAACTACCTTAAGCAGTACCCCTTGAGAAAGGCATTAAGCCGAAACGCGCGTCAGGGGGGACAGGAGTGAGGTGCCAAGTATACGCTGAGATATCTTGCCACATTAACCGGTATGTATGTTAGTTATCTGTACTGTGCGTGCATTGTTAGACATCTTCTGGGTCAGTGTACCCAATATATCTAGGCATACTATATGCACTTTACATAAACTGTATAATGCCTATGCAGGTTATCTTGTGGATTTTTGTATCTTATAAGCACCTATGTCCTGTCCATTTAGGTGCATGCTGAGTGTAGCATGGGGATTGTCTCCCCCTATCGTTTTTAATCTGGCTTTACTACTAATAAAGTATTTTTTCTATATTGTACTTGGACTATATGCTGCTTCTTTCTCCTCTGTTGGTTTTTACCTTAAGCAGAGGACAGAATCTGAAAAGTCTCAATACAAGTTGCATGCATAGACATTTAACCACCATGCATTTGCAAGCCTGGACTAACTACCAAACGTCCCTTAAGGTTGTAGCACCCTCGGCCAATGAAGCTAGTCAGCAACGCAACATCCCTTCCGGCAGTGTAGGGCCACCATTTTCCGCACCACCTGCAGTATCTGTGCAGGTTTCTTTGCCAGGCCAAAGCAGTCAGGGTCAGGGAATCACCAGTTTCGTAGTAGGAAACACTGCATCTAGGGCACCGGCGGCAACAATACCATCTCCCACCGTCTCTGTCTGCCATGTCCACCGGCACCCCCGCTAGTTCCACGATCTCCAGCTCTCCAGTCCAGCTCACCCTACATGAGACTATGGTTAGAAAAAGGAAGTACTTAGCCTCGCATCCACGTACACAGGGTTTGAACGCCCACATAGCTAGACTAATCTCGTTAGAGATGATGCCCTACCGGTTAGTTGAAAGCAAAGCTTTCAAAGCCCTGATGGACTACGCTGTACCACGCTACGAGCTACCCAGTCAACACTTTTTTTCCAGAAAAGCCATCCCAGCCCTCCACCAGCATGTTAAAGAGCGCATCGTCCATGCACTCTGGCAATCTGTGAGCACAAAGGTGCACCTGACAACAGATGCATGGACCAGTAGGCATGGCCAGGGACGTTACGTGTCCATCACGGCACACTGGGTGAATGTTGTGGATGCAGGGTCCACAGGGGACAGCAAGTTTGGTACAGTTCTGCCTAGCCCACGGTCTAGGAAACAGTTGGCTGTAGCCGTTCGCACCCCCTCCTCCTCCTCTTCGTCCTCCTGCAGAAGCGAGAGCTCGTCCACAGACCGCAGTCGCACAACCACTCCATCCGCAGCTGCCACTGTTGCACACCAGGTCTCCCATTATGGGGCAGCTACTGGCAAACGTCAGCAGGCTGTATTGGCTATGAAGTGTTTGGGCGACAACAGACACACCGCGGAAGTTCTGTCCGAGTTCTTGCAGAAAGAAACGCAGTCGTGGCTGGGCACTGTAGATCTTGAGGCAGGCAAGGTAGTGAGTGATAACGGAAGGAATTTCATGGCTGCCATCTCCCTTTCCCAACTGAAACACATTCCTTGCCTGGCTCACACCTTAAACCTGGTGGTGCAGTGCTTCCTGAAAAGTTATCCGGGGTTATCCGACCTGCTCCTCAAAGTGCGTGGACTTTGCTCACATATCCGCCGTTCGCCCGTACACTCCAGCCGTATGCAGACCTATCAGCGTTCTTTGAACCTTCCCCAGCATCGCCTAATCATAGACGTTGCAACAAGGTGGAACTCAACACTGCACATGCTTCAGAGACTGTGCGAACAGAGGCGGGCTGTTACGTTTTTGTGGGAGGATACACAAACACGGGCAGGCAGTAGGATGGCAGACATGGAGTTGTCAGGTGTGCAGTGGTCGAAGATTCAAGACGTGTCAAGTCCTTCAGTGTTTTGAGGAATGCACACGGCTGGTTAGTGCAGACAACGCCATAATAAGCATGAGCATCCCCCTAATGCGTCTGCTGATGCAAAGTTTGACGCACATAAAGGATCAGGCGTCTGCAGCTGAGGAAGAGGAAAGCCTTGATGACAGTCAGCCATTGTCTGGCCAGGGCAGTGTACAGGACAAGTTAGCGGGCGAAGAGGAGGAGGAGGACGAGGAGGATGATGGGGATGATTATATTTTTAATGAGGAAGCTTTTCCGGGGCCACTGGAAATTGGTGGCGCGGCAAGGCCGGGTTCTGGTTTTTTGAGGGACACAAGTGACGTGGATTTGCCTGAAACTGCCCCTCAACCAAGCACAACCGCAGATTTGAGAACTGGAACTTTGGCCCACATGGCGGATTATGCCTTACGTATCCTCAAAAGGGACACACGCATAACTAAAATGATGAACGATGACGATTACTGGTTGGCCTGCCTCCTTGATCCTCGCTATAAAGGGAAATTGCAAAATATAATGCCACATGAGAACTTGGAACTAATATTAGCAACCAAACAAGCAACTCTTGTTGACCGTTTGCTTCAGGCATTCCCTGCACACAGCGCCCGTGATCGTTCTCACACGAGCTGCAGGGGCCAGCAGACCAGAGGTGTTAGAGGGGCAGAAATCAGAAGTGGCGTTGGCCAGAGGGGTTTTCTGACCAGGTTGTGGAGTGATTTTGCTATGACCGCAGACAGGACAGGTACTGCAGCATCAATTCAAAGTGACAGGAGACAACATTTGTCCAGTATGGTTACTAACTATTTTTCATCCCTTATCGATGTTCTCCCTCAACCGTCATTCCCATTTGATTACTGGGCATCAAAATTAGACACCTGGCCAGAATTGGCAGAATATGCATTGCAGGAGCTTGCTTGCCCGGCAGCTAGTGTCCTATCAGAAAGAGTATTCAGTGCTGCAGGTTCAATACTAACAGAAAAAAGGACTCGTCTGGCTACCCAAAATGTAGATGATCTAACCTTCATTAAAATGAACCACAACTGGATTTCGAAATCTTTTGCCCCACCTTGCCCGGCTGACACCTAGCTTTCCTATGAAAAGGTCTTGCCTGTGGACTATTCTGAATGCCTTTTCCAATCTCGTAATTTTCTGCACCTGATTGTCCAGCATACGACATGTTTACACCTCACTAAATGGCCAAACTCCCCACACGGGGCCGTGGTATCGACACTTGGCGACAGCACCCGTGAGAGTGCTGTTTGTCTGAAGAGGTGGGTGTGCCCGTTTTTGGTCGACGGCACTGCCACTGGGTCCCTCCTAGTACAATAAAGTGTCTCTGGCGGTGGTGGTGCGCACCCAACGTCAGACACACCGTTGTAATATGAGGGGCCCTGGGCCTGTACCGCCGGCCACAAGACAGTTCCCCCCCCCCAGCTCAAACAGTGCTCTACCACTTGCAAAATTATCTCACAGCTCCACCAATGTTTAGTCTATGCGCTGACATCCTTCAATGCCTGCCACTGACAATACAATTGTATTGTCATTTTTGTTATGTTAGGCCTTCGAAGCCTGTCTGCGGTCACTCCTTCCACTATGCCTCCACTGACCACACCACTGCTGCCCGTGTACCCCTGGAACCAATTTAAAATTGCCTACAGCCATGTGTTATTATTTTAGGCCTTCGATGCCTGTCTGCGGTCACTCCTTCCACTAGGCCTCCACTGACCACACCACTGCTGCCCGTGTACCCCTGGAACCAATTTAAAATTGCCTACAGCCAGCCCAATTTTTTTATTTTAGGCCTTCGATGCCTGTCTGCGGTCCGTTCTTTCTACTACTACTACACTGACCAGGCCACTGCTGCCCGTGTACCCCTGGAACCAATTTAAAATTGCCTACAGCCATGTGTTATTATTTTAGGCCTTCGATGCCTGTCTGCGGTCACTCCTTCCACTAGGCCTCCACTGACCACACCACTGCTGCCCGTGTACCCCTGGAACCAATTTAAAATTGCCTACAGCCAGCCCAATTTTTTTATTTTAGGCCTTCGATGCCTGTCTGCGGTCACTCCTTCCACTAGGCCTCCACTGACCACACCACTGCTGCCCGTGTACCCCTGGAACCAATTTAAAACTGCCTACAGCCATGTGTTATTATTTTAGGTCTTCGATGCCTGTCTGCGGTCACTCCTTCCACTAGGCCTCCACTGACCACACCACTGCTGCCCGTGTTCCCCTGGAACCAATTTAAAATTGCCAACAGCCATGTGTTATTATTTTAGGCCTTCGACGCCTGTCTGCGGTCACTCCTTACAATATGCCTCCACTGACCACACCACTGCTGCCCGTGTACCCCTGGAACCAATTTAAAATTGCCTACAGCCAGCCCAATTTTTTTATTTTAGGCCTTCGATGCCTGTCTGCGGTCACTCCTTCCACTAGGCCTCCACTGACCACACCACTGCTGCCCGTGTACCCCTGGAACCAATTTAAAATTGCCTACAGCCATGTGTTATTATTTTAGGCCTTCGATGCCTGTCTGCGGTCACTCCTTCCACTAGGCCTCCACTGACCACACCACTGCTGCCCGTGCACCCCTGGAACCAATTTAAAATTGCCTACAGCCATGTGTTATTATTTTAGGCCTTCGATGCCTGTCTGCGGTCACTCCTTCCACTAGGCCTCCACTGACCACACCACTGCTGCCCGTGTACCCCTGGAACCAATTTAAAATTGCCTACAGCCATGTGTTATTATTTTAGGCCTTCGATGCCTGTCTGCGGTCACTCCTTCCACTAGGCCTCCACTGACCACACCACAGCTGCCCGTGTTCCCCTGGAACCAATTTAAAATTGCCTACAGCCATGTGTTATTATTTTAGGCCTTCGATGCCTGTCTGCGGTCACTCCTTCCACTAGGCCTCCACTGACCACACCACAGCTGCCCGTGTTCCCCTGGAACCAATTTAAAATTGCCAACAGCAATGTGTTATTATGTTAGGGCTTCGATGCCTGTTTGCGGTCACTCCTTCCAATAGTTCTCCACTGACCAGACCAATGCTGGCCGTGTACCCCTGGAACCCAGCTGAAAGTGCATGTAGCCTCCTTTTTTTCTTTGTTTTATATTTAGAAAGCCCAGATGAACTACGCTGTGCAACGGTTCAAGCTACCCAGTCGACATTTCTTTTGTGAGAAAAGCCATCCCAGCCCTCCACCGGCATGAAAAAGTCTGAATTGTCATAGCACTCAGGCAATCAAACAGTAGAAAGGTGCACCTGACAAGAGACGCATGGACCAGTAGGCATGTCCACAAAAAGTTACGTGTCCATTACGGCGCACTGGGTTAATGTGTTGGATGCATGGTCCACAGGGGACAGCCTACAAAGTCTGTCTGCAGTCCCTAATTCCAATTTTCCTCCGCTGACCACACCACTGCTGCCCGTGTACCCCTGGAACCAATTTTACAGTGTCTACAGCCTAACTTTTGTTATGTTAGGCCTACTACGCCTGTCTGCGGTCCCTCCTTCCAATACTCGTCCACTGACCACACCACTGCTGCCCGTGGACCCCTGGAACCTATTTTTAATTGCATAGAGCATCCTTTTTTTAATAGTAGGCGTACAAAGTCTGTCTGCGGTCCACTATTGAAATTGTCCTCCACTGCCCAGAGCACTGCTGCTTGTGTACCCCTGTAACTTTTTTAAGCTGCAGTGAGCCACATTTTTGGGTTAAGTCCTACTACCTGTGTCTGTCTGCGCCACTCAATTCAGCTGTGTTCCTTTGAAAAAAGCTGAGGGTCAATAGTCTTGTTTTCAGCCTCTAGGAATTTTAAAACTGCATTGGGGGTACAACTTTGGTAGGGCCTACTAACTGTGTCTGCCTCCCCAAGGTGTGCCCCAGGTTTCCTCGCCATTGCTTCGATCTTAATGCTCTCGTTTAGTAGTTGTTGGAAACTACACTGCATTAGGCCTACAAATTGGGTATGGGGTGTAGAGAGATGGTGTGTTCCACTCCAAGGTGTTCCCCAGGTTGCCTTTCCTGAGCTTCGATCTTCCGGCTCTCGTTTAGTAGTTGTTGGAAACTACACTGCATTAGGCCTACAAATTGGGTATGGGGTGTAGAGAGATGGTGTGTTCCACTCCAAGGTGTTCTCCAGGTTGCCTTTCCTGACCTTCGATCTTCCGGCTCTCGTTTAGTAGTTGTTGGAAACTACACTGCATTAGGCCTACAAATTGGGTATGGGGTGTAGAGAGATGGTGTGTTCCACTCCAAGGTGTTCTCCAGGTTGCCTTTCCTGAGCTTCGATTTTCAGGCTCTCGTTTAGTAGTTCTTGGAAACTACACTGCATTAGGCCTACAAATTGGGTATGGGGTGTAGAGAGATGGTGTGTTCCACTCCAAGGTGTTCTCCAGGTTGCCTTTCCTGAGCTTCGATCTTCCGGCTCTCGTTTAGTAGTTGTTGGAAACTACACTGCATTAGGCCTACAAATTGGGTATGGGGTGTAGAGAGATGGTGTGTTCCACTCAAAGGTGTTCTCCAGGTTGCCTTTCCTGAGCTTCGATCTTCCGGCTCTCGTTTAGTAGTTCTTGGAAACTACACTGCATTAGGCCTACACATTTGGTATGGGGTGTAGAGACGGTGTGTTCCACTCCAAGGTGTTCTCCAGGTTGCCTTTCCTGAGCTTCGATCTTCCGGCTCTCGTTTAGTAGTTGTTGGAAACTACACTGCTTTAGGCCTACAAATTGGGTATGGGGTGTAGAGAGATGGTGTGTTCCACTCCAAGGTGTTCTCCAGGTTGCCTTTCCTGAGCTTCGATCTTCCGGCTCTCGTTTAGTAGTTCTTGGAAACTACACTGCATTAGGCCTACAAATTGGATATGGGGTGTAGAGAGATGGTGTGTTCCACTCCAAGGTGTTACCCAGGTTTCCTCGCCAATGCTTCGATCTTCATGCTCTCGTTTAGTAGTTGTTGGAAACTACACTGCATTAGGCCTACAAATTGGGTATGGGGTGTAGAGAGATGGTGTGTTCCACTCCAAGGTGTTCCCCAGGTTTCCTCTCCATTGCTTCGATCTTCATGCTCTCGTTTAGTAGTTGTTGGAAACTACGCTGCATTAGGCCTACAAATTGGGTATGGGGTGTAGAGAGATGGTGTTTTCCACTCCAAGGTGTTCCCCAGGTTTCGTCCACATTGCTTCGGTCTTCCGACTCTCGTTTAGTAGTTGTAGAAAACTACACTGCATTAGGCCTACAAATTGGGTATGGGGTGTAGAGAGACGGTGTGTTCCACTCCAAGGTGTTCTCCAGGTTGCCTTTCCTGAGCTTCGATCTTCCGGCTCTCGTTTAGTAGTTCTTGGAAACTACACTGCATTAGGCCTACAAATTGGATATGGGGTGTAGAGAGATGGTGTGTTCCACTCCAAGGTGTTACCCAGGTTTCCTCGCCAATGCTTCGATCTTCATGCTCTCGTTTAGTAGTTGTTGGAAACTACACTGCATTAGGCCTACAAATTGGGTATGGGGTGTAGAGAGATGGTGTGTTCCACTCCAAGGTGTTCCCCAGGTTTCCTCTCCATTGCTTCGATCTTCATGCTCTCGTTTAGTAGTTGTTGGAAACTACGCTGCATTAGGCCTACAAATTGGGTATGGGGTGTAGAGAGATGGTGTGTTCCACTCCAAGGTGTTCCCCAGGTTTGGTCCACATTGCTTCGATCTTCCGACTCTCGTTTAGTAGTTGTTGAAAACTACACTGCATTAGGCCTACAAATTGGGTATGGGGTGTAGAGAGATGGTGTGTTACACTCCAAGGTGTTCTCCAGGTTGCCTTTCCTGAACTTCTATCTTCAGGCTCTCATTAAATTGTAGTTAAATGGAACAACTTCATTTGGCGTACTAGTTGGTTTGGGGCCTACTATCGGTATCTGCCACTCCTTGCTGTTCTCCTGGTTTCCTGTCCTGAAATTCCATTTTCAGGCTCTTGTTAAGTAGTTGTTAATGTTAGACTGCATTTGGCCTACTAGTTGGGTTGGGGCCTACTATCGGTGTCTGCCACTCCTTGCTGTTCTCCTCAACTGAACAAAGCTGGGCCGCCTGTTTACTACGGTTGCCAATTTTGAACTGCATGTCGACTACTTACTGATTTGGGCCTACTTTCTGTGTCAGCCTCTCATTCCAGTTGTCCTCCACTGCAATGCCCCCTGGTTAGTCCTGTGTTACCAATTTTGAACTGCATTTAGCCCACTTTATTCTTTGGGCCTATATCTGTGTTTCCTCCTCATCCTGCCCATTGCCCAGCCAGTGATAGATGAGTCTGCTGTTACATTGACCCATAACGCAAAATTCCCTGTGCACGCTACACAGCAAGATTGTGACCCTGCTGAAAGTCAGGTTCCTCTTCACGCATACCATACCACCTTACACGGGGACAAAGAGGAAGGTGCAGATGAAAGTGCAGGTTCCTTCATCAGGTGGGGGGAGGAATACTAGTTGGCGACGTCACTGGCACAGGGCCTCTCATAGTACGCAAAAGTGTTGCTGCCGGTGGGAGGCGCCCCCGCCGTGCAAACACACCGCTGTACTTTGAGGGGCCCTGTGCCAGTGCCAATGCCAACGAGTGGGCCCCCCTGCTTGCTCAGGATCACAGCACTTGCAAAGTTGAAATACTTACCTCTCCCTGCTCCACTGCCGTGACGTGGTCCAGATTTACTGGGCCCACTAATTACTTGAACCAGCCCTACCCCCCACAACTTTAGCCAAATGACCCCCAATTTCAAATGCCTTCCAATTATTATAAGGTAAATTACGATTGACAAGCTTCTTTAACAAGAATGGATGTTTTTGCCATTAAAATGGGCAGTGTAGGTGTTTTCCTGGCCTCCACTCACTGCCGACTATGCTCCCCCATTGACTTGCATTGGGTTTCGTGTTTCGGGCGATACCCGACTTTTCGCGATAATCGGCCGATTCCACTCGACTCGACTTCTAAGATAGTCGGGTTTCGCGAAACACGGCTCGACTCTAAAAAGGTCAAGGTCGCTCAACCCTACTTGTCAGCACTCTCAGAATTGACTCACCGAGCAGACAGATTCCTTTGAGGACCCATAAATTGCTAAGCACTTGTGTTCATGGGGTTGGTGTTGGCTTGGTGAGGGATTTCCTTCAGGGTCAGATAGGTTAGGGGGCGCCATATTGTCTCCCCTAGGGTGCCAGCCTCCGCCAACAGGCAGGCCAATACCTAGCATCACTTCTACCTCCATAACTTCTATCCTTGTACATTTTGTCTTGACCTGGCATAGAAACATTGCTTCTGTCTGACCCTCTCACCATTCCTGGTATTGCTCCTAGATGCCTTTGATAATTTTTAAAGAAATTCGATAAAAGTTAATTTTTAGGTTTTATAACTGTATCAGACCTTTTCAGAGGGAAAATAAACTCCAAGCAAATGTGGCGCTAAGCACCTTAGGATTTTTTTTGAACGCATCCACTTCCAGTGAAAAATGTTAATAAAAATTCACTTATTTTCTCAAAACAAAAAAAGGGAAAGAAAAAAAATGAATAAAATAAAATATACTTTTAAAATATTTTTAAACTACAGTACAACACATTTCGGCTGCTATTTTTACAGTGCAGCCTTCATCAGGTAGCAAAAAACAAAACAAAAAAGCCAGGCAACCCCCACACCTACTTATGTTGGCTAACAGATGTAAACCATTCAGATGCGGCCATGAAAACTAAATCTCCGAGCGCTAAAAATACTCAGAGGACCCCCGAGTGTGCTGGGGAAATCTGGAGTAATGAGTATATTCGCTCATCACTGTCTATCACCCCACACGTGCCCTCCACTCTGCTGATGACCTCAGGTCAGCATCCTCAATAACAAGAACCTCCCACTCCCGTCTCCAAGACTTCTCACGTGCTTCGCCAATTCTTTGGAATGCACTACCCAGAATAATCTGATTAATCCCCACAGTTTTAAGCGTGGCCTAAAAACACTTTTCTTCAGACTGGCCTACTGCCTCAACATATTAATCTAACGATCCCTGTGTGGCCCATTCAAAATGTTCACCATAACAGGTTCCTCACATCATGTTCTCACTCGCTTTATACATATGATAGCCTCTGTGTCTGTACTGCTACATACTTATGCCGCCGTCACATGATCAGTATTTGGTCAGTATTTTACATCAGTATTTGTAGCCAAAACCAGGAGTGGAACAATTAGGCTATGTGCACACAAAACAAAAAGTGCAATACAAAGACACAGTATTAAAATTATTTTTTATTAATTGTAATATAAAAATAAAAAAATATAATAATATACAAAATAATGCTGATAAGTATCGAACACACTATAATGGTATGATAGGACACCTCAAAATTTGCAAAGTATTACATAGACCCTGTACTCATGACACATAAATATTCCCGGAAGAAGGCAATAGCCGAAACGTGCGTAGGGACTGAGCACCTACAGGTATGTGGAGCCTCTGTTAACAACTTGATTTATACTCATTTTACTTATGTTGCTGCTACAGCGGCCGACTCCGTAGGGCACTATTTGCACTTTAGTATTTTCATGTTTACCCTATTTCATTGTTGCACTATTTTTTCTTGTGGCCGAGTGTGGTATTGTGCAATATAGGGACCTAGTATTGGTTTATAGCACTAGCACATGTGCACTTTATAGCAGTACACCTTATCTATATGCAGGGATTGTAATACCGCATACACACATTTTTTTTCTTGGTATCTGGTGATCGGGGCCCTCACTCCTCTTGGTATCTGGTGGTCGGGGCCCTCACTCCTCTTGGTATCTGGTGGTCGGGGCCCTCACTCCTCTTGTATCTGGTGATCGGGGCCCTCACTCCTCCTGTATCTGGTGATCGGGGCCCTCACTCCTCCTGTATCTGGTGGTCGGGGCCCTCACTCCTCCTGTATCTGGTGATCGGGGCCCTCACTCCTCTTAGTATCTGGTAATTGGGGCCCTCACTCCTCCTGTATCTGGTGGTCGGGGCCCTCACTCCTCTTGTATCTGGTGATCGGGGCCCTCACTCCTCTTGTATCTGGTGGTCGGGGCCCTCACTCCTCTTGGTATCTGGTGATCGGGGTCCTCACTCCTCTTGGTATCTGGTGGACGGGGCCCTCACTCCTCCTGTATCTGGTGGACGGGGCCCTCACTCCTCTTGTATCTGGTGGTCGGGGCCCTCACTCCTCTTGTATCTGGTGATCGTGGCCCTCACTCCTCCTGTATCTGGTGATCGAGGCCCTCACTCCTCTTGGTATCTGGTGGTCGGGGCCCTCATTCCTCCTGTATCTGGTGATCGGGGCCCTCACTCCTCCTGTATCTGGTGATCGGGGCCCTCACTCCTCCTGTATCTGGTGATCGGGGCCCTCACTCCTCCTGTATCTGGTGATCGAGGCCCTCACTCCTCTTGGTATCTGGTGGTCGGGGCCCTCACTCCTCCTGTATCTAGTGATCGAGGCCCTCACTCCTCCTGTATCTGGTGATCGGGGCCCTCACTCCTCCTGTATCTGGTGATCGAGGCCCTCACTCCTCTTGGTATCTGGTGGTCGGGGCCCTCACTCCTCTTGGTATCTGGTGGTCGGGGCCCTCACTCCTCTTGTATCTGGTGATCGAGGCCCTCACTCCTCCTGTATCTGGTGGTCGGGGCCCTCACTCCTCCTGTATCTGGTGATCGAGGCCCTCACTCCTCCTGTATCTGGTGGTCGGGGCCCTCACTCCTCTTGGTATCTGATGGTCGGGGCCTTCACTCCTCTTGGTAGCGGTTTTGATCTGTTTCTATTGTTATGCTCTAATGTCTTTTGTCTGTACAAGTCCCCGCTATAGTGTAAAGTGATGCGGAATATGTTGGTGCTATAGAAATAAAATTATTTCTTATTATAAATAAAAAGTTCACAAAACAAGCAAGTGTGAACAATGTCGTCACCGATTGTTTCACACCAAATATTTCAGAATAACTTGTCATTGGAGGTTGAAAAAAAATGTATTTAACTATTCCACTATAGTAAGCTACATGATCACATTTTACAAAAAATAACTTTGGAAAATTCACTTTTTTAACAAATTTGTTCTCATTATTATGAGCGGAAAAAGAACCTGGAGGACATTGATGACTGAGCAGCACAGGGCTCGCTGATATGAATATATGCCAATGACTGTAGTGTGACCAGTGTTGGACTGAGGTGCCAATATGTATGTATCAAGCCACACCTGCTCCACATAGCCCTGCCCACTCTGTATAGCCACATTCACTCCAGACTCAAATCCTCGTCCACATGGCCCATGTGGTTAACGTAAACAGGCAGAGACAGATTCACCTTGAAAGCCACCCTGCAAAACTCACTGGCTGCGACGTCACAGCCACTGCAAACTACAATCAGGGCTGCTGCCTTCAGAGTATCAGTGCGCGGCAGGCACAGGCCACATCTAGCTCTGTCATGTCTATAATGGAGTTGCTCCTGTGAGGCGTGACGTCAAGGGAATGGAAGGAGCCTCATGGATTACACCGCTGTGCTCATAACAGGAAGTTGCTGTGCACAGGTGAGGGCAAGAGAGGAGTGAGGTGAAAATGATAGGATTGAGATGAAAGTGAGGGGGAAAATGAGAGGAGTGAGGTGCTGCTGCAGTATGAGGCTGAGTATAGAGAAGAGTGAGGCGCTGCAGGTGGAGGCTGTGCATAAGGCCACATTCACATGTTCAGTATTTGGTCAGTATTTTACCTCAGTATTTATAAGTCGAAACCATGAGTGGGCGAAAAATACAGAAGTGGTGACATGTGTTGTGAATTCTGTGGCTGAATTCACTCCTGTGGTCACAAGTGGTACTGCAGCTTCTGGGCTTCCTCCCTCAGGTGTTCTGGTGAGCTCGTTGGCTGCTTTGTTATTTAACTCCACCTGATTCTGTCTTCCTTGCTCCTTGTCAATGTTCCAGTGTTGGATCTGAGCTTCTGGATCTTTCCTGTGGCCTGCTGCTCTGCTTAGATAAGTGCTTCTTTGCTTTTGTTGCTGTTTTTTCTGTCCAGCTTGTCTATTCGTTTTTGCTGGAAGCTCTGAGACGCAAAGGGTGTACCGCCGTGCCGTTAGTTCGGCACGGTGGGTCTTTTTGCCCCCTTTGCGTGGTTTTTTGCTTTAGGGTTTTTTGTAGACTGCAAAGTTCTCTTTGCTATCCTCGCTCTATCTAGAATATCGGGCCTCACTTTGCTGAATCTATTTCATCCCTACGTTTGTCTTTTCATCTTGCTAACAGTCATTATATGTGGGGGGCTGCCTTTTCCTTTGGGGTATTTCTCTGAGGCAAGTCAGGCTTGTATTTCTATCTTCAGGCTAGTCAGCTCCTCAGGCTGTGCCGAGTTGCATAGGTAGTGTCAGGCGCAATCCACAGCTGCCTTTAGTTGTGTTTAGGATAGGTTCAGGTATTGCGGTCTACAGAGATTCCACGTCTCAGAGCTCGTTCTATTGTTTTTGGGTTATTATCAGATCACTGTATGTGCTCTGATTGCTGGCACACTGTGTCACTGGATTGCCTACAGAACAGTACAAGGAGCCAAACTAATGATTCTCAATAGAGGGAAAAAAGAAGTTCTGACATCATTTTTTTTTCTCAGCTCTGTGTTCAGTCTTTTTTTTCCCCTAGACATTTGGGTGTTTCAGGACACAGGTGTGGACATGGATATTCAGGGTCTGTGCTCTTCAATGGATTATCTCATTACAAATGTACAAAGGATTCAGGATACTATTGATCAGAAATCTATGTTAGAACCAAGAATTCCTATTCCTGATTTGTTTTTTGGTGATAGAACTAAGTTTCTTAGTTTCAAAAATAATTGTAAGCTATTTCTGGCCTTAAAACCTCATTCTTCTGGTGATCCTATTCAACAGGTTTTGATTATTATTTCTTTTTTGCGCGGCGACTATCAGGACTGGGCATTTTCTCTTGCGCCAGGAGACCCTGCATTGAGTAATGTCAATGCGTTTTTCCTGGCGCTCGGATTACTGTACGATGAGCCTAATTCAGTGGATCAGGCTGAGAAAAATTTGCTGGCTTTGTGCCAGGGTCAGGATGATATAGAAGTATATTGTCAGAAATTTAGGAAGTGGTCAGTACTCACTCTGTGGAATGAATCTGCGCTGGCAGCTTTGTTCAGAAAGGGTCTCTCTGAGGCTCTTAAGGATGTCATGGTGGGTTTTCCTATGCCTGCTGGTTTGAATGAGTCTATGTCTTTGGCCATTCAGATCGGTCGACGCTTGCGCGAGCGTAAATCTGTGCACCATTTGGCGGTATTGTCTGAGATTAAACCTGAGCCTATGCAGTGCGATAGGACTATGACCAGAGTTGAACGGCAAGAACACAGACGTCTGAATGGGCTGTGTTTCTACTGTGGTGATTCCACTCATGCTATTTCTGATTGTCCTAAGCGCACTAAGCGGTTCGATAGGTCTGCCGTCATTGGTACTGTACAGTCCAAATTCCTTCTGTCCATTACCTTGATATGTTCTTTGTCATCGTATTCTGTCATGGCGTTTGTGGATTCAGGCGCTGCCCTGAATCTGATGGATTTGGATTATGCTAAACGCTGTGGGTTTTTCTTGGAGCCTTTGCGGTGTCCTATTCCGTTGAGAGGAATTGATGCTACACCTTTGGCCAAGAATAAACCTCAGTACTGGGCCTAGCTGACCATGTGCATGGCTCCTGCACATCAGGAAGTTATTCGCTTTCTGGTGCTACATAATCTACATGATGTGGTCGTGTTGGGGTTGCCATGGCTGCAAACCCATAATCCAGTTTTGGATTGGAACTCTATTTCGGTATCCAGCTGGGGTTGTCAGGGGGTACATGGTGATGTTCCATTTTTGTCAATTTCGTCATCCACTCCTTCTGAGGTCCCAGAGTTCTTGTCTGATTATCAGGATGTATTTGAAGAGCCCAAGTCCGATGCCCTACCTCCGCATAGGGATTGTGATTGTGCTATCAATTTGATTCCTGGTAGAGTTGAGCGACCTTGACCTTTTTAGAGTCGAGCCGGGTTTTGCGAAACCCGACTATGTCCAAAGTCGGGTCGAGTGAAATCGGCCGATTATGACGTAAAGTCGGGATCGACCGAAACACGAAACCCAATGCAAGTCAATGGGGCAGCATAGTCGGCAGTGAGTGGGGGCCAGGAAAACACCTAGAGTGGCCATTTTAATGTCAAAACCATCCATTCTTCTTAATGAAGCTTGTCAAGCGTAATTTACCTTATAATAATTGGAAGGCATTTGAAATTGGGGGTCATTTGGCTAAAGTTGTGGTGGGTAGGGCTGGTTCAAGTAATTAGTGGGCCCAGGAAATCTGGACCACGTCACGGCAGTGGAGCAGGGAGAGGTAAGTATTTCAACTTTGCAAGTGCTGTGAACCTGAGCAAGCAGGGGGGGCCCACTCGTTGGCATTGGCACTGGCACAGGGCCCCTCAAAGTACAGCGGTGTGTTTGCACGGCGGGGGCGCCTCCCACCGGCAGCAACACTTTTGCGTACTATGAGAGGCCCTGTGCCAGTGACGTCGCCAACTAGTATTCCTCCCCCCACCTGATGAAGGAACCTGCACTTTCATCTGCACCTTCCTCTTTGTCCCCGTGTAAGGTGGTATGGTATGCGGGAAGAGCAACCTGACTTTCAGCAGGGTCACAATGTTGTTGTGTAGCGTGCACGGGGAATGTTGCGTTATGGGTCAATGTACCAGCAGACTCATCTATCACTGGCTGGGCAATGGGCACGATGAAGTGGAAACACAGATATAGGCCCAAAGAAGAAAGTGGGCTAAATGCAGTTCAAAATTGGTAACACAGGAATAACCAGGGGGCATTGCAGTGGAGGACAACTGGAATGAGAGGCTGACACAGAGAGTAGGGCCAAATCAGTAAGTAGTCGAAATGCAGTTCAAAATTGGCAACCGTAGTAAACAGGCGGCACAGCTTTGTTCAGTGGAGGAGAACAGCAAGGAGTGGCAGACACCGATAGTAGGCCCCAAACCAACTAGTACGCCAAATGCAGTTGTTCCATTTAACCACAATTTAATGAGAGCCTGAAGATAGAAGCTCAGGAAAGGCAACCTGGGGAACACCTTGGAGTGTAACACACCATCTCTCTCCACCCCATACCCATTTTGTATGGCCTAATGCAGTGTACTTTTCTACAACTACTAAACGAGAGTCGGAAGACCGAAGCAATGGCAAGGAAACCTGGGGAACACCTTAGAGTGTAACACACCCTCTCTCTACACCCCATACCCAATTTGAAGGCCTAATGCAGTGTAGTTTCCAAGAACTACTAAACGAGAGCCGGAAGATCGAAGCTCAGGAAAGGCAACCTGGGGAACACCTTGGAGTGTAACACACCCTCTCGCTACACCCCATACCCAATTTGAAGGCCTAATGCAGCGTAGTTTCCAACAACTACTAAACGAGAGCCGGAAGATCGAAGCTCAGGAAAGGCAACCTGGGGAACACCTTGGAGTGTAACAAACCCTCTCTCTACACCCCATACCCAATTTGTAGGCCTAATGCAGCGTAGTTTCCGACAACTACTAAACGAGAGCATGAAGATCGAAGCTCAGGAAAGGCAACCTGGGGAACACCTTGGAGTGTAACACACCCTCTCTCTACACCCCATACCCAATTTGTAGGCCTAATGCAGCGTAGTTTCCGACAACTACTAAACGAGAGCCGGAATATCGAAGCTCAGGAAAGGCAACCTGGGGAACACCTTGGAGTGTAACACACCCTCTCTCTACGCCCCATACCCAATTTGTAGGCCTAATGCAGCGTAGTTTCCGACAACTACTAAACGAGAGCCGGAATATCGAAGCTCAGGAAAGGCAACCTGGGGAACACCTTGGAGTGTAACACACCCTCTCTCTACACCCCATACCCAATTTGAAGGCCTAATGCAGTGTAGTTTCCAAGAACTACTAAACGAGAGCCGGAAGATCGAAGCTCAGGAAAGGCAACCTGGGGAACACCTTGGAGTGTAACACACCCTCTCGCTACACCCCATACCCAATTTGAAGGCCTAATGCAGCGTAGTTTCCAACAACTACTAAACGAGAGCCGGAAGATCGAAGCTCAGGAAAGGCAACCTGGGGAACACCTTGGAGTGGAACACACCATCTCTCTACACCCCATACCCAATTTGAAGGCCTAATGCAGAGTAGTTTCCAAGAACTACTAAACGAGAGCCGGAAGATCGAAGCTCAGGAAAGGCAACCTGGGGAACACCTTGGAGTGTAACACAACGTCTCTCTACACGACGGAAGGGCTGATTCTTAGGAAGGAAGGCTGTTGGAAATAAGCATTGCGCGTCCGAGGGTGATTATATTCTTATTAGGTATATACTCACCCTCGGACGCGCCCTGCTTCTTTATTTGGAATGAATGTTTATTTGCAATGTGGTGTTGACTTTCTCTATTATTTTGGTAATTAATGATTTTATTATTTTCATTATTTTGCATCTTCTCGGCAATAATATAAAGAAGACGCGACAGGACAACACTCGGTGGATGCCATATGTGTGTTTTCAATTTAAAAAAACTTTCAGTTAACTACTTGCAGGAGAAAGTAATTGTAGCTGGTGGCCATTTTTAGTACTGTACCAGATTAGAGTTGTGTGTTTGTTTTTAATGTTAAAATGTCTGCATTTGATATCTCACCAGTATTTTCTTTTTTATAAGCAAAATACTTATTTTTATATTTTCTGATGTTGGTTCCAGGGGTACACGGCCAGCAGTGCCCTGGTCAGTGTAGTAGTAGTTGAAAGAATGGACCGCAGACAGGCATCGAAGGCCTAAAATAATAACACATGGCTGTAGGCAATTTTAAATTGGTTCCAGGGGTACACGGACAGCAGTGGTGTGGTCAGTGGAGGCCTAGTGGAAGGAGTGACCGCAGACAGGCATCGAAGGCCTAAAATAATAACACATGGCTGTAGGCAATTTTAAATTGGTTCCAGGGGTACACGGGCAGCAGTGACCTGGTCAGTGTAGTAGTAGTTGAAAGAATGGACCGCAGACAGGCATCGAAGGCCTAAAATAAAAAAATTGGGCTGGCTGTAGGCAATTTTAAATTGGTTCCAGGGGTACACGGGCAGCAGTGGTGTGGTCAGTGGAGGCCTAGTGGAAGGAGTGACCGCAGACAGGCATCGAAGGCCTAAAATAATAACACATGGCTGTAGGCAATTTTAAATTGGTTCCAGGGGTACACGGGCAGCAGTGACCTGGTCAGTGTAGTAGTAGTTGAAAAAATGGACCGCAGACAGGCATCGAATGCCTAAAATAATAACACATGGCTGTAGGCAATTTTAAATTGGTTACAGGGGTACACGGACAGCAGTGACCTGGTCAGTGTAGTAGTAGTTGAAAGAATGGACCGCAGACAGGCATCGAAGGCCTAAAATAAAAAAATTGGGCTGGCTGTAGGCAATTTTAAATCGGTTCCAGGGGTACACGGACAGCAGTGGTGTGGTCAGTGGAGGCCTAGTGGAAGGAGTGACCGCAGACAGGCATCGAAGGCCTAAAATAATAACACATGGCTGTAGGCAATTTTAAATTGGTTCCAGGGGTACACGGACAGCAGTGACCTGGTCAGTGTAGTAGTAGTTGAAAGAATGGACCGCAGACAGGCATCGAAGGCCTAAAATAAAAAAATTGGGCTGGCTGTAGGCAATTTTAAATTGGTTCCAGGGGTACACGGGCAGCAGTGACCTGGTCAGTGTAGTAGTAGTTGAAAGAATGGACCGCAGACAGGCTTAGAAGGCCTAACATAACAAACTTGGGCTGGCTGTAGGCACTTTTAAATTGGTTCCAGGGGTACACGGGCAGCAGTGGTCTGGTCAGTGGAAGTCTAGTGGAAGGAGTGACCGCAGACAGGCTTCCAAGGCCTAACATAACAAACTTGGGCTGGCTGTAGGCACTTTTAAATTGGTTCCAGGGGTACACGGGCAGCAGTGGTCTGGTCAGTGGAAGTCTAGTGGAAGGAGTGACCGCAGACAGGCTTCCAAGGCCTAACATAACAAACTTGGGCTGGCTGTAGGCACTTTTAAATTGGTTCCAGGGGTACACGGGCAGCAGTGGTCTGGTCAGTGGAAGTCTAGTGGAAGGAGTGACCGCAGACAGGCTTCCAAGGCCTAACATAACAAACTTGGGCTGGCTGTAGGCACTTTTAAATTGGTTCCAGGGGTACACGGGCAGCAGTGGTCTGGTCAGTGGAAGTCTAGTGGAAGGAGTGACCGCAGACAGGCTTCCAAGGCCTAACATAACAAACTTGGGCTGGCTGTAGGCACTTTTAAATTGGTTCCAGGGGTACACGGGCAGCAGTGGTCTGGTCAGTGGAAGTCTAGTGGAAGGAGTGACCGCAGACAGGCTTCGAAGGCCTAACATAACAAAATTGGGCTGGCTGTAGGCACTTTAAATTGGTTCCAGGGGTACATGGGCAGCAGTGTATGGTCAGTGGAAGTCTAGTGGAAGGAGTGACGGCAGACAGTCTTCGAAGGCCTAACATAACAAAATTGGGCTGACTGTAGGCACTTTTAAATTGGTTCCAGGGTAACACGGCCAGCAGTGGCCTGGTCAGTGTAGTAGTTGTAGAAAGAAGGGACCGCAGACAGGCTTCGAAGGCCTAACATAACAAAAATGTCAAAACAATGGTATTGTCAGTGCCAGGCATTGAAGGATGTCAGCGGCTAGACTACACATTGGTGAAGCTGTGAGAGATAATTTTGCTAGTGGTAGAGCACTGTTTGAGCTGGGGGGGGGAACTGTCTTGTGGCCGGCGGTACAGGCACAGGGCCCCTCATATTACAACGGTGTGTCTGACGTTGGGTGCGCACCACCACCGCCAGAGACACTTTATTGTACTATGAGGGACCCAGTGGCAGTGCCGTCGACCAAAAGCGGCCACACCCACCTCTTCAGACAAACAGCACTCTCAAGGGTCCAAGCGCAAAGTGGCGATAGCACGGCCCCGTGTGGGGAGTTTGGCCATTTCGTGAGGTGGAAACATGTCGTATGCTGGACAATCAGGTGAAGAAAATTACGAGATTGGAAAAGTCATTCAGAATAGTCCACAGGCAAGACCTTTTCATAGGAAAGCTAGGTGTCAGCCGGGCAGGGTGGGGCAAAAGATTTTGAAATCCAGTTGTGGTTCATTTTAATGAAGGTTAGATCATCTACATTTTGGGTAGCCAGACGAGTCCTTTTTTCTGTTAGTATTGAACCTGCAGCACTGAATACTCTTTCTGATAGGACACTAGCTGCCGGGCAAGCAAGCTCCTGCAATGCATATTCTGCCAATTCTGGCCAGGTGTCTAATTTGGATGCCCAGTAATCAAATGGGAATGACGGTTGAGGGAGAACGTCGATAAGGGATGAAAAATAGTTTGTAACCATACTGGACAAATGTTGTCTCCTGTCACTTTGAATTGATGCTGCAGTACCTGTCCTGTCTGCGGTCATAGAAAAATCACTCCACAACCTGGTCAGAAAACCCCTCTGTCCAACGCCACTTCTGATTTCTGCCCCTCTAACACCTCTGGTCTGCTGGCCCCTGGAGCTCGTGTGAGAACGATCACGGGCGCTGTGTGCAGGGAATGCCAGAAGCAAACGGTCAACAAGAGTTGATTGTTTTGTTGCTAATATTAGTTCCAAGTTCTCATGTGGCATAATATTTTGCAATTTGCCTTTATAGCGAGGATCAAGGAGGCAGGCCAACCAGTAATCGTCATCGTTCATCATTTTTGTAATGCGTGTGTCCCTTTTGAGGATACGCAAGGCATAATCCGCCATGTGGGCCAAAGTTCCCATTGTCAAATCTGCGGTTGTGCTTGGTTGAGGGGCAGTTGCAGGCAAATCTACGTCACTTGTGTCCCTCAAAAAACCAGAACCCGGCCTTGCCACGCCACCAATTTCCCGTGCCCCCGGGAAAGCTTCCTCATTAAAAATATACTCATCCCCATCATCCTCCTCATCCTCCACCTCCTCTTCGCCCGGTACCTCGTCATGTACACTGCCCTGACCAGACAATCGCTGACTGTCATCAAGGCTTTCCTCTTCCTCTGGTGCAGACGCCTGATCCTTTATGTGCGTCAAACTTTGCATCAGCAGACGCATTAGGGGGATGCTCATGCTTATTATGGCGTTGTCTGCACTAACCAGCCGTGTGCATTCCTCAAAACACTGAAGGACTTGACACATGTCTTGAATCTTCGACCACTGCACACCTGACAACTCCATGTCTGCCATCCTACTGCCTGCCCGTGTATGTGTATCCTCCCACAAAAACATAACAGCCCGCCTCTGTTCGCACAGTCTCTGAAGCATGTGCAGTGTTGAGTTCCACCTTGTTGCAACGTCTATGATTAGGCGATGCTGGGGAAGGTTCAAAGAACGCTGATAGGTCTGCATACGGCTGGAGTGTACAGGCGAACGGCGGATATGTGCGCAAAGTCCACGCACTTTGAGGAGCAGGTCGGATAACCCCGGATAACTTTTCAGGAAGCACTGCACCACCAGGTTTAAGGTGTGAGCCAGGCAAGGAATGTGTTTCAGTTGGGAAAGGGAGATGGCAGCCATGAAATTCCTTCCGTTATCACTCACTACCTTGCCTGCCTCAAGATCTACAGTGCCCAGCCACGACTGCGTTTCTTGCTGCAAGAACTCGGACAGAACTTCCGCGGTGTGTCTATTGTCGCCCAAACACTTCATAGCCAATACAGCCTGCTGACGTATGCCAGTAGCTGCCCCATAATGGGAGACCTGGTGTGCAACAGTGGCAGGTGCGGATGGAGTGTTTGTGCGACTGCGGTCTGTGGACGAGCTCTTGCTTCTGCAGGAGGACGAGGAGGAGGAGGAGGAGGGGGTGCGAACGGCTACAGACAACTGTTTACTAGACCGTGGGCTAGGCAGAACTGTCCCAAACTTGCTGTCCCCTGTGGACCCTGAATCCACCACATTTACCCAGTGTGCCGTGATGGACACGTAACGTCCCTGGCCATGCCTACTGGTCCATGCATCTGTTGTCAGGTGCACCTTTGTGCTCACAGATTGCCTGAGTGCATGGACGATGCGCTCTTTAACATGCTGGTGGAGGGCTGGGATGGCTTTTCTGGAAAAAAAGTGTCGACTGGGTAGCTCGTAGCGTGGTACAGCGTAGTCCATCAGGTCTTTGAAAGCTTCGCTTTCAACTAACCGGTAGGGCATCATCTCTAACGAGATTAGTCTAGCTATGTGGGCGTTCAAACCCTGTGTACGCGGATGCGAGGCTAAGTATTTCCTTTTTCTAACCATAGTCTCATGTAGGGTGAGCTGGACTGGAGAGCTGGAGATCGTGGAACTAGCGGGGGTGCCGGTGGACATGGCAGACTGAGAGACGGTGGGAGATGGTATTGTTGCCGCCGGTGCCCTAGATGCAGTGTTTCCTACTACGAAACTGGTGATTCCCTGACCCTGACTGCTTTGGCCTGGCAAAGATACCTGCACAGATACAGCAGGTGGTGCGCTAAATGGTGGTCCTACACTGCCGGAAGGGATGTTGCGTTGATGACTAGCTTCATTGGCCGAGGGTGCAACAACCTTAAGGGACGTTTGGTAGTTAGTCCAAGCTTTCAAATGCATGGTGGTTAAATGTCTATGCATGCAACTAGTATTGAGACTTTTCAGATTCTGACCTCTGCTTAAGGAAGTAGAACATTTTTGACAGATGACTTTGCGCTGATCAATTGGATGTTGTTTAAAAAAATGCCAGACTGCACTCTTTCTAGCATCGGATACCTTTTCAGGCATTGCAGACTGAGCTTTAACCGGATGGCCACGCTGTCCTCCACCAGGTTTTGGCTTTGCCACGCGTTTTGGGCAAGATACGGGCCCGGCAGATGGAACCTGTGGCGATGTTGATGCCTGCTGCGGCCCCTCCTCCTCCTCTGCTTCAGAACTGCTGCCGCCTGCACCCTGTTCCCCCAATGGCTGCCAATCGGGGTCAAGAACTGGGTCATCTAATAACTCTTCTTGTACCTCCTGCGCAACTTCGTCTGTGTCACCGTGTCGTTCGGTGGTATAGCGTTCGTGATGGGGCAACATAGTCTCATCAGGGTCTGATTCTTGATCAGCACCCTGCGAGGGCAATGTTGTGGTCTGAGTCAAAGGACCAGCATAGTAGTCTGGCTGTGGCTGTGCGTCAGTGCACTCCATGTCAGATTCAATTTGTAATGGGCATGGACTGTTAACTGCTTCACTTTCTAAGCCAGGGACGGTATGTGTAAAGAGCTCCATGGAGTAACCCGTTGTGTCGCCTGCTGCATTCTTCTCTGTTGTTGTTTTTGCTGAAGAGGACAAGGAAGTGACTTGTCCCTGACCGTGAACATCCACTAACGACGCGCTGCTTTTACTTTTACCAGTTTCACGAGATGAGGCAAAAGAGCTAGAGGCTGAGTCAGCAAGATAAGCCAAAACTTGCTCTTGCTGCTCCGGCTTTAAAAGCGGTTTTCCTAATCCCAGAAAAGGGAGCGTTCGAGGCCTTGTGTAGCCGGACGACGAACCTGGCTCCACAGCTCCAGACTTAGGTGCAATATTTTTTCCCCCACGACCACCTGATGCTCCACCACTACCACTACCCTCATTACCAGCTGACAATGAACGCCCCCGGCCACGACCTCTTCCACTAGACTTCCTCATTGTTTTAAAAACGTAACCAAACTAACGTTATTTGTTGCAGTCACACAACTTACACGGTGAGCTATAACTTCAGTATGATTTAGCTACCCCTTTACAGGTTGGTGAGACCACAGCGAAAATCAGGCCCAATGTTACACACTCTTTTTTTGGTGGCTGCAAATTAGAGAGATGCCCCACACGCAGGACTGTCACTGAAGCACAAATGTTAATATTAATGTCACACTATTATTTTTTTTTTATTTTTATTTTTTTCAGGAACACTTTAGAAACCCCCCAAAAAAAAAAAAATAGATTTTTGCAGGGAGAATTTAGAAAACAAATGTAACAAACTATATGCTTTCTATGGGCCACTGAGTGAGAGATGACGCACACAGGAATCAGGAGTGGCACACAAGCCCAGAGGCCAATATTTTTCTACCAATGATTGATGGAGTTATTTTCTCTGGTAGATTTTGGAACCCAAATCAAGGAAAAAAAATGTAGGCTTTCTATGGACCACAATTGGAGAGAGAGAGAGAGAGAGATGGCACACCCAGGAGTCAAGACTGGCACACAAGCAGAAAGGCCAATATTAATCACCCACTGTTTTTTTTTTGTTTTTTTTTTGTTTTTTTTTTTTCAGGGAGACTTTAGAAAAAAAAATAATAAAAAAAATATGATTTTATCAGGAAGAATTTAGAAACCAAATAAAATAAAATGATTTTTTCAGGGAGAATTTATAAAACAAATAAAAACAAAAATAGGCGTTCTATGGCCCACTGACTGAGAGATGACGCACACAGGAGTCAGGAGTGGCACACAAACCCAGAGGCCAATATTTTTCTACCAATGATTGATGTAGTTATTTTCTCTGGTAGATTTTAGAACCCAAATCAAGGAAAAAAAATATAGGCTTTCTATGGACCACAATTGGAGAGAGAGAGAGAGAGAGAGAGAGAGAGAGAGAGAGAGAGAGAGAGAGATGGCACACCCAGGAGTCAAGACTGGCACACAAGCAGAAAGGCCAATATTAATCTCCCACTGTTTTTTTTGGTTGTTTTTTTTTTTTTTTTTTTCAGGGAGACTTTAGAAAAAAAAATAATAAAAAAAATATGATTTTATCAGGAAGAATTTAGAAACCAAATAAAATAAAATGATTTTTTCAGGGAGAATTTATAAAACAAATAAAACCAAAAATAGGCGTTCTATGGCCCACTGACTGAGAGATGACGCACCCAGGAGTCAAGACTGGCACACAAGCAGAAAGGCCAATATTAATCTCCCACTGTTTTTTTTGGTTGTTTTTTTTTTTTTTTTTTCAGGGAGACTTTAGAAAAAAAAATAATAAAAAAAATATGATTTTATCAGGAAGAATTTAGAAACCAAATAAAATAAAATGATTTTTTCAGGGAGAATTTATAAAACAAATAAAACCAAAAATAGGCGTTCTATGGCCCACTGACTGAGAGATGACGCACCCAGGAGTCAAGACTGGCACACAAGCAGAAAGGCCAATATTAATCTCCCACTGTTTTTTTTTTTTTTTTTCAGGGAGACTTTAGAAAAAAAAATAATAAAAAAAATATGATTTTATCAGGAAGAATTTAGAAACCAAATAAAATAAAATGATTTTTTCAGGGAGAATTTAGAAAACAAATAAAACCAAAAATAGGCGTTCTATGGCCCACTGACTGAGAGATGACGCACACAGGAGTCAGGAGTGGCACACAAACCCAGAGGCCAATATTTTTCTACCAATGATTGATGTAGTTATTTTCTCTGGTAGATTTTAGAACCCAAATCAAGGAAAAAAAATATAGGCTTTCTATGGACCACAATTGGAGAGAGAGAGAGAGAGAGAGAGAGAGAGAGAGAGATGGCACACCCAGGAGTCAAGACTGGCACACAAGCAGAAAGGCCAATATTAATCTCCCACTGTTTTTTTGGTTGTTTTTTTTTTTTTTTTTTCAGGGAGACTTTAGAAATAAAAATAATAAAAAAAATATGATTTTATCAGGAAGAATTTAGAAACCAAATAAAATAAAATGATTTTTTCAGGGAGAATTTAGAAAACAAATAAAACCAAAAATATGCGTTCTATGGCCCACTGACTGAGAGAGAGAGAGAGATGGAACGCTTAGTACTGGCACACAAGCCCAAAGGGCAATATTAATCTCCCTTTTTTTTTCCAGGGAGAATTTCTGAAACCCAAAAAAAAAATAAAATAGGCTTTCTATGGCCCACTATTTGTGAGAGAGATGGGACGCTCAGGACTGGCACAGATGGCACGCTCAGGACTGGCACAGAAGCCCAGAGGCCAATATTAATCTCCCTTTTTTTCTGGGAGAATTTATAAAACCAAAAAAATATTTAAATAGGCTTTCTATGGCCCACTATTTGTGAGAGAGATGGCACGCTCAGGACTGGCACAGATGGCACGCTCACAACTGGCACACAAGCCCAGAGGCCAATATTAATCTCCCTTTTTTCAGGGAGAATTTCTAAAACCCAAAAAAAAAATAAAATAGGCTTTCTATGGCCCACTATTTGTGAGAGAGATGGGACGCTCAGGACTGGCACAGATGGCACGCTCAGGACTGGCACAGAAGCCCAGAGGCCAATATTAATCTCCCTTTTTTTCTGGGAGAATTTATAAAACCAAAAAAATATTTAAATAGGCTTTCTATGGCCCACTATTTGTGAGAGAGATGGCACGCTCAGGACTGGCACAGATGGCACGCTCACAACTGGCACACAAGCCCAGAGGCCAATATTAATCTCCCTTTTTTCAGGGAAAATTGATAAAACAAAAAAAAAAATTAAATAGGCTTTCTATGGCCCACTATTTGTGAGAGAGATGGCACGCTCAGGGCTGGCTGGCACAGATGGCACGCTCAGGACTGGCACACAAGCCCAGAGGCCAATATTAATCTCCCTTTTTTTCTGGGAGAATTTATAAAACCAAAAAAATATTTAAATAGGCTTTCTATGGCCCACTATTTGTGAGAGAGATGGCACGCTCAGGACTGGCACAGATGGCACGCTCACAACTGGCACACAAGCCCAGAGGCCAATATTAATCTCCCTTTTTTCAGGGAAAATTGATAAAACAAAAAAAAAAATTAAATAGGCTTTCTATGGCCCACTATTTGTGAGAGAGATGGCACGCTCAGGGCTGGCTGGCACAGATGGCACGCTCAGGACTGGCACACAAGCCCAGAGGCCAATATTAATCTCCCTTTTTTTCTGGGAGAATTTATAAAACCAAAAAAATATTTAAATAGGCTTTCTATGGCCCACTATTTGTGAGAGAGATGGCACGCTCAGGACTGGCACAGATGGCACGCTCACAACTGGCACACAAGCCCAGAGGCCAATATTAATCTCCCTTTTTTCAGGGAAAATTTATAAAACAAAAAAAAAAATTAAATAGGCTTTCTATGGCCCACTATTTGTGAGAGAGATGGCACGCTCAGGGCTGGCACAGATGGCACGCTCAGGACTGGCACACAAGCCCAGAGGCCAATATTAATCTCCCTTTTTTTCAGGGAGAATTTATAAAACCAAAAAAAAAAATAAATAGGCTTTCTATGGCCCACTATTTGTGAGAGAGATGGCACACTCAGGACTGGCACACAAGCCCAAAGGCCAATATTAATCTCCCACTGTATTTTTATCAGGGAGAATTTATACACCCCACAAAAAAAAATACAGAAAAATGAAAAGGCTTTCTATGGCCCACTATGTGAGAGAGATGGCACACACAGGGATGGCACTCTAGCAGAAATGCCAAATTGCCAATCTTAATCTCCCACCAAAAAAAAAAAAAAAAAAAAAACAGGGAATGTCCTACAATTACTATCTCCCTGCCTGCAGTAATCTCAGCCAGGTATGGCAGGCAGCTACTATCTCCCTGCCTGCAGTAATCTCAGCCAGGTATGGCAGGCAGCAATAAGGAGTGGACTGATGCACAAATGAAATAAAAAGTGTGGACAAACAAAAAAGATAGCTGTGCAGAAAGGAAGGAACAAGAGGATTTGTGCTTTGAAAAAAGCAGTTGGTTTGCACAGCGGCGTACACACAGCAATGCAGCTATCAGGGAGCCTTCTAGGGCAGCCCAATGAGCTACAGCGCTGAGGGGAAAAAAAAAAAAAAAAAAACTTCCACTGTCCCTGCACACCGAGGGTGGTGTTGGACAGTGCAAATCGCTGCAGCACAAGCGGTTTTGTGGTTAATGGACCCTGCCTAACGCTATCCCTGCTTCTGACAAAGCGGCAGCAACCTCTCCCTAAGCTCAGATCAGCAGCAGTAAGATGGCGGTCGGCGGGAACGCCTCTTTATAGCCCCTGTGACGTCGCAGACAGCAAGCCAATCACTGCAATGCCCTTCTCTAAGATGGTGGGGACCAGGACCTATGTCATCACGCTGCCCACACTCTGCGTTTACCTTCATTGGCTGAGAAATGGCGCTTTTCGCGTCATTGAAACGCGACTTTGGCGCGAAAGTCGCGTACCGCATGGCCGACCCCGCACAGGGGTCGGATCGGGTTTCATGAAACCCCGACTTAGCCAAAAGTCGGCGACTTTTGAAAATGTTCGACCCGTTTCGCTCAACCCTAATTCCTGGTAGTAAATTCCCTAAAGGTCGATTATTTAATTTATCCGTGCCTGAACACGCCACTATGCGCAGTTATGTGAAGGAATCCCTGGAGAAGGGACATATTCGCCCATCATCATCACCACTGGGAGCAGGGTTCTTTTTTGTAGCCAAGAAGGATGGTTCGCTGAGACCGTGTATTGATTACCGCCTTCTTAATAAGATCACTGTTAAATTTCAGTATCCCTTGCCATTGTTATCTGACTTGTTTGCTCGGATTAAGGGGGCTAGTTGGTTCACTAAGATAGATCTTCGTGGTGCGTATAATCTGGTGAGAATCAGGCAAGGAGATGAGTGGAAAACTGCATTTAATATGCCCGAGGGTCATTTTGAGTATCTAGTGATGCCATTCGGACTTGCCGGTGCTCCATCTGTGTTTCAGTTTTTTATGCATGACATCTTCCGTGAGTATCTGGATAAATTCCTGATTGTTTACTTGGATGACATTTTGATCTTCTCAGATGATTGGGAGTCTCATGTGAAGCAGGTCAGAATGGTTTTCCAGGTCCTGCGTGCTAATTCTTTGTTCGTGAAGGGATCAAAGTGTCTCTTCGGTGTGCAGAAAGTTTCATTTTTGGGGTTCATCTTTTCCCCTTCTACTATCGAGACGGATCCGGTTAAGGTCCAAGCCATCCAGGATTGGACGCAGCCAACATCTCTGAAAAGTCTGCAAAAGTTCCTGGGCTTTGCTAATTTTTATCGTCGCTTCATCTGTAATTTTTCTAGCATTGCCAAACCATTGACCGATTTGACCAAGAAGGGTGCTGATTTGGTTAATTGGTCTTCTGCTGCCGTGGAAGCTTTTCAGGAGTTGAAGCGTCGTTTTTGTTCTGCCCCTGTCTTGTGTCAACCAGATGTTTCTCTTCCGTTCCAGGTCGAGGTTGATGCTTCTGAGATAGGAGCAGGGGCGGTTTTGTCACAGAGAGGTTCTGGTTGCTCTGTGTTGAAACCATGTGCTTTCTTTTCTAGGAAGTTCTCTGCTGCTGAGCGTAATTATGATGTGGGCAACCGAGAGTTGCTGGCCATGAAGTGGGCATTCGAGGAGTGGCGTCATTGGCTTGAAGGAGCTAAGCATCGCGTGGTGGTGACTGATCATAAGAACCTTACTTATCTCGAGTCTGCCAAGCGCTTGAATCCTAGACAGGCCCGTTGGTCGTTATTTTTTGCTCGCTTCGATTTTGTAATTTCGTACCTTCCGGGCTCTAAAAATGTGAAGGCGGATGCTCTGTCTAGGAGTTTTGTGCCCGACTCTCCGGGTTTATCTGAGCCAGCGAGTATCCTCAAGGAAGGAGTCATTGTGTCTGCCATCTCCCCTGATTTGCGGCGAGTGTTGCAAAAATTTCAGGCGAATAAACCTGATCGTTGTCCGGCGGAGAAACTGTTCGTCCCTGATAGGTGGACTAGTAAAGTTATCTCTGAACTTCATTGTTCGGTCTTGGCTGGTCATCCTGGAATCTTTGGTACCAGAGAGTTAGTGGCTAGATCCTTCTAGTGGCCATCTCTGTCACGGGATGTACGTACTTTTGTGCAGTCCTGTGGGATTTGTGCTAGGGCTAAGCCCTGCTGTTCACGTGCCAGTGGGTTGCTTTTGCCCTTGCCGGTCCCAAAGAGGCCTGGGACACATATTTCGATGGATTTCATTTCTGACCTTCCCGTTTCTCAAAAGATGTCAGTCATTTGGGTGGTCTGTGATCGCTTTTCTAAAATGGTCCATCTGGTGCCCTTGGTTAAATTGCCTTCCTCCTCTGATTTGGTGCCTTTGTTCTTCCAGCATGTGGTTCGTTTGCATGGCATTCCTGAGAATATTGTTTCTGACAGAGGTTCCCAGTTTGTCTCAAGGTTCTGGCGAGCCTTTTGTGGTAGGATGGGCATTGACCTATCTTTTTCCTCGGCTTTCCATCCTCAGACTAATGGCCAGACCAAACGAACCAATCAGACCTTGGAAACATATCTGAGATGTTTTGTTTCTGCAGACCAGGATGATTGGGTGTCCTTTTTGCCGTTGGCTGAGTTCGCCCTTAATAATCGGGCCAGCTCGGCTACCTTGGTCTCTCCATTTTTCTGCAATTCTGGGTTCCATCCTCGTTTCTCTTCAGGACAGGTTGAGTCTTCGGACTGTCCTGGTGTGGATTCTGTGGTGGACAGGTTGCAGCAGATCTGGACTCAGGTAGTGGACAATTTGACCTTGTCCCAGGAGAAGGCTCAACTTTTCGCTAATCGCAGACGCCGTGTGGGTCCCCGACTTCGTGTTGGGGATCTGGTTTGGTTATCTTCTCGTCATATTCCTATGAAGGTTTCCTCTCCTAAATTTAAACCTCGTTTTATTGGTCCGTATAGGATTTCTGAGATTCTCAATCCTGTGTCCTTTCGTCTGACCCTCCCGGACTCCTTTTCCATACATAATGTATTCCATAGGTCGTTGTTGCGGAGATACGTGGCACCTATGGTTCCATCTGTTGAGCCTCCTGCCCCAGTTTTGGTGGAGGGGGAATTGGAGTATATTGTGGAGAAAATTTTGGATTCTCGTGTCTCTAGACGGAAACTCCAGTATCTGGTTAAATGGAAGGGTTATGCTCAGGAAGATAATTCCTGGGTTTTTGCCTCTGATGTCCATGCTCCAGATCTTGTTCGTGCCTTTCATGTGGCTCATCCTGGTCGGCCTGGGGGCTCTGGTGAGGGTTCGGTGACCCCTCCTCAAGGGGGGGGGGGTACTGTTGTGAATTCTGTGGCTGAATTCACTCCTGTGGTCACAAGTGGTACTGCAGCTTCTGGGCTTCCTCCCTCAGGTGTTCTGGTGAGCTCGTTGGCTGCTTTGTTATTTAACTCCACCTGATTCTGTCTTCCTTGCTCCTTGTCAATGTTCCAGTGTTGGATCTGAGCTTCTGGATCTTTCCTGTGGCCTGCTGCTCTGCTTAGATAAGTGCTTCTTTGCTTTTGTTGCTGTTTTTTCTGTCCAGCTTGTCTATTCGTTTTTGCTGGAAGCTCTGAGACGCAAAGGGTGTACCGCCGTGCCGTTAGTTCGGCACGGTGGGTCTTTTTGCCCCCTTTGCGTGGTTTTTTGCTTTAGGGTTTTTTGTAGACTGCAAAGTTCTCTTTGCTATCCTTGCTCTATCTAGAATATCGGGCCTCACTTTGCTGAATCTATTTCATCCCTACGTTTGTCTTTTCATCTTGCTAACAGTCATTATATGTGGGGGGCTGCCTTTTTCTTTGGGGTATTTCTCTGAGGCAAGTCAGGCTTGTTTTTCTATCTTCAGGCTAGTCAGCTCCTCAGGCTGTGCCGAGTTGCATAGGTAGTGTCAGGCGCAATCCACAGCTGCCTTTAGTTGTGTTTAGGATAGGTTCAGGTATTGCGGTCTACAGAGATTCCACGTCTCAGAGCTCGTTCTATTGTTTTTGGGTTATTATCAGATCACTGTATGTGCTCTGATTGCTGGCACACTGTGTCACTGGATTGCCTACAGAACAGACATGTTTCTAATATACTTTTCCTTTGTTTTACTCCAAGTTTTAGCTTCCGAATACTGAGGTAAAAATACTGACCAAATAACGAGTGAACGAGGTCTAATGGAGAAAAGTGTGGAGCTGCAGAAGAAGTCGGCTGTGTATACGATACGCTTTACTGCAATTGGTGCCCTTTCTATCAGGATCCAGTGTTTCCAGTCCCACACTGTCTGCACTTGTCATAATCTGAGGCTCATTAGAAGGTCCCTCGTGATTAGGAGATTATTTTCATCCATCCATACTGTGTACTTCTGAATGGAAGATAAAGGCAAAGTGGTTTTCTTCGGAGATATGCCGTGATAATTTCATGTTCTACTATATCAATAATAACATGGTTTCTCTCCTAGAGAGCTTTATGTTTAGATGAAAAATAGAAGATCATCATTGATTATTGTCTCCTTCCATAGCAGCAGACATCTTCTATCTCCATCTATAAAGGTGAATATATGATAAGTATTGCACAGGATGTAGTAGACGGTATTACTGCAGATCCCTGGGGAATTATACAATGCTGGAACATCATTACAGTGACTGCACACTATTATACAACTGTGTATTTATAGCCAAACTTTACATGTGGTGATCACAGTATGTTATTATGGGTCTGTAAGAAGTTTCCTTCTATATTCAATACCATATCTCATTTCATTTTATTCAGAATGGCCGCCAGCATCAAGGAAGCAAACAGGAACATGGCAAAACACCTTCTTCATCGTATATCAGAGACGTCCAAGGACCTGAAGATGATGGAAGTGACCGACCACTTTGAACTTTTGCTAGAACTTGGCTCTGGACCCTTTGGAAATGTACACATGGGAAAACACAAACATTCAGGTGAGATGATGATGATGGATGATGACGATGAAGATGTTTGAGCCATCAGGGCGGTTTTAGATAAATGTGAATTATGAAAGTAAAAGCTTCTTGTATCCTGACAAACTGTACTTGTTAAAAGTCTTTAAGTATGACCCTTGGTATACCATGTTTACAATTCTGCACCTCTATCTTCTAGTCTTGTGGATGCGCCTGTCAGAATGCACCTATCATGAACCGGGGATGTTTGGTTGCCCCAGTTCTTTCCTCAGGGATTTATTTATATCCCACTTTCCAGTTCCTGTTTGGAACTCGCAGATCTCTTGTGCCCCCTTTACCCTAAGGTCAGTCAGGGAACTGCACCTAGGATAATTAGTCGCCAGAAAGGCTGCCTGCTATGTACTGGCTAGTGGGCACACACTGCAGTGAGGGTGATATAATTATTCCCAGCCACATCCAAGCAATACTCTTACAAACTTTGTTCCATCACTGCCAGCATTACCCAACCAGCTCCGTATGATCTGCTGCCACCAGATTCTATTCCTATGACTAATAGCAGGTCAGGAGCCAACCCAATCAGTAGCATAGTTTAATTCAGAGGACGCTGGAGGTATGTTTTAGGTCGAGGACGAGACTAGTAAATATTATAGCTTTTAATCCAAAAAGATTAGGCAGTGTTTACAAAAGGATATAAAAAGATATTACCAAAATGAGACAATCTAGCATGTACAGACAATTACAAAATAAAGGGATTAAAAGAAAAGAAACTTACAGTTCTCTCATATCATGGCTGACCATGCGGCTTGGGGGAGGGGTGACATAAAAAGTGCATCACAGAGCGTCTCTTAGCTGGCTCCCTAGGCAAAAACTAGTGTAAAATGATGTCCCATTATATTATACCCCCTGGATGTGACCTCACTGAGTGGGCTGCGCCATGAACTCCACTTCTCTTTCCAAAGGGACTCAGAACTTTATTAAAACTCATATCCGTCATAGCATACGCTGGGAACTTTGTAGAGTGACAACTAAAGTATTACATGTCTTCTCACGAGGTTAGCTTCCATTTAAGTCTACACATGGGGTAGCTGGATGACCCGATTAAGTAGTAATCCGTTTCTGCTAGGCGCTGAGCTTAGAATATGCACTGATGTGTAGCCCTATTGTGGCTCATCACAAATATGTAACTTTCACACCTATGTCACTACTTGGGGTCGAATATTCCATCTTGAATAAGTCTCTGATTCACAATAAAACACATGGTTCAGACAAAGGAAGGTTTCTGCTTGCTCACACATTCTTGAGGGAGGGGTAGAACAGTGGTATAGAATTGCACAGACAAAGAGAGGAGGAGATCTCTAGGCAGTGAGAAGGGGGAGAGGAGTCAAAAAGCCCACAGCGTGTGTCTGTACACAGACCCAGTGGATGTAGCTGAGCTCAGTGTGCGTGATAATATAGAATCAAATGCATCATATTCCTGACAGCTCCTGTGATAAGTTATTGATCAGGTTTTTTGTATAGCTTTGAAAGTGTTATGGAATATGATGGTGATACATAGGAAAAAACATAATAATTGTTACTATCGCCACGACAGCACCCACAATGAGAGAGGGGATCCGCCCACCTTCCGGACAGGAACCTACAGGTTAAAAAGGGGCGGTCCCCCTCGCCCTCCAGTTTGGGTTCCTGTCCGGACGGCGGGAGCCTACAGGTTTCGTTCATCTTACCCGGGTCCGCCAAGCCTCTGTGCGGTGTCCGGGGAGAACGGCAGAGTCGGGGGCCCGGAAGCAGCGTCGGGGGAAGTCCTGTGTCGAGCTTCCCCCCTCGTCTGGCAAGGAGCGGTGACGTTCCCGGGGGAAGGCAGCCCGCCCTGGGTCGTTCACACGCGCGCGACGCTGCAGGAGCAGGTCGGCGCTTATGACCTGGAAGTAGAGTAACAACTTCCGGAGGAGACCGGGAGGAGGAGCGCGGGACTTTTGAAAAGAAGCAGCACTCAGGTGAGTGTGTGTGCGGCAACATGTCTTCGGCAGGAGATGCCGAACACCGACAGATAGGAGAGCACAGGTCTCATAGCGGTGAACGTGGGCAGCAGGACCCTGGCAAACCAACGTCACGTCGTTAATGGGGATAAATGTAAGGTCATGCACTTGGGTAGAAGTAATAAGATGTATAATTATGTGCTTAATTCTAAAACTCTGGGCAAAACCGTCAATGAAAAAGACCTGGGTGTATGGGTGGATGACAAACTTAAATTCAGTGGCCAGTGTCAGGCAGCTGCTACAAAGGCAAATAAAATAATGGGATGCATTAAAAGAGGCATAGATGCTCATGAGGAGAACATAATTTTACCTCTATACAAGTCACTAGTTCGACCACACTTAGAATACTGTGCACAGTTCTGGTCTTCGGTGTATAAGAAAGACATAGCTGAACTGGAGCGGGTGCAGAGAAGAGCGACCAAGGTTATTAGAGGACTGGGGGGTCTGCAATACCAAGATAGGTTATTACACTTGGGGCTATTTAGTTTGGAAAAACGAAGACTAAGGGGTGATCTTATTTTAATGTATAAATATATGAGGGGACAGTACAAAGACCTTTCTGATGATCTTTTTAATCATAGACCTGAAACAGGGACAAGGGGGCATCCTCTGCGGTTGGAGGAAAAAAGGTTTAAGCATAATAACAGACGCGGATTCTTTACTGTAAGAGCAGTGAGACTATGGAACTCTCTGCCGTATGATGTTGTAATGAGTGATTCATTACTTAAATTTAAGAGGGGACTGGATACCTTTCTGGAAAAGTATAATGTTACAGGGTATATACACTAGATTCCTTGATGGGGCGTTGATCCAGGGAACTAGTCTGATTGCCGTATGTGGAGTCGGGAAGGAATTTTTTTCCCCAATGTGGAGCTTACGCTTTGCCACATGGGTTTTTTTTGCCTTCCTCTGGATCAACATGTTAGGGCATGTTAGGTTAGGCTATGGGTTGAACTAGATGGACATATAGTCTTCCTTCAACCTTAATAACTATGTAACTATGTAACTATGTCGCACCTCACCCCCTCAAAAACCGGTACTCTATATTTGCCAGCAGTGGTGAGTGTAATATGTAAACCATTGCCTGATACAGCTGTTTTTTCTACACTATGCTTTGTTGTAGGGGAAAAAGGTCTCCAAATCTAAGCATAAGCAGTGTGCTGTATGCACAGAGCCTCTACCTGACACCTATGTAAAGAAATTATGCCAATCATGCATATGTCGTATGTTAGAAGAAGAGGCCCCTCTCCGGGTATCGGATTTGAGGGAGGTAATTAGGGAAGAAATAAAATCATCCCTTAAAACCAGACGGCATGAAAAAAGCAGTGTGGAGTTGCTGTCCGATTCCAGCCTTTCGGTACAAGAGGGCGAATGTTCGGAAAGTTCTTCGGCATCCTCTTCAGATGAGGAGGGAAGACCTTGCTTTTCCATGGAGGGTATGGAAACCTTAATTAAGGCAGTCCGTGCAACTATGGGGGTTGCAGAGAGTAAAGAACCGAAAACAACCCAAGAGATCATGTTCGCAGGGCTGAGCCAGAGAAGTCGGAAAGCTTTCCCAGTGGTGGATTCAGTTAAAGATCTGGTCAGACGGGAGTGGGACAAGCTGGATAAGGGGTTTTTACCTTCAGCTGCAAAAAGAAGGTACCCCTTTGAAGATGACACTTTATCCCAGTGGATGAAGGTTCCAAAAATAGATGCGGCAGTAGCCTCGACTTCAGGGGTGTCAAACTGCATTCCTCAAGGGCTGCAAACAGGTCATGTTTTCAGGATTTCCTTGCATTGCACAGGTGATAATTTAATCACCTGCAGAGAATGATTCCAGCACCTTGTGCAATGCTAAGGAAATCTTGAAAACACGCATGGTTTGAGGCCCTCGAGGAATGCAGTTTGACACCCCTGCTCTACTTCGAAAACAGCCTCACTTCCGTTAGAAGATGTAGGGCTCCTCAAGGATCCTTCAGACAGGAAGGCTGACATGCTCCTTAAAAAACTATGGGAGTCATCATCTGGAGCCTTTAAGCCTGCTATCGCAGGCACCTGTACGGCCAGATCAATCATGGTCTGGGTGACTCAGCTGGAGGAGCAGCTTAAAGCGAAGGTACCCAGGGATAAATTGTTGAATTCCCTGTCTCAAGTCAGAGAAGGAGCAGCGTATCTGGCAGATGCCTCGATTGATTCTCTGAAATTGGCCGCAAGATCGGCAGGTCTTTCGAATGCAGCCAGATGGGCACTATGGCTAAAGACATGGAAGGGGGATGCTCAGGCTAAAGCTAAACTTTGCTCCATTCCATGTAGGGGTGAGTACCTATTCGGCCCGGTGCTGGATGACATCCTTGCAAAGGCAGAAGATAGGAAGAATGGATTTCCTAAAACGTTTAATCCCACTTTTAGGAACGCCTTCCGAAGACGCATGCCCTTCAGAAGATTCCAGACAGACCAGCAGGGATATAATCGCGACTGGGAAACATCGGATCAAAAGAAGAAAGGTGGATACTTTAAGAACCCTTCATCTTTCTCAAGACGTAGGCGTAATTACAGATAAAACAGATCTACCAGTAGGGGGAAGACTAAAGTTCTTCTCAGATAAATGGAAAAAGATTACTTCTAGTGCCTGGATAATGGGGGTCATTGAGTCCGGATTAAAATTAGAATTTTTGAGAACTCCCCCAGATCATTTTGTGATAACATCACTGGACACTCCGGCCCAACAACAGGCCTTAGAATTAGAGATTCAACAATTGCTTACAAAGCGAGTTATTGAAGTACCAAAACATCAGGAGAAGTCGGGCTTTTATTCTCCGCTATTCTTAATCTCTAAACCTGATGGGTCCTTTAGGACTATCATAAATTTACGTAAATTGAATAAATATCTTCAGTACCACGCTTTTAAGATGGAATCCATTAAATCAACAACTAAGCTTTTGTTTCCTAGGTGCTACATGTCGGTTTTGGATCTAAAAGATGCATACTACCATCTTCCAGTTCACAGAAATCACCAACAATTCCTCAGGATGGCACTATGGGTAAACCATCAGATTAAACATTTCCAATTTTTGGCAATGCCCTTTGGCCTGTCCATGGCACCTAGAGTTTTTACTAAGGTTGTTTCAGAAGTAATGGCCCATATCAGGGAGAGAGAAACCCATGTGGTGCCCTATCTAGACGATTTTTTGATAGTAGGAAATTCAATTGATCAGTGTACATCTAGGGTAAATGACATAATATCATCCCTACAGGAACTCGGATGGATAATCAACTGGGAAAAGTCAAAACTGGAACCCACAAGACGTCAAATGTTCCTAGGAGTTCTTCTAGACTCAGAAGATCAGTCATCCTTCCTACCAGAAGAAAAGAAGCGGAAGATCATTCAAAGGATCACGGCAGTAAGGACAGTTACAAACTTAAGTCTAAGAGACGCAATGTCTCTACTAGGATTATTATTATTATTATTATTATTTATTGTTATAGCGCCATTTATTCCATGGCGCTTTACATGTGAGGAGGGGTATACATAATGAAAACAAGTACAATAATCTTAAACAATACAAGTCATAACTGGTACAGGAGGAATGAGGACCCTGCCCGCGAGAGCTCACAATCTACAAGGGATGGGTGAGAATACAGGAGGAGAGAGGACCCTGCCCGCGAGGGCTCACAATCTACAAGGGATGGGTGAGAATACAGTAGGTGAGGGTAGAGATGGTCATGCAGCGGTTTGGTCGATCGGTGGTAGCTGCAGGTTGTAGGCTTGTCTGAAGAGGTGGGTCTTCAGGTTCTTTTTGAAGGTTTCGATGGTAGGCGAGAGTCTGATGTGTTGTGGTAGAGGGTTCCAGAGTAGGGGTGATACGCGAGAGAAATCTTGTATACGATTGTGGGAAGAGGAGATAAGAGGGGAGTAGAGTAGGAGATCTTGTGAGGATCGGAGGTTGCGGGTAGGTAAGTACCGGGAGACGAGGTCACAGATGTATGGAGGAGACAGGTTGTGGATGGCTTTGTACGTCATGGTTAGGGTTTTGTAGTGGAGTCTCTGGGCAATGGGGAGCCAGTGAAGGGATTGACAGAGGGGAGAGGCCGGGGAATAGCGGGGGGACAGGTGGATTAGTCGGGCAGCAGAGTTTAGAATAGATTGGAGGGGTGCGAGAGTGTTAGCGGGGAGGCCACAGAGCAGGAGGTTGCAGTAGTCAAGGCGGGAGATGATGAGGGCATGGACTAGGGTTTTTGCAGATTCATGGTTGAGGAATGAACGGATTCGTGAAATATTTTTGAGTTGCAGTCGGCAGGAAGTGGAAAGGGCTTGGATATGTGGTTTGAAGGAGAGATCAGCGTCAAGGATTACCCCGAGGCAGCGAGCTTGTGGGACTGGGGAGAGTGGGCAGCCATTTACTGTAATGGATAGGTTCGTTGGGGGGGTCACGTGAGATGGGGGAAAGATGATGAATTCTGTTTTGTCCATGTTAAGTTTGAGAAATCTAGCGGAGAAGAAGGATGAAATAGTGGACAGACATTGAGGGATTCTGGTTAGAAGGGAGGTGATATCTGGTCCAGAGATGTAGATCTGTGTGTCGTCAGCATAGAGGTGATACTGAAAGCCATGAGATTCTATGAGCTGTCCCAGGCCAAAGGTGTAAATGGAGAAGAGCAAGGGCCCAAGGACTGAACCTTGTGGGACTCCGACAGATAGAGGGCGAGGTGAGGAGGTGGTATGTGAGTGGTCTCCCTCTCGCTGAATGTCCGGTCTGTTAGGTATGATGAGATCCAGGATAGGGCCAAGTCTGCGATGCCAAGGGATGAGAGGGTTTGTAATAATAGGGAATGGTCCACTGTGTCAAAGGCAGCCGACAGGTCGAGGAGGAGGAGGACAGAGTAGTGTTGCTTGCTCTTGGCGGTTAAGAGGTCATTGGTGACTTTAGTTAGGGCAGTTTCGGTGGAATGGTGTGACCGGAAGCCAGATTGTAGGCGGTCAAAGAGGGAGCAGGAAGAGCGATGGGAGGACAGTTCAAGGTAGACGTGTTGTTCCAGTAGTTTGGAGGCATAGGGGAGAAGTGATATAGGGCGATAGCTAGATACAGAGGATGGGTCAAGAGAGGGCTTTTTGAGGATAGGTGTGATGGAGGCATGTTTAAAGCTTGAGGGGAAAACACCAGTTGTTAGAGATAAGTTGAAGAGATGGGTTAGGGTTGGGATGAAGATTGTGGTGAGGTTTGGGATGAGGTGGGATGGGAGCGGGTCAAGTGCACAGGTGGTGAGATGTGATCTTGAGAGTAGAGTGGAGAGTTGATGTTCTGTAATGGTGGAGAAGTTGGTTTTGGAGGTGGAGGGCTGGGAAATCGGGAGGAAGAGCTCTGGGGGTTGTTGACCAAAACTGTCTCTAATGCTATCAATCTTCTGCTTGAAAAATGAGGCAAAGTCTTCAGCAGAGATAAGTGGGGAGGGAGGAGGTGCTGGGGGACGGAGGAGAGAATTGAAGGTGTTGAATAACTGTTTAGGGTTGTGAGAGAGGGAGGATATGAGAGATGAGAAGTAGGTTTGTTTAGCTGTGGCAAGTGTGGTCTTGAAAGTAGTGAGGGACTGTTTGAATGCGATGAAGTGCTCGTTAGAGTGGGATCTTTTCCATCTGCGCTCAGCAGCCCTGGAAGCTCGCCTAAGTTCTTTGGTCAGGCTGGTGTTCCAGGGCTGTCTGTTGATTTTGCGAGCTTTGGTATGTGTAAGTGGGGCAGCAGATTCCAAAGCTACAGCTATTGTGGTATTATATAGAGCAGCAGCGTCATCCGCATTGTGTATGGAACTTATGCCTGTGAGGGGGAGGAGGGATTCAGAGAATGAATGTAGGTCAAGATGTTTAAGGTTTTTGCGAGGGTGTGAAAGTTTGTGGGGTGGGGATTGTAGACATGGAGTGGAGAGAGATGAGAATGTGAGAAAGTTGTGGTCAGAGAGTGGAAGAGGTGAGTTAGAGAGGTTAGATAGAGAGCAGAGGCGGGTGAAGATGAGGTCCAGTGTGTGACCGTCTTTGTGAGTGGCTGCAGAAGACCATTGAGTGAGGCCGAAGGAGGAAGTGAGAGATAGAAGTTTAGTGGCAGCTGAGAGGGAAGTGTCAATGGGTATGTTGAAGTCGCCCATGATGATAGTGGGGATGTCCGCAGAAAGGAAATAAAGTAGCCAGGTGGTGAAGTGGTCAAAGAAGATGGTGGCTGGCCCTGGGGGGCGGTAAATGACAGCCAGTTGGAGGTTGGTGGGGGAATAGATGCGCATAGAGTGCACCTCAAAGGAAGGGAGGGTAACAGAGGGTGGCAGTGGGATTGGGGTGAAGGAGCAGTTATCTGACAGGAGAAAACCAACTCCTCCGCCATGTTTGCTGCTGGGGCGGGGTGTGTGGGAAAGGTGGAAGCCACCATAGGAAAGTGCAGCAGGAGAGGCTGTGTCAGAAGGGGTGAGCCAGGTTTCGGTGATGGCGAGGAAGGAAAGTTTGGTAGTAACAAAGAGATCATGGATGTAGGAGAGCTTGTTGCAGACAGAGCGAGCGTTCCACAGAGCTCCTGTTAGTGGGACTGGGGAAGCGGGGGCTGGGTGAATGGGTATTAGGTTAGAGAGGTTACGGAAGTTTGTGCTAGAGCGTGGATGGGAGGTAGAAATGATTGTGGGAATATGGTGAGGAGGACCAGGATTTGGAGAGATATCACCAGCAGTAAGAAGGAGCAGAGAAAATGTTAGCAGGTGGGAGCAGGAGAGGGCGTGAGGGGGCTGTCTGTGCTTGGAGACAGAGGATTGTATGTTAAGGAACAGTTTGGAGGAGGAGGTGAGGTGGATGGGGAGGATTGAAGAGGAGATGAACAGTTCCTTACTTTGTGTAGGGATCAGGGGAGGTAGCAGAAAGTGAAGGATTATAGGGGTGAAAGTGAACACAAAAAGAAACATTCTTTTCAAAGACTGTGGCCAGTTACCTTCAGTTCCCTTCAGGTTCAATTCAGGTTTTAATTCTACTGTAATCCACACTTTTAAGGACACACTTCTAAGGGATCACACTGCAGACTGAAGTCCATGCAGACTTATACTATGCAATATATGGCAAACTAAGTGCGTTCAGGTGTGAAGCAGAGAGGAGTGATCTCTGCTCATCTTGGTCAGACAATTAAGGGTGGACCAGATGCATACAATCAGGCCTGAGTAAACAAGATCCTTGACTGCGTGTATATCAGCGGTAAGATGTGCTCAGGCTCATACCCGAATGCTTCAATACGAAGTTCTTCAAGCAGAAAAGGAGTTCTCTGGACCATCACTCCGGACAATATAGTTACAACAGATGCCAGTTCGGTTGGGGAGCCCACATGGGAGACATTCAAGGGCGATGGTCGATTCAAGAGTCCCAGAATTCCTCAAATCTAAGAGAGCTTACTGCAGTCAATCAGGCTCTTCTTTCCTTACTACCATCCCTGAGGAATATGCATGTACAGATACAAACAGACAATATGACTGTGGTAGCCTACATCAATCATCAGGGGGGGACAAGGTCTCGATCCCTGATGACCACTACAGCACAGATATTGTCTCTGGCCGAGGAACACTTACAATCCCTGTCGGCAGTTCATATAAAAGGGGAACTCAATATAGAGGCGGACTACCTCAGTCGCCATTCCCTTCATCAGGGAGAGTGGTCCCTAAACCAACAGATATTCGATCAGATAGTCAATCTGTGGGGGTTGCCGATAATAGATCTATTTGCTACGAGGAAGAACAGGAAGGTCAGAAGGTTTGCATCTTTACACATAGCAGACCAACCATTTTATAGTGGATTCCCTTCGTGTCCGTTGGGACTTCCAGCTGGCATATGCCTTTCCCCCAATGTGTCTGATTCCGATAGTTCTCAGGAAGATCAGGGAGGAAGGAGCCAGAGTGATCTTAATCGCCCCCTTCTGGCCCAGGAGGCCTTGGTTCTCTCTCCTCAGGACAATGTCTGTGACCGATCCCTGGGTGTTGCCAGTGGTTCCGGAACTCCTCTCTCAGGGTCCATTTAATCATCCAAATTTGGAGACTCTTCACTTAACGGCTTGGAACTTGAGAGGGAGCTTCTGAGGGAGAGGGGGTTCTCTAAAGCTTTGATAACCACCTTATTGAAAAGTAGGAAGGAGGTCACTACAAAGATCTACACAAAAATTTGGAAAAAATGCCTTATGTTTTATCAGCAACCATTAGGAGATAAGGCTCCGATTTCAGCTATTCTAGAATTCCTTCAGAAGGGCTGGGAATTGGGTTTAACATAGTAACATAGTAACATAGTAACATAGTTAGTAAGGCCGAAAAAAGACATTTGTCCATCCAGTTCAGCCTATATTCCATCATAATAAATCCCCAGATCTACGTCCTTCTACAGAACCTAATAATTGTATGATACAATATTGTTCTGCTCCAGGAAGACATCCAGGCCTCTCTTGAACCCCTCGACTGAGTTCGCCATCACCACCTCCTCAGGCAAGCAATTCCAGATTCTCACTGCCCTAACAGTAAAGAATCCTCTTCTATGTTGGTGGAAAAACCTTCTCTCCTCCAGACGCAAAGAATGCCCCCTTGTGCCCGTCACCTTCCTTGGTATAAACAGATCCTCAGCGAGATATTTGTATTGTCCCCTTATATACTTATACATGGTTATTAGATCGCCCCTCAGTCGTCTTTTTTCTAGACTAAATAATCCTAATTTCGCTAATCTATCTGGGTATTGTAGTTCTCCCATCCCCTTTATTAATTTTGTTGCCCTCCTTTGTACTCTCTCTAGTTCCATTATATCCTTCCTGAGCACCGGTGCCCAAAACTGGACACAGTACTCCATGTGCGGTCTAACTAGGGATTTGTACAGAGGCAGTATAATGCTCTCATCATGTGTATCCAGACCTCTTTTAATGCACCCCATGATCCTGTTTGCCTTGGCAGCTGCTGCCTGGCACTGGCTGCTCCAGGTAAGTTTATCATTAACTAGGATCCCCAAGTCCTTCTCCCTGTCAGATTTACCCAGTGGTTTCCCGTTCAGTGTGTAATGGTGATATTGATTCCCTCTTCCCATGTGTATAACCTTACATTTATCATTGTTAAACCTCATCTGCCACCTTTCAGCCCAAGTTTCCAACTTATCCAGATCCATCTGTAGCAGAATACTATCTTCTCTTGTATTAACTGCTTTACATAGTTTTGTATCATCTGCAAATATCGATATTTTACTGTGTAAACCTTCTACCAGATCATTAATGAATATGTTGAAGAGAACAGGTCCCAATACTGACCCCTGCGGTACCCCACTGGTCACAGCGACCCAGTTAGAGACTATACCATTTATAACCACCCTCTGCTTTCTATCACTAAGCCAGTTACTAACCCATTTACACACATTTTCCCCCAGACCAAGCATTCTCATTTTGTGTAGCAACCTCTTGTGCGGCACGGTATCAAACGCTTTGGAAAAATCGAGATATACCACGTCCAATGACTCACCGTGGTCCAGTCTATAGCTTACCTCTTCATAAAAACTGATTAGATTGGTTTGACAGGAGCGATTTCTCATAAACCCATGCTGATATGGAGTTAAACAGTTATTCTCATTGAGATAATCCAGAATAACATCCCTCAGAAACCCTTCAAATATTTTACCAACAATAGAGGTTAGACTTACTGGCCTATAATTTCCAGGTTCACTTTTAGAGCCCTTTTTGAATATTGGCACCACATTTGCTATGCGCCAATCCTGCGGAACAGACCCTGTCGCTATAGAGTCCCTAAAAATAAGAAATAATGGTTTATCTATTACATTACTTAGTTCTCTTAGTACTCGTGGGTGTATGCCATCCGGACCCGGAGATTTATCTATTTTAATCTTATTTAGCCGGTTTCGCACCTCTTCTTGGGTTAGATTGGTGACCCTTAATATAGGGTTTTCATTGTTTCTTGGGATTTCACCTAGCATGGGGGTAGTTAAAGTCCCCCATAACCAGGACCTCATTATGGGTTGCAGCTTCATCTATCTGCTTTAGAAGTAGACTTTCCATGCTTTCTGTTATATTTGGGGGTTTGTAACAGACCCCAATGAGAATTTTGTTACCATTTTTCCCTCCATGAATTTCAACCCATATGGACTCGACATCCTCATTCCCTTCGCTAATATCCTCCCTTAAAGTGGACTTTAGACAAGACTTTACATAGAGACAAACCCCTCCTCCTCTCCGATTTTTACGATCCTTTCTAAACAGACTGTAACCCTGTAAGTTAACTGCCCAGTCATAGCTTTCATCTAACCATGTCTCGGTTATTCCCACTATGTCAAAGTTACCTGTAGATATTTCTGCTTCTAGTTCTTCCATCTTGTTTGTCAGGCTTCTGGCGTTTGCGAGCATGCAGTTTAGAGGATTTTGTTTTGTTCCAATCTCCTCACTGTGGATTGTTTTAGAAATGTTCTTACCTCCCTTCTGAGTATGTTTTCCTGGGTCGTCTTTGTTCGAGTCTAATGTTTTTCTTCCCGTCCCCTCTTCTTCTAGTTTAACGCCCTCCTGATGAGTGTAGCGAGTCTTCTGGCGAATGTGTGTTTCCCAGGTTTGTTGAGGTGTAGTCCGTCTCTGGCGAGGAGTCCATCATACCAGTAATTCACACCGTGGTCCAGGAATCCAAATCCTTGTTGTCTGCACCATCGTCTTAGCCAGTTGTTTGCATCAAGGATTCTGTTCCATCTCCTGGTGCCATGCCCGTCTACTGGAAGGATAGATGAAAAAACTACCTGTGCATCCAGTTCCTTTACTTTCTTCCCCAACTCTTCAAAGTCCTTGCAGATTGTCGGTAGGTCCTTCCTTGCCGTGTCATTGGTGCCAACATGTATCAGAAGAAATGGGTGGACGTCCCAGTTTAGCAGGGTTTAGCAGTCAACACTCTAAGAGTTCATGTTTCAGCCTTGGGGGCTCTGTATAACAGTGATATAGCTGGTAATAGATGGGTTGCTAGATTTATTAAGGCATGTCAGCGTTCTAAACCAATCCATATTGTAAGAATCCCCCCTTGGGATTTTAATTTGGTGCTTGAGGCATTGACTGAACCTCCGTTCGAGCCATTAGACTCTATTTCAATGAAAAATTTAACCTTAAAAACAGCTCTACTTTTAGCATTAACGTCTGCCAGGAGGGTCAGTGATATACATGCGTTGTCAGTAGATCCTCCCTATCTAATAATTCTCCAGGATAAGATTGTCCTAAAACCTGATCCCGCATACTTGCCAAAAGTAGCAACAAAATTTCATAGAAGTCAGGAGATTTATTTACCATCTTTCTATGAAAATCCAGGTTCAGAAGAGGAGAAAAAATATCATACCCTAGATGTAAAGAGGGCGATATTAGAATACCTGGATAGGACACAAAGCTGGAGACAGAGTAGGGCTCTGTTTGTTTCTTTCCAGAATCGGAAAAAGGGTTCTGGTGTCACGAAGAATTCTATCGCTAGATGGATTAGAGAAGCGATATGTCTTGCCTATTCTGCCAAGGGAGTAACACCACCAGAAGGCATCAGGGCGCACTCCACTCGGGCCATGGCATCATCCTGGGCGGAGAAGGCAGATGTCCCCATTGAAATGATATGTAAGGCGGCAACTTGGTCATCACCTTCCTCCTTTTATAAGCACTATCGCCTTGATTTATCTGCTAATTCCAGCTTACAGTTTGGCCGCTCAGTACTTAGTGCTGTGGTCCCTCCCAGTTAAATAGTCTTTGAAAGTCTCTCGTTGTGGGTGCTGTCGTGGCGATAGGAAAACCGGTTTTTACGTACCGGTAATAGGATTTTACAGAGTCCACGACAGCACCCATACATTCCCCCCCGTATTTAGTTACTTATTCCTGCACTCTGTTGGAAGGTGTGCCTTAGAGATCACTCTATAGAGGTGGTGGTATTTAGTAGTGTTTAAGATAATATTGTCATGTACTGATGCATTGGCGGTATCCCTTGTACTCTGGAACACAAACTGGAGGGCGAGGGGGACCGCCCCTTTTTAACCTGTAGGTTCCTGTCCGGAAGGTGGGCGGATCCCCTCTCTCGTTGTGGGTGCTGTCATGGACTCTGTAAAATCCTATTACCGGTACGTAAAAACCGGTTTTTCAACAGGACAGACCGTGGCAATAAAAATGTCAAAAAAGAAGACTCCAGAATACAACTTCTTCCTGGAATATTGCATTTCACAAACCCTCAGTGGCCACCGGAACATCATCCTTACTCACGACATCTTCTTCCATACCAGTAGGGATTTTGTGTTTGTTCAGGAAGTGGCACCGGCAGGAAATCTCCAGTCCATCATTAAACCTAAAGTAAGATCTTATGCTGCTGTTTTCCACTTTTACACATTCTAAACATTATTCATACTATCTTAGAAGAAATAGTGGTCTTATTGTAGATCTGATGTCCAACATCCCCCTATTTCTACAGAGATATAAACCTCATATTACGGGATGTAGAAGTATGGGACCCCATAATTAGGCAGGTTTAGGGTGGAGGAGAATGTGTGACAGGGAGAAGGACAGGGAGAAGGACTTGGGGATCCTAGTTAATGATAAACTTACCTGGAGCAGCCAGTGCCAGGCAGCAGCTGCCAAGGCAAACAGGATCATGGGGTGCATTAAAAGAGGTCTGGATACACATGATGAGAGCATTATACTGCCTCTGTACAAATCCCTAGTTAGACCGCACATGGAGTACTGTGTCCAGTTTTGGGCACCGGTGCTCAGGAAGGATATAATGGAACTAGAGAGAGTACAAAGGAGGGCAACAAAATTAATAAAGGGGATGGGAGAACTACAATACCCAGATAGATTAGCGAAATTAGGATTATTTAGTCTAGAAAAAAGACGACTGAGGGGCAATCTAATAACCATGTATAAGTATATAAGGGGACAATACAAATATCTCGCTGAGGATCTGTTTATACCAAGGAAGGTGACGGGCACAAGGGGGCATTCTTTGCGTCTGGAGGAGAGAAGGTTTTTCCACCAACATAGAAGAGGATTCTTTACTGTTAGGGCAGTGAGAATCTGGAATTGCTTGCCTGAGGAGGTGGTGATGGCGAACTCAGTCGAGGGGTTCAAGAGAGGCCTGGATGTCTTCCTGGAGCAGAACAATATTGTATCATACAATTATTAGGTTCTGTAGAAGGACGTAGATCTGGGGATTTATTATGATGGAATATAGGCTGAACTGGATGGACAAATGTCTTTTTTCGGCCTTACTAACTATGTTACTATGTTACTATGAGCTGGTAACATCCTCTATGTGAGAGACATTTACTTATTAGTGGAAATCTCACATAATTGAATATCACTAATGAAGAGCAGAGGAGAACTGATGATGGCAGGAATTATATCTATTAGTAGAAGATATCTACAAGTCCTCTGTCCCCTTATATCAGATACGTTTTCCTGTTCAGCTGTGTGATCTCCTCTGTTGTCTTTCTTAGGTCGGCATGCAGGAGGACATGTTGAAGCGCTGTGTTCCTCAGATCGCCAGTGCTCTGGACTTTATGCACAACAGAGGAATGGTTCATCGGGATATCAAGCCGAATAATATTCTTCTGATGGACACAGAATGTCACTGGATAAAGCTGGCAGACTTTGGCCTCACCAGGCTCCAGGGCACATATGTTCCTTTTGTGCCCTGGTATAAACCCTACTATGCCCCAGAGCACTGCTGCTTAAGACCAGGAGATCAGTTGTTGCTACATCCTAGTCTTGATGTCTGGGCTTTTGGTGTAGTTCTCTATGTTGCTCTTTTTGGACTCTTCCCTTGGCGTGGAGCAGTACGTGGGGATCAATATTATAAAGGGTTTGCCTGGTGGCAGGTGGGAAGGGATCTGTCAAAGGCTCCACAGAAATGGAAGAAAATTTCAGTGGAGGCCAGAGAAATGTTCTGGGAGCTGCTGGAAATAAATGCCGGGCAGAGAGGCTCGGCCATTGACATTCTGAAGTATATGCACCTGCCGTGGAAAGACGAGGCATCTTCAGAGACCAAAAATCCTGATATGTTGAATCTATGACATAAAAAGTGCTATATGATATTTATTTTTTAATCATTAATGTCTACCAAGCAGACTGTGAAATATTGTAAATATATAAATAAATGAATAAAACTGACTTGCATGTTAGTAATGAAGAATGTTTGTCTCGGGTAAAACAGAAAATTATATGTTATGGGAATAAGAATATGGGACGCTCCCAAAATATTTTTAAGTCAGTTTTATTGTAAAAGTAACAAACATAAAAAGCAATATAGAAAATGGATTGTTATGGTCGTAATGACTCACGGAATAAAGATAACATGAAAATTAACTCACAATGAATAATGATTTAAAAAAATTAACAAAGTAAACTCAGAATTTGAAGTTTTTTGGTTCGTTTTGACCCCAAATGGTTGTGAAAGGGATCAAAAATCTGCCAATATAATAAATTGTTACCAATAAAAATTAAGGTAAAGTTTTACCGTTAGTCAGGAATCACATGTTACTATTAATAGTAACATAGTAACATAGTAACATAGTTAGTAAGGCCGAAAAAAGACATTTGTCCATCCAGTTCAGCCTATATTCCATCATAATAAATCCCCAGATCTACGTCCTTCTACAGAACCTAATAATTGTATGATACAATATTGTTCTGCTCCAGGAAGACATCCAGGCCTCTCTTGAACCCCTCGACTGAGTTCGCCATCACCACCTCCTCAGGCAAGCAATTCCAGATTCTCACTGCCCTAACAGTAAAGAATCCTCTTCTATGTTGGTGGAAAAACCTTCTCTCCTCCAGACGCAAAGAATGCCCCCTTGTGCCCGTCACCTTCCTTGGTATAAACAGATCTTCAGCTAGATATTTGTATTGTCCCCTTATATACTTATACATGGTTATTAGATCGCCCCTCAGTCGTCTTTTTTCTAGACTAAATAATCCTAATTTCGCTAATCTATCTGGGTATTGTAGTTCTCCCATCCCCTTTATTAATTTTGTTGCCCTCCTTTGTACTCTCTCTAGTTCCATTATATCCTTCCTGAGCACCGGTGCCCAAAACTGGACACAGTACTCCATGTGCGGTCTAACTAGGGATTTGTACAGAGGCAGTATAATGCTCTCATCATGTGTATCCAGACCTCTTTTAATGCACCCCATGATCCTGTTTGCCTTGGCAGCTGCTGCCTGGCACTGGCTGCTCCAGGTAAGTTTATCATTAACTAGGATCCCCAAGTCCTTCTCCCTGTCAGATTTACCCAGTGGTTTCCCATTCAGTGTGTAATGGTGACATTGATTCCTTCTTCCCATGTGTATAACCTTACATTTATCATTGTTAAACCTCATCTGCCACCTTTCAGCCCAAGTTTCCAACTTATCCAGATCCATCTGTAGCAGAATACTATCTTCTCTTGTATTAACTGCTTTACATAGTTTTGTATCATCTGCAAATATCGATATTTTACTGTGTAAACCTTCTACCAGATCATTAATGAATATGTTGAAGAGAACAGGTCCCAATACTGACCCCTGCGGTACCCCACTGGTCACAGCGACCCAGTTAGAGACTATACCATTTATAACCACCCTCTGCTTTCTATCACTAAGCCAGTTACTAACCCATTTACACACATTTTCCCCCAGACCAAGCATTCTCATTTTGTGTACCAACCTCTTGTGCGGCACTGTATCAAACGCTTTGGAAAAATCGAGATATACCACGTCCAATGACTCACCGTGGTCCAGCCTATAGCTTACCTCTTCATAAAAACTGATTAGATTGGTTTGACAGGAGCGATTTCTCATAAACCCATGCTGATATGGAGTTAAACAGTTATTCTCATTGAGATAATCCAGAATAACATCCCTCAGAAACCCTTCAAATATTTTACCAACAATAGAGGTTAGACTTACTGGCCTATAATTTCCAGGTTCACTTTTAGAGCCCTTTTTGAATATTGGCACCACATTTGCTATGCGCCAGTCCTGCGGAACAGACCCTGTCGCTATAGAGTCCCTAAAAATAAGAAATAATGGTTTATCTATTACATTACTTAGTTCTCTTAGTACTCGTGGGTGTATGCCATCCGGACCCGGAGATTTATCTATTTTAATCTTATTTAGCCGGTTTCGCACCTCTTCTTGGGTTAGATGGGTGACCCTTAATATAGGGTTTTCATTGTTTCTTGGGATTTCACCTAGCATTTCATTTTCCACCGTGAATACCGTGGAGAAGAAGGTGTTTAATATGTTAGCTTTTTCCTCGTCATCTACAACCATTCTTTCCTCACTATTTTTTAAGGGGCCTACATTTTCAGTTTTTATTCTTTTACTATTGATATAGTTGAAGAACAGTTTGGGATTAGTTTTACTCTCCTTAGCAATGTGCTTCTCTGTTTCCTTTTTGGCAGCTTTAATTAGTTTTTTAGATAAAGTATTTTTCTCCCTATAGTTTTTTAGAGCTTCAATGGTGCCATCCTGCTTTAGTAGTGCAAATGCTTTCTTTTTACTGTTAATTGCCTGCCTTACTTCTTTGTTTAGCCACATTGGGTTTTTCCTATTTCTAGTCCTTTTATTCCCACAAGGTATAAACCGCTTACACTGCCTATTTAGGATGTTCTTAAACATTTCCCATTTATTATCTGTATTCTTATTTCTGAGGATATTGTCCCAGTCTACCAGATTAAGGGCATCTCTAAGCTGGTCAAACTTTGCCTTCCTAAAGTTCAGTGTTTTTGTGACTCCCTGACAAGTCCCCCTAGTGAAAGACAGGTGAAACTGCACAATATTGTGGTCGCTATTTCCTAAATGCCCGACCACCTGCAGATTTGTTATTCTGTCAGGTCTATTAGATAGTATTAGGTCTAAAAGTGCTGCTCCTCTGGTTGGATTCTGCACCAATTGTGAAAGATAATTTTTCTTGGTTATTAGCAGAAACCTGTTGCCTTTATGGGTTTCACAGGTTTCTGTTTCCCAGTTAATATCCGGGTAGTTAAAGTCCCCCTATAACCAGGACCTCATTATGGGTTGCAGCTTCATCTATCTGCTTTAGAAGTAGACTTTCCATGCTTTCTGTTATATTTGGGGGTTTGTAACAGACCCCAATGAGAATTTTGTTACCATTTTTCCCTCCATGAATTTCGACCCATATGGACTCGACATCCTCATTTCCTTCGTTAATATCCTCCCTTAAAGTGGACTTTAGACAAGACTTTACATAGAGACAAACCCCTCCTCCTCTCCGATTTTTACGATCCTTTCTAATATTTAGAGAATAATTATTTTGGGGCTTCACAGCCCATTTCTTTCATGGTCACTATTGCTTTGTTTTGGCCTCTGGGTCTGGGTGATATTAAATACTGACTCTGGTGCTGTTTGGTGCCTTCTTTCTTTACCGGTACATGGCTTTAACGAGACTCCTTGCGGGGATATAATTCACATGCAGTCTTATTTCTGAGCTGGATTTCCAGGAGCTATGTACATGGAATTTGGTCCAATATATTTAATAATATATATCTCCTTGGGTATTATATTGTTTAGACTCTTTGGTATATGATTTTCATTACTGGTATGTAAGTTGATGTAATATCTCCCCCTTGTTTTTACCTCTGTGTCCCAGGACGGTATTTTGCTGTTTTATATGGTATTTTATTTATATTGAATAAAGATTAATTTTATTATTTATTGGTTTTGGATCTCTTCTTATCCCCACAAGTGTTAAACATATGTGGGAGTTTTTTGTTGTTGAGACTTGAAATGCCTTTTTTTTTTTACAAATTATATTTGACACAATCTTAGACATGAGCCGGAAAACATTAGGCGGGAGAAAAGGGTAATAAAACAGGGAAGGTGAGCAAATACTAAAACATGTATACATGAGTGGAGTCCATAATATAAAGAGGCAAAAGGATGACATTTTCCATAATGAAAATATAAAGTGCAAGGTTGCATATAAAGCATAAACATATATATAAGGTACATATTAAATAATAAATAATGTGCATAATTGCATGTAAACATGAGAATATATTTTTGTGCCATACACCACACTTTTCATACAAAGTGTATATAGATATGAAAAAACTTACATTGACATAAATGATTAAAGATTTCTGGCATCTGTTTCTGCGCAGGCGTACTTTTCTGCCTTGTTGAGAGCAAATTCCTGCAGTTCCCAGGCGCTGGGCCTCTCTGACCTTTCCTGACGGCTGCGCACTGGAGAACTTAACATCTAAGAAAATGTATAACTTTTTAAACTTGCAAAAAATAATTTTTGTCCTGGCATTTTTTTGCTTTTTGTTTATATATGTTGAATAAATGCTTTTAGGACACATTTCCTCTACCAAGGATTTTCTTGCAGTGTTATGATACTAAAGTTATATGTCCATCCAAATGAGTTCATTGTCAAATACAACACTAATCCTGGAATAACAAGTCATCATACTATTGTGTTGCCAAAAAATAAGAACGTTATGGCTCCTAAAATGTGAGCAGTACAAAATACGATCTGTAATAAATTCCCAAGCTGGCTGTGAGGCCAAAAGAATAACGATTAAAAATTAAGTCCCGTAAACAAAGTCTTCACTATCCCATAAAACAAAAAGGCATCAATAACATTTCCCTACAGTAATAATGAGAATGGTGTACGCCATTAAATGCTCATTAAAAAAACATGAAAATTCTCCGACTACACCAAAAATAAATTTTCTGAAATGGGGGCACAATCCGCACCCATAGCGGTGCCTTTCACTGGATGGAAATATGCAAGTAAAAATTACATTATTGTGCATCAGCAAAAAACATAATAATTTGGAAAACGAAAGTGTTACATGACTGAAAATGATTGGCTTTTGTTAATATTCTTGCATCCATCATGATAATACAATCTATGTTGTCTTTTCTTTTAGTTTTATAGTATCTGCAGTAGCTTTGTATGCTTGACTGTCAAATAATGTCAATGATTATATTTAAATTACATTACTGGTGATTTTAAAAGGAGATCCTGAGACGCACACCTCCATCAGATAAACAGCACTTCCCGCCCAAACCCCCTCCCCCACCTTCCATAACATATTACCCAGTGGGCACTTGTCTCCTTTTGTACTTTTCTTATAGTTATAAAGCCAGCAGACAAGTGATGGAAAACTTTGGTTATTATTTATGTATGCTATATATAAATATATAATATATCATTGTCAATTAAATGATAAAAATACTTACATATCTTTCAGCTGATTCCACACACTCCCATAGGGAACAATTGTGATCATTTAGAGAAGGGGTTGAGAGAGGGATATGATGACACAACTTTGTAAATAAACTAATGATAGAATATCCTAAAAAATAATATTGGTACTTTATTCCCAAATTCCATAAATATGCTGAGCCTCCATCTTGCTATTTGGACTGGAAATGACGCCCATTGGTGGAGAAAACGCCCTCGTTCATACAGGACACATGAGATTTCTTACAAATACTGGACGAGTTTGATTGACAGGAAATATTGCAGCTGGTGACAATCCTTGTGCTTTACTGTGACACACGATTCCTTTCATCTGGTATAACCAGGCAGCGATACAGTAATGGATTCGCCATTGGCCACGACTTTTACTAATATATTTTTGGGGGAAAGGTATTTAATGTGAACAATCCATTTCTACAACATATCAAATTATTCTTACAATTTACAGACAATCTTCGTATAGTATGGCATGGTGATCCACAGGAATTTACTGAACTTGTAAACTTCTTACACCATAATGAAGTTAATATCAGATTTACAAGCAAAATGGGTGAGAACTTAATAAAATAACTGGATGTTGAAATTAAAATAGTGAAGGGTCAAATACATAAGGATATCGAAGAGCAATGGTAACAAATTCACTCATGCATTCGGATAGATGTTAACCAGATTTGTGTCCTAATATTTTATGTACTACTGTTTGTATTGCTGCTGTAATACCGTAATTTCGCCCAGGATCAACAACATGTATCGTATCTTATCGTATGACATTCAAAATTCTCACCATACAGTCAATTTTTCTGATTATGTTGCATCAACAGTTGTGAGAAATAATTTTTAAATCAATCTTAGGAATTAAATTAACAAATTCAAGAATAACTTTATCCAAAACCAATTGTTAAAGATGGTAATAGTATAGGAGATATACTAGTTTATGGACGAATCACACCAGAATCACAGGAAAAAGAATAAATTGGAATGATGTAATTAAGTAAATGATGACTTGTGAATTTAACAGGAGGACATAGAAGTGCAATGTTAGGGCCAGATGAAGAGAAATTATACACAAAACAACTGTAGCATAATTCTCTCATTATAACAAAAATAAATTAGCAGAAACAAGTGCACAAACCAAACATATAGCGGTGTCATTTACTTGTTGGAAAAAATGCAATAAAAAATAAAATCATTATGAGTCAACACAAAATCTAATACATTAAAAAAAAGTGTTATGTGCCTGATTATGATTGCCCTTTGTGCTCAAAATATTTTACTCCTGAGTTCCCAATTCATATCAGATTCTGGTATAAAATGTCTCAATGTAAAGTCTCACTATCATTGTCGTTGGGGGGCCAGGACCTCCGGCATCACCAGACCTCTGACTTCACTGTTCTTTGTAGTGAAAAACTTCTCACTCATAGTAAAATCAGAGACGACTTTTATATTTGAATTTATTTAATGTGCCGGGAATCCAAAAAGTGAAGCCGTTTCTGTCCGGTGACCTTCGTCAGTGTAGCAGATGGCCAGTGGCAGAACGTATCTGCTAACGCTGCAGAAGAGCAGTGAGCACTGCAATGGCCGGAAGCCCCGTGACCCCGGTACTGCCCCTCCGACATGCCTATCTGACATATTACTGGCTTTATAGCAAACCAGCTCCCTGGATCCTCCTGAGCACCGGCCCCAAGTGACAATGAAGACGGCAATGTCAATCCCGGGAACAATAGCAAACACATCTAGTTCCTGGAGCAACCAGGTCACCAATTGCTGGAAAATTGTCAGGAGCAGCTCTCACTGTGTGACCGTAGAATTATATGGTTTGTGTAAAGGTGGAGAATATGAGTGAAGTGCCGGAAAAGCGATAAGAAAAAGATGTCTGCATGTTACAATTTCCAGAGACGAGTCATGGGTGGAACACGTGGTCATAGTAGTCTGAGACAACAGGAAAATAAAAGGGACAGATAAAGACTAATTGATCAGTATGGTGATATCATCATTATGGTTTACTGGATTGCACTTAGTTATATTCGCTCATCTCCAGTCGATATAAACATGCTGCCCCAATACATGTTTGTTTGTTTGTTTTCTAACATCTTACATTTATCATGCTCCGGCATCTGGAGAGTCGCCAGGACATAATAAGCGACACTCAATTCATGGACAATAACTTCCCTGAAAATCAAATTCATTGGGAAATCCCAAGCAGTTAAGAGATTTGGAATTTTGCCAGATCTGACCTGTGCTATAAAACAATCCTATCATTTTTGTGTGCACGATGAATGCCGTATAAAGGGAAAAGTGAAAAACTGCTAAAGTTGCTGTTCTTGATCATCTTACCTCACCAAAAAAATTGAAAAAATAATCATGTATCCATATGCTATACCAAAATAACTAGTCTGTTACACAAAAACGTGTCCTCATGTGGATCTTGTGAAGAAAACTGGTTGCTCCCACGTCACCAATCCGTGACGTAACTACACAGGCACAGCTCTCCAGTGCACCCCTTTGTCTCTCAGGTCAATAAGGGAACTGCACCTAGAGCAAATGGCTGTGGGGGACACTGCCCTATTATCCACGCTGGGTATTCTAAGATTCATAATAAGAATGAAAGGATCAGCCCAAAATTAATTTATGGTTTAATTGCCTTAAGGGCGCACTAGATAATTACAAGAAATATACCGTAAAAATATACCAAGAGTTACAGTCAGAGTAAAATATAACAATAATAGTACAAGGTTTAGAGGTATAAAGCTGGAGGTCAATTTACCAGGTTGAAGGTCGCTTGTGGAGGCTGGGGAGCTCTGCGTTCCACAGGTTTAAGACTTCTAGTTGTCGGGCAGCCCCCAAAAAGCATGTGCTTGCTCCCCTCTGGCTGGCATATGCCCTGTTCCTTATTTCATCATCATCTTCTTCTGTTGTGACTGACTCCATGTGTCCTCAGCTCTTAATCCTTCTGTGTCCCTCCCCCTGTACCAGGGTGGGCTAACAATCTCCTCCCTACAGCTTCCCTGCAGAATCTATTCCCAATACATAATAAATTTAATAACTTCTCTCATGATGATCGGAACAGTACACGGGCGGTACCAGCGCATGCGGTTTGTTTTGCTGGTTGTACAGGGATGAAACCTGGACCCATTCGATCACTGTAGGAGGCTGATTTCTATATATCAGGTTCCAGAACTCTCATGGACCCGGGAGTTGTGCTCTCAGATGCGCAATTTCTTCAGGGCGATGAGGATATTTTTTAATGAGCCTGTACCTCGGATGATGCGTCCATAATTCATAATTTCATGTAGATGGTCCGGCTGGGAAGACAAAAGACATGTCCTCCTGTAGCCATCTGACATGTATGATTTAATTGAGCCCCCAAGCACCTCCATGCCCCCTGCTGGCGTGGCTTCCTCATTCAAGCTTTGAAGTGCCATCTGCCTGCTACACTGGTCTCAGTCCATTACCATACTAAAGGGTCTTCATTCAAGTGGGGAAAAGGTGGGGGCCAGGAGTGCTCATCCCTGCAGACATGTGACCTGGTGAATTCTGATATGAGAAAAAATGGAGTCAGGCCAATCTCTGTTAGGAGGCCAGCATTATGCCCCATATCCAAGATGTCAGCTGCTCCCTCACCACAGATCTGTATTCAGAAAAATATAAAGCAATGACTCTCACAATATGACAACTATAAAAATATATAGTAATTTTCTTAGGTATCAACATAATCGTATCAGAACACTGAATGAAGTAAACATGTGTTAGGTGTCGAGTTCCCACCTCTTCACAGGGGGAATCTCGAACCATCTCCGCTGCGGTCTCCCATTCTTCTCCAGCCGCAGTGGAGTCTGCTCAGTGGAGACATCAGTCCCAGCTTCTAGCTCAGGCTAATACTGGACAACTGGTTACTACTGCCCTTCCAGGCTCTGTTCTTGTAGCCAGCAATGTTCAGCAGCGAGCAGGTCTTTCTGGGATTTTCCCTTTCTGAGCATGCCCACGGGATGACCTCCCATTGGACGTCGGGTGTCACATGCTTAGATACTGCAGCTAATCCCATTGGTCCTCTAGGAAGGTCCTAAAGGTGTCCTTCTTCTGTGGCAGACTCCCATTGGTCCTTCTCGGAAGGTCTTGTACTTGCTGCAGCTATAAAAGGTATGCATGGCCGCACGACCGTGCGCTAGTATACAATTGTTATCGTGTGTGTGTTGATGAGTGCAAGTCGTTCCTTAAAAAACCCATCCCTTGTGTATGACTGTTCGCGTAAGGTGTATGGCTGCAATCTAGCACCCGGCTGAACTCACAGCTTTAACACACGAAACAACGTCTAACTGCTGTGACCGCCAGTGCAGCGCCGTGCGGTATTAGAGCGCTTACCTTACCCAAGTCTGGGTGGTTACTGGCGTCCGCTAGTGTGGCACAGCATGCACTTCTGTGCATATTAGTTACCTCTGATACCCCAATTGTGGTGTCGATCGCAAGAGGTCTACACTAACTCTAATCCTGTGTTCTGGGATAGAGTTCTGTGGTTCCTTGCTTGCGCTCTCTGTGCGGTACCGCGACCCTGTGACTTAACAGGGATCGCTTTTTTCATACAGGGTGAAGTTAACCCGTGTGTGTAATCACATTGTACCGCCATATAGTGCCGCCATTCACTTAGCAGCAGGTTCCATCTCTGCACGGTGGACCCCGGGCTGCGAACGCACCTTATTGCATCTATTTAATTATTTGGTGCGTTCCGCTAGCCCTAACAACATGTCCATTATACTGCTGGGGGAGCGCCATAAAAATAGCAAAACTATTTCAAATTTGTAGATTTTTGTTTATGCCTCCTAACAAAAAAAATAAAAATAAAAGGTGACTATAAATTCATATATAAACAAAAAACAAAGTCTCGATCAGCGTTATCTACAATGAATAGAAAAATAAAGACGTTAAAGTTATCAGAATATGAGTGACCAAACAATAGAGATTTTTTCTATTTTTTGTGGAAAAATAACAAAACATATGAATATGGTATCAATATGATTATATCGTCCATCAAATAAAGTTAACATGACAGTTATACCCAACAGTGACTGGTGTTTAAAATAAAAATTAAAACAAATTCAGAATTTATGTCTTTTTAATTCATTTTGCCTCCTATAGAATGTAACCATGATGAAAAAGTTGTACGTGCAATAAACTGTTACCAGCAAAAGCTACAGATTTTCATGCAAAAAATAAATCTTCTTACAACTCCACTAACAGAAAATTTCAAAACAGTATAAAAAGGTGTTTTTTAAGTGCATATTATACAAAACATAAAGAACAATGAATATTATACAAATTTACAATCACCATATTAGTACTGACCTTCTAAATACAGTTTTCTTTATTTCCCTTTCAACAATGTGCTAACAAAATCGTGCTAATAAGATATATGTAAAAAAGTGTTACATTTGACAAATACAACTGATACTTAAAAAACCCTTTTACAACTATATTGTCCAAAAAATAAGCAAGGTATGGCAATTTTAACATAACAAGTTTAAAAATAGTCTTACATAAAGATCAAAACTGGCTCCAGTATATAATTATAAAAATAAAATAATGTAAAGAACATTTTTTCACTATTTCATGAAGCTAAATTAATAAACCATCCCCAAAATAAAATGAGATTGGTGTAAAAAATCAGCTAATCAAATATGGAAATTCTCCCATTGCGCTAAAAATAAATTTGCAGAAACCGGCACACGGCTTGCGCCCATAGCGGTGCCATTTACTTGTTGGAAGACATGCAAATTAAAAACAAAATCCTTTGAGTCAGCAAAAATTCCAATAATATTTTAAAACAAACCTGTTTTGTGACTAAAAAACAGATCTGCTCATCTCTAGTCAGTATATGGGTGGGAGCGGGCAACAGCGATACAAAAGAAATGTATTTAGATGTATTTACATTGTTACATGATATGCATACATTTATATTAGATCTCCTGTGACTACAGGTAAATGTTCTTCACCCAAGTTAATAAAAAAATCTACTTACCTCCGTATATTCATTTCATTTTACTAATTAGTGAGATGCTGATGCAATTATCCTTTATAGAAGCTTCTTGATTGTGTCTTCTACTGACATACACACACCTTTTAAAGAAATGTATTTCTCTAATATTTGCTCATTCACCAGTGTCAGTCTAATGTCACTGGATGCTTCTGTAATTAAATGTAAGCAAAAATAAGAAAAGGAGGTACCAGCTATGGAGATACTATGCTGATGTAACGGTAACATTGCAGATTCATTTCCACTAGATATAAAAACCATAAATTACTGAAGATCATAAAATAAACATCAATCAGCTATAAAAGCTAACACATGATTTACATTCCTCAATATTTTGTGAACTTGGATGGGATGGCCATGGGGGTGGCATTCACGCCAAATAATGATCTACCCAATAGCCAAAAGTAATTTTGTAGATTTTTAATATTGCTTAAAATATAGAAAGTCACTGCTTCTAGATGTCTAATAGCATGTAAATGGAGGTTGTAATAGCCCCCATCAAAAAATGAATTGCACACGCATATACAAGATGTACAAGGCTGTTGGAGGTATTTTCCCGTCCTGTATCCTGTCCTTTATATATTTAGTTTATGATAAATAACTCAAATTTGGGAAAATGATAAAGATATTTAATGATAAGTAAAATACGATAGTAATAAGACAATTCAAATAATAATATAACAATAAAACCTTTTCTTCAATGTCCTATAATTAGAGAAAATACCAATACACATATCTAGGATTCTTCATGGCAATAATGAGAGAGAGAGATGGCCGTGATTCTTTCTCCATTTATACCAATATTTCACCTCCACTCCCACATACAACCCACAACTCCGTCCCTCTCTTCCGGTATCTTCTGTGGCAAACGTCCAATCATCTTCCGGTAATGTGAACATTGTCATTGGCTGCAGTAATCATCACCTTCCTGCATATGGCATCCTCCTGCTTGGAAAGAAAGTTCTTGTGTAGGACAGATTCAATTCCATTTGGGCTGGCTCCAAAATGTCCATTTAATGAACAATGGTTTATCATTCAAACACCACAGGCATTGTGTATCAATATACATATCCATAGGCCGAAGACAGGATGTCTATCTCATGAGCAGTGGTTTATAATGGAAACCCACAGGAGTTGTGTACATATGTAGATAATGATGGGTCACACACAGGATAGAGGCTATTCATTCCAGATTTCCACAGTGTACACCTGTATCTCCTATTAGGTTGGAGGCCAATAGTCATTTCATATGTAGATGCTCCTCTGCCTCATCACTAAAACAAAGGACATCACACAAAAGAACACAGGCCTGACCGCCTAATAGGTTCACAGTCTGTATCTGGTTTATCTCATCAATAGAGTCCTATTCAGCACTCAGAAATTCAATATAGAGTTCAGTGACTTCTATGATACATACATTGTCCATGTTGTCTTCCAACAGAAGCATGGAACTCCTTACAGTATTATTAAATAACTAGATGGTGGCCCAATTCTAACGCATCGGGTATTCTAGAATATGCATGTCCACGTAGTATATTGCCTAGCGACGTAATATACAGCACAGCCACGTAGTATATTTCCCAGCCACGTAGTATATTTCCCAGCCACGTAGTATATTTCCCAGCCACGTAGTTTATTGCCGAGCCACGTAGTATATTGCACAGCCACGTAGTATGTTGCCCATTGACGTAATATATTGCCCAGTCACGTAGTAGATAGGCCAGCGACGTAGTACATTGCACAGCGACGTAGTATACAGCACAGACATGTAGTTTATTGCCCAGCCACGTAGTATATTGTCCAGCCACGTAGTATATTGCACAGCCACGTAGTATATTGCCCAGCCACATAGTATATTGTCCAGCCACGTAGTATATTGCCGAGCCACGTAGTATATTGCACAGCCACGTAGTATGTTGCCCATTGACGTAGTATATTGCCCAGTCACGTAGTAGATAGGCCAGCGACGTAGTATATTGCACAGTGACGTAGTATACAGCACAGACATGTAGTTTATTGCCCAGCCACGTAGTATATTGTCCAGCCACGTAGTATATTGCACAGCCACGTAGTATATTGCCCAGCCACATAGTATCTTGCCAAGCCACGTAGTATATTGCACAGCCACGTAGTATATTGCCCAGTTACATAGTATATTGCCCAGCCACGTAGTATATTGCCCAGCCATGTAGTATATTGCCCAGCCATGTAGTATATTGCCCAGTCATGTAGTATATTGCCCAGCTACATAGTATATTGCCCAGTCACGTAGTATATTGTCCAGCTACGTAGTATATTGCCCAGTGACGTAGTATATTGCCCAGTGACGTAGTATATTTCCCAGCCACGTAGTATATTGTCCAGCCACGTAGTATATTGCCTAGCGGCGTAGTATATTGCCCAGCCACGTAGTATATTGCCCAGTCACGTAGTATATTGCCCAGCCACGTAGTATATTGCCCAGCCACGTAGTATATTGCCTAGTGGCGTAGTATATTGCCCAGCCACGTAGTATATTGCCCAACCACGTAGTATGTTGCCCAGTTATGTAGTATATTGTCCAGTGACGTAGTATATTGCCCAGCCACGTAGTATATTGCCCAGCTACGTAGTATACAGCACAGAGCCACGTAGTATATTGCCCAGCCACATAGGATATAACACTGGCCACGCAGTATATAACAGTGGCCACGTAATATATAGCACAGCCCATGGAGTATATCACACAGCCCACGTAGTATACAGCAGTGTGGGCACCATATCCCTGTTAAAAAAATAATTAAAATAAAAAATAGTTATATACTCACCTTTCAGCGGGATTCACCGAAGCTCCGGCGAGACTGCTAAGTATTCTGGGTAATTTCGCAATGCATCTATGGGAACGGAAGATGGCGGCAGGCGCACGCGGCTCAGCAGACAATGGAGGGTGAGTATAGCAGGTTTTTTGTTTTTATTATTATTTTTAACATGACTTTTTTTTACTATTGATGCCGCATAGGCAGCATCAATAGTAAAAGGTTGGGGACACACAGGGTTAATACCGGCAGTAACGGAGTGCGTTACCCGCGGCACAACGCGGTCTGTTACCACCGGCATTAACCCTGTGTTAGCGGTGGCCGGAGGGGAGTATGCGGTCGGGGAGTAAGGAGCGGCCATTTTCTTCCAGACTGTGCCAGTCGGTGATTGCACGCGGCTGTTTTGCTGCGACCAATCAGCGAGTTGGATTCCATGACAGACAGAGGCCGCGACCAATGAATATCTGTGACAGAAAGACAGAAATACGGAAGTGACCCTTAGACAATTATATAGTAGACACCGTTGAGCACTTTGAAGCAAACACTGCACTTAACAGCCATTAACCAGGTAAACATGGCCGTGGCACTAATAGATTTAATAATGCGATAATTGAGTAATTTAGAAGAGTTGTCTTTTGACTTCTTGAAACTTCCATGAAATAATAAATTAAAAACCTTTCATTCTTTAGTTTACCTCATTACCAGCACAATGGTGGATGGTATCACTGGGCAGGACAGGTAGTTTCCATCCCTTCTTGTTGTCTCAGCATTACAAAGAGGACTCTATGGTTCTCCTTCACCATTCATATGCAAATTAGCCAAAGTCCACAATAAAGCTAGCATGCCATCTTGGAGACTTTTCTCAGACATTTCTCTCACATGTGATACGTTTACTAGTAAGATAGGATCTGAGGGACATTTTCAGGTGTTTCTCATAGACATTGGTTGAGCCGCACCCACAGGCCCCATTCATATGTAATCTCCCAGCATTCTCCCTCCAGAGACTTATGGAAGTCAGTTCATATGTAAATGGAGACAGTAAGTCTCGGCCAATGACAATGTCCGTCTCATTAACAACCCCCTGCTCTTCCCAGATATAACCGGTCTCCTCCTCTCAGTGACATCTACTCCACTCTGGAATTAGTGGTGATCAGTATTGGCCTCTGAGGAGCATCGAGCTGTAGACTTGTTGGTGGACAGGAGGAGCTCAGCATTGACTATCATCTCTTTCCATAGCAGCAGACATCTTCTATCTCCATCTATAAAGGTGAATATATGATAAGTATTGCACAGGATGTAGTAGACGGTATTACTGCAGATATCTGGGGAATTATACAATGCGGGAACATCATTACAGTGACTGCACACTATTATACAACTGTGTATTTATAGCCAAAGTTTACACGTGGTGATCATAGTATGTTATTATGGGTCTGTAAGAAGTTTCCTTCTATATTCAATACCATATCTCATTTCATTTTATTCAGAATGGCCACCAACATCAAGGAAGCAAACAAGAACATGGCGAAACACCTTCTTCATCGTATATCAGAGACTTCCAAGGACCTGAAGATGATGGAAGTGACCGACCACTTTGAACTTTTGCTAGAACTTGGCACTGGATCCTTTGGAAATGTACACATGGGAAAACACAAACATTCAGGTGAGATGATGATGATGGATGATGACGATGAAGATGTTTGAGCCATCAGGGCGGTTTTAGATAAATGTGAAAGATGAAAGTGAAGGCTTCTTGTATCCTGACAAGCTCAGGAAATCTTGTGTAATGAGTATACTCGCTCATCACTAGTTAACAGTATTTAATTACGACCCTAGTTGTATCCTATCCACCACACGTGATTAGAATTCTGCACCTCTACCTTCTAATCTTGTGAATGTTCCTGTGAAAAGTGATTGATCAGGTTTTTGTATAGTTTTGACAGTATTATGGAGTACGAGGGTCATACATATTAATAATTATAATGTTCATTCAACAGGACAGACCGTGGCAATAAAAATGATGTCAAAGAAGAAGACTCCGGAATACAACTTCTTCTTGGAATATTGCATTTCACAAACCCTCAGTGGCCACCGGAACATCATCCTTACTCACGACATCTTCTTCCATACCAGTAGGGATTTTGTGTTTGTTCAGGAAGTGGCACCGGCAGGAAATCTCCAGTCCATCATTAAACCTAAAGTAAGATCTGATGCTGCTGTTTTCCACTTTTACACATTCTAAACATTATTCATACTATCTTAGAAGAAATAGTGGTCTTATTGTAGATCTGATGTCTAACATCCCCCTATTTCTACAGAGATATAAACCTCATATTACGGGATGTAGAAGTATGGGACCCCATAGTTAGGCAGGTTTAGGGTGGAGGAGAATGTGTGAGCTGGTAACATCCTCTATGTGAGAGATATTTAATTATTAGTGGAAATCTCACATAATTGAATATCACTAATGAAGAGCAGAGGAGAACTGATGATGGCAGGAATTACATCTATTAGTAGAAGATATCTACAAGTCCTCTGTCCCCTTATATCAGATACGTTTTCCTGTTCAGCTGTGTGATCTCCTCTGTTGTCTTTCTTAGGTTGGCATGCAGGAGGACATGTTGAAGCGCTGTGTTCCTCAGATCGCCAGTGCTCTGGACTTTATGCACAACAGAGGAATGGTTCATCGGGATATCAAGCCAAACAATATTCTTTTGATGGACACAGAATGTCACTGGATAAAGCTGGCAGACTTTGGCCTCACCAGGCTCCAGGGCACATATGTTCCTTTTGTGCCCTGGTATAAACCCTACTATGCCCCAGAGCACTGCTGCTTAAGACCAGGAGATCAGTTGTTGCTACATCCTAGTCTTGATGTCTGGGCTTTTGGTGTAGTTCTCTATGTTGCTCTTTTTGGACTCTTCCCTTGGCGTGGGGCAGTACGTGGGGATCAATATTATAAAGGGTTTGCCTGGTGGCAGGTGGGAAGGGATCTGTCAAAGGCTCCACAGAAATGGAAGAAAATTTCAGTGGAGGCCAGAGAAATGTTCTGGGAGCTGCTGGAAATAAATGCCGGGCAGAGAGGCTCGGCCATTGACATTCTGAAGTATATGCACCTGCCGTGGAGAGACGAGGCATCTTCAGAGACCAAAGCAACCTGATATGTTGAGTCTATGACATAAAAACTGCAATATGATATTTATTTTTTTAATCATTAATGTCTACCAAGCAGACTGTGAAATATTGTAAATACCTAAATAAATGAATAAAACAGACTTGCATCTTAGTAATGAAGAGCGTTTGTCTCGAGTAAAACAGAAAATTATATGTTATGGGTATAAGAATATGGGACGCTCCCAAAACATTTTTAAGTCAGTTTTTTCATAAAAGTAACAAAACATAAAAAACAATATAGAAAATGGATTGTTATGGTCATAATGACTCACGGAATAAAGATAACATGAAAATTAACTCACAATGAATAATGTTTTAATAAATTAACAAAGTAAATGTTAAGTTTTTTGGTTCATTTTGACCCCAAAAGGTTGTGAAAGGGATCAAAAAGTTGCTATTACAAATTGTTACCAATAAAAATTAAAGTTTTATCCTGAACCCCAAATCACACGTTACTATTAATGTTTAGAGGATAATTATTTTGGGGCTTCACAGCCCATTTTTTTCATGGTCACTATTGCTTTGTTTTGGCCTCTGGGTCTGGGTGATATTAAATACTGACTCTGGTGCTGTTTGATGCCTCTTTCTTTACCGGGACACGGCTTTAACGAGACTCCTTACGGGGATATAATTCACATGAAGTCTTATTTCTGAGCTGGATTTCCAGGAGCTATGTACATGGAATTTGGTCCAATATATTTAATAATATATATCTCTTTGGGTATTATATTGTTTAGGCTCTTTGGTATATGAATTTTATTACTGGTATGTAAGTTGATGTAATATCTCCTCCTTGGTTTTTCCGCTCCGTGTCCCAGGACGGTATTTTGCTTTTTATATGGTACTTTAATTATATTGAATAAAGATTAATTTTAATATTTATTGGTCTTGGATCCCTTCATATCTCACAAGTATTAAACATGTGAGGGAGTTATTTGTTGTTGGGACTTTGTTGAAATGCCTTCTTTGATTTTGGACAAATTATTTTGATACTTTCTTAGACATGAGCTAGAAAACATTTTGGGTGTGCCTGTAAAAATGGGGCAAGACTGTGACAACATTGCTCAAAGCTGTGACCTGGGAGTCAGAAATTCTTCCAGGGGCGATCCCCGTGATATACCTGTGTCGTTTGAGCAGTGTTTCCATCATTTTCATATGCTTTTAGATCTTAAAAGGACCCCCGGGGGGATGCGGTAAAAATGCTCGGGTTTCCCATAGACTAACATTGGGCTCGTTGTTCTGGCCGAGTATCCGAGTATTACAAATTGCTCGACCTGAGCAAAGAGCATTTTAGTGCTCGCTCATTACTAACAGTGACAAAAACAACATGTAGGACAAATAAGTCATCTATTTCTTTAGTCAACGCCCAGTATATCACCAGTCATCTCACACTAGTCTTGAATTCGTTGTCTGTAATTTCACTCCCTCTTTTCCTTGTATGCTTCTCTCACACGGCCCCAACATACAGAATCATCTTGCATCTGTTGTGATCTCTCGCCATTTAAAATCATCAAGGTCTAGCACCAAGTGACAGCGGTCTGTCAGCTGGAAGGTATTACAAACCCTCAAATGAGAAGTGCACATTTATGTATCACCGAGACCGAACCCAATTTATCACATAACTCAGCCAGGGCATACATCATAGTATGCTCACAGGAATATTTCTCTTCTTAAAAACTCTAGAGCGAAAACAAACATCAATAGACAACATCAAAAATGGCAAAACTGTTCAAGCACAATTCTCAGGGGATGTTCCTCAACTTTTATCTAAAATCTACAATTAAATTAGTCCATGAGGGAATCAGGGCAGGGGGTACAGTATGCCTTGGTATTGGAGGAGTGTAAGGGGAGGTTACAGTAGGGGCTTCATATGTCTCCATCAGGTGTCCCACCTCTATCTTTCCAACCCCCTATCTTATTTGTGAACACCTTCCTGGGCCTGGTGATTTGCAATTTACTTTTCCTCCTCAGATCTTTTACTTTACATTACTGTTAGCATTGCAGCGTCTGGTCCCTTCCAATCCTCTACAACAGCAAAGTGATCATTTAAATCTGGCAAAGGATTGCGAGTTATACCACCTATGCATGCGATTTCTATCAATCTCTGAACTCCATCTGCAAGAGACTCCATTCGACTTTGTGAGAGAATCTGTGGCACAAGTGTATGACTCTTCTATTGAATTAATACCACAAAGTGCGACAAAGAGAAGTTCTCCACAGTGTCCCTTGCATGTCTCATTTTTAGACGTACCATGGGATCAGTACAAATACTACATAATCCTATAGCTTATCGATTGTTGAGAATTATAGTATCTGCCCCATGATCCCATAATCTGAGACCCCTGTTATGGCTGGCAATCAGGCAACACAGCGTGCAGTAATCAGCGCACATACAGAGATCTGGCAATAACCAAAAACAATAGGACGAGCTCTGAGACGTGGAATCTCTGTAGACTGCAGTACCTGATCTATCCTCACACAACTATAAGCAGCAGTGGATTGCGCCTATCAACTACCTATGCAACTCGGCACTGCCTGAGGAGCTGACTAGCCTGAAGATAGAAATACAAGCCTGACTTACCTCAGAGAAATACCCCAAAGGAATAGGCAGCCCCCCACATATAATGACTGTTAGCAAGATGAAAAGACAAACGTAGAAATGAAATAGATTCAGCAAAGTGAGGCCCGATATTCTAGACAGAGCGAGGATAGCAAAGAGAACTATGCAGTCTACAAAAAACCCTAAAACGAAAACCACGCAAAGGGGCAAAAAGACCCACCGTGCCGAACTAACAGCACGGCGGTGCACCCCTTTGCTTCTCAGAGCTTCCAGCAAAAGTTAATAGCAAGCTGGACAGAAAAAACAGAAAACAAACTAGAAGCACTTATCTAGCAGAGCAGCAGGCCCAAGGAAAGATGCAGTAGCTCAGATCCAACACTGGAACATTGACAAGGAGCAAGGAAGACAGACTCAGGTGGAGCTAAATAGCAAGGCAGCCAACGAGCTCACCAAAACACCTGAGGGAGGACGCCCAGAGACTGCAATACCACTTGTGACCACAGAAGTGAACTCAGCCACAGAATTCACAACAGTACCCCCCCCTTGAGGAGGGGTCACCGAACCCTCACCAGAACCCCCAGGCCGACCAGGATGAGCCACATGAAAGGCACGAACAAGATCTGGGGCATGGACATCAGAGGCAAAAACCCAGGAATTATCTTCCTGAGCATAACCCTTCCATTTGACCAGATACTGGAGTTTCCGTCTAGAGACACGAGAATCCAAAATCTTCTCCACAATATACTCCAATTCCCCCTCCACCAAAACAGGGGCAGGAGGCTCCACAGATGGAACCATAGGTGCCACGTATCTCCTCAACAACGACCTATGGAATACATTATGTATGGAAAAGGAGTCTGGGAGGGTCAGACGAAAAGACACCGGATTGAGAATCTCAGAAATCCTATACGGACCAATAAAACGAGGTTTAAATTTAGGAGAGGAAACCTTCATAGGAATATGACGAGAAGATAACCAAACCAGATCCCCAACACGAAGTCGGGGTCCCACACGGCGTCTGCGATTAGCGAAAAGCTGAGCCTTCTCCTGGGACAAGGTCAAATTGTCCACTACCTGAGTCCAGATCTGCTGCAACCTGTCCACCACATAATCCACACCAGGACAGTCCGAAGACTCAACCTGTCCTGAAGAGAAACGAGGATGGAACCCAGAATTGCAGAAAAATGGAGAGACCAAGGTAGCCGAGCTGGCGCGATTATTAAGGGCGAACTCAGCCAACGGCAAAAATGACACCCAATCATCCTGGTCAGCGGAAACAAAACATCTCAGATATGTTTCCAAGGTCTGATTGGTTCGTTCGGTCTGGCCATTAGTCTGAGGATGGAAGGCCGAGGAAAAAGATAGGTCAATGCCCATCCTACCACAAAAGGCTCGCCAGAACCTCGAGACAAACTGGGAACCTCTGTCAGAAACAATATTCTCAGGAATGCCATGTAAACGAACCACATGCTGGAAGAACAAAGGCACCAAATCAGAGGAGGAAGGCAATTTAACCAAGGGCACCAGATGGACCATTTTAGAAAAGCGATCACAGACCACCCAAATGACCGACATTTTTTGAGAAACGGGAAGGTCAGAAATGAAATCCATCAAAATATGTGTCCAAGGCCTCTTCGGGACTGGCAAGGGCAAAAGCAACCCACTGGCACGTGAACAGCAGGGCTTAGCCCTAGCACAAATTCCACAGGACTGCACAAAAGCACGCACATCCCGTGACAGAGATGGCCACCAGAAGGATCTAGCAACCAACTCCCTGGTACCAAAGATTCCTGGATGACCGGCCAGCACCGAACAATGAAGTTCAGAGATAACTTTACTAGTCCACCTATCAGGGACGAACAGTTTCTCGGCCGGACAACGATCAGGTTTATTAGCCTGAAATTTCTGCAACACTCTCCGCAAATCAGGGGAGATGGCAGACACAATGACTCCTTCCTTGAGGATACTCGCCGGCTCAGATAACCCCGGAGAGTCGGGCACAAAACTCCTAGACAGAGCATCCGCCTTCACATTTTTAGAGCCCGGAAGGTATGAAATCACAAAATCAAAACGAGCAAAAAATAACGACCAACGGGCCTGTCTAGGATTCAAGCGCTTGGCAGACTCAAGATAAGTAAGGTTCTTATGATCAGTCAAAACCACCACGCGATGCTTAGCACCCTCAAGCCAATGACGCCACTCCTCGAATGCCCACTTCATGGCCAGCAACTCTCGGTTGCCCACATCATAATTACGCTCAGCAGCAGAAAATTTCCTGGAAAAGAAAGCACATGGTTTGAACACTGAGCAACCAGAACCTCTCTGTGACAAAACCGCCCCTGCACCAATCTCAGAAGCATCAACCTCGACCTGGAACGGAAGAGAAACATCAGGTTGACACAACACAGGGGCACAGCAAAAACGACGCTTCAACTCCTGAAAAGCTTCCACGGCAGCAGAAGACCAATTAACCAAATCAGCACCCTTCTTGGTCAAATCGGTCAATGGTCTGGCAATGCTAGAAAAATTACAGATGAAGCGACGATAAAAATTAGCAAAGCCCAGGAATTTCTGCAGACTTTTTAGAGATGTCGGCTGAGTCCAATCCTGGATGGCCTGAACCTTAACCGGATCCATCTCGATAGTAGAAGGGGAAAAGATGAACCCCAAATATGAAACTTTCTGCACACCGAAGAGACACTTTGATCCCTTCACGAACAAGGAATTAGCACGCAGTACCTGGAAAACCATTCTGACCTGCCTCACATGAGACTCCCAATCATCTGAGAAGATCAAAATGTCATCCAAGTAAACAATCAAGAATTTATCCAGATACTCACGGAAAATGTCATGCATAAAAGACTGAAAAACAGATGGAGCATTGGCAAGTCCGAACGGCATCACCAGATACTCAAAATGACCCTCGGGCGTATTAAATGCCGTTTTCCATTCATCTCCCTGCCTGATTCTCACCAGATTATACGCACCACGAAGATCAATCTTAGTAAACCAACTAGCCCCCTTAATCCGAGCAAACAAGTCAGAAATCAATGGCAAGGGATACTGAAACTTAACAGTGATCTTATTAAGAAGGCGGTAATCAATACACGGTCTTAGCGAACCATCCTTCTTGGCTACAAAAAAGAACCCTGCTCCCAATGGTGACGACGATGGGCGAATATGTCCCTTCTCCAGGGACTCCTTCACATAACTGCGCATAGCGGTGTGTTCAGGTACGGACAAATTAAATAAACGACCCTTAGGGAATTTACTACCAGGAATCAAATCGATAGCACAATCACAATTCCTATGCGGAGGTAGGGCATCAGACTTGGACTCTTCAAATACATCCTGAAAGTCCGACAAGAACTCTGGGATGTCAGAAGGAATGGATGACGAAATAGACAAAAATGGAACATCACCATGTACTCCCTGACAACCCCAGCTGGTTACCGACATAGAGTTCCAATCCAATACTGGATTATGGGTTTGTAGCCATGGCAACCCCAACACGACCACATCATGCAAATTATGCAGTACCAAAAAGCGAATAACTTCCTGATGTGCAGGAGCCATGCACATGGTCAGCTGGGCCCAGTACTGAGGCTTATTCTTGGCCAAAGGTGTAGCATCAATTCCTCTCAACGGAATAGGACACCGCAAAGGCTCCAAGAAAAATCCACAACGTTTAGCATAATCCAAATCCATCAGATTCAGGGCAGCGCCTGAATCCACAAACGCCATGACAGAATATGATGACAAAGAGCACATTAAGGTAATGGACAAAAGGAATTTGGACTGTACAGTACCAATAACGGCAGAGCTATCGAACCGCCTAGTGCGTTTAGGACAATTAGAAATAGCATGAGTAGAATCACCACAATAGAAACACAGTCTGTTCAGACGTCTGTGTTCGTGCCGTTCTACTTTAGTCATAGTCCTGTCGCACTGCATAGGCTCAGGCTTACTCTCAGACAATACCGCCAGATGGTGCACAGATTTACGCTCGCGCAAGCGACGACCGATCTGAATGGCCAAGGACATAGACTCATTCAAACCAGCAGGCATAGGAAATCCCACCATTACATCCTTAAGAGCTTCAGAGAGACCCTTTCTGAACAAAGCCGCTAGTGCAGATTCATTCCACAGAGTGAGTACTGACCATTTCCTAAATTTCTGACAATATACTTCTACATCATCCTGACCCTGGCATAAAGCCAGCAGATTTTTCTCAGCTTGATCCACTGAATTAGGCTCATCGTAAAGCAATCCCAGCGCCTGGAAAAATGCATCAACATTACTCAATGCAGAATCTCCTGGTGCAAGAGAAAACGCCCAGTCCTGTGGGTCGCCGCGCAAAAAAGAAATAATAATCAAAACCTGTTGAATAGGATTACCAGAAGAATGAGGTTTCAAGGCCAAAAATAGCTTACAATTATTTCTGAAGCTCAGGAACTTAGTTCTGTCACCAAAAAACAAATCAGGAATCGGAATTCTTGGTTCTAGCATCGATTTCTGATCAATAGTATCTTGAATCTTTTGTACATTTACAACGAGATTATCCATTGAGGAGCACAGAGCCTGAATATCCATGTCCACAGCTGTGTCCTGAAGCACTCTAATGTCTAGGGGAAAAAAAAGACTGAAGACAGAGCTAAGAAAAAAAAATGATGTCAGGATTTCTTTTTTCCCTCTATTGGAAATCATTGGATGGCTCCTTGTACTGTTATGGCTGGCAATCAGGCAACACAGCGTGCAGTAATCAGCGCACATACAGAGATCTGGCAATAACCAAAAACAATAGGACGAGCTCTGAGACGTGGAATCTCTGTAGACTGCAGTACCTGATCTATCCTCACACAACTATAAGCAGCAGTGGATTGCGCCTATCAACTACCTATGCAACTCGGCACTGCCTGAGGAGCTGACTAGCCTGAAGATAGAAATACAAGCCTGACTTACCTCAGAGAAATACCCCAAAGGAATAGGCAGCCCCCCACATATAATGACTGTTAGCAAGATGAAAAGACAAACGTAGAAATGAAATAGATTCAGCAAAGTGAGGCCCGATATTCTAGACAGAGCGAGGATAGCAAAGAGAACTATGCAGTCTACAAAAAACCCTAAAACGAAAACCACGCAAAGGGGCAAAAAGACCCACCGTGCCGAACTAACAGCACGGCGGTGCACCCCTTTGCTTCTCAGAGCTTCCAGCAAAAGTTAATAGCAAGCTGGACAGAAAAAACAGAAAACAAACTAGAAGCACTTATCTAGCAGAGCAGCAGGCCCAAGGAAAGATGCAGTAGCTCAGATCCAACACTGGAACATTGACAAGGAGCAAGGAAGACAGACTCAGGTGGAGCTAAATAGCAAGGCAGCCAACGAGCTCACCAAAACACCTGAGGGAGGAAGCCCAGAGACTGCAATACCACTTGTGACCACAGAAGTGAACTCAGCCACAGAATTCACAACAGACCCCATGCTAACAAATGTTCTCCTGCTTGCTGCCTGCACCTGGTAGCTGACTCTGTTAGTTCCCCTGCTGTATACCCCTAACATCTTCTGTCATTGCAGCCTCTGCTCCAGGAGCTGCCTGTCCTGCCTGCATTGTATCTTCAGTACGCTGTGTGACTTCTCCCCTAGTTTTTGTTATTACGATTAGTCTGGCATGCCTTTCTACCTCATCTGTCTCTAGAAGGGGGGCTGTAATGGGCGCAGCTGGATGAAAGCCCCCACATGACTGCGTTGCCAAGAAGGGAGTTTTAGAGTTTTGAATAAAAAAAGGGATCTTATAGGTGATTGGTGGAAATTTTTGAATAAGGGGTGGACCTAGTGGGGAAAGGAGGCAGGGGCTGGAGAAGTGCGGGAAGGATCACTTGTGAGGTGAATCATCAGGAGAGAAGAAGTGTGCAGCTACTCACCATGGCCTCCATAGACAGCCTCGTGGAGCAGCTGCGCAGGGAATCCAGGTCCAGGAGCGATGGATGGCTGGAAGAGCAGCTCACCAGGCTGCTGGGCGACTGCGGGAGCCGGGGCAGCAGGACCAGGAGAACCCGGCCCCCAGAAAGATTGTCCCCCGACATGTCACCGCGCGGCAGGCGCAGGCCGCGGAGCCCCTCCGGGGACCCTGCGGGGGCTGCGGGACGCGGCGCGACCATCCTGCCCGTCCCCCCCTCCGGCAGGAATCCACCCGGCGGCTCTGCCGGCGCGAGGCGGCGACGTGGAGCGGCGACCAGCCAGGCACGGCCCGATGCCAGGGCCGCAGCGGAAGCCAGGGCCGCAACGGAAGTGCGGCCTAGTCCGGGAGCGAGCGGCGGTGCGGCGCCCTCTAGCGGTGCCAGAAGCAGCCGGAGCACAGCGCGGGCAGCGGCGGCAGAGTCAGGAGGAGAAGGGAGCACAGCGACGTCAGCGGTGAGGGCCGCACAGGTAGTGCGGCCTAGTCCGGGATCGAGGGGAAGTGCGGCGCCCCCCAGCGGCGCCAGGAACAGCAGACTTACAGCACAGTCAGCGGCGGCGACAACAGGAGGAGTCAGGAGTCCAGCGACGGCAGCAGTGAGGGGGAGCTATGGAGCAGCGGTGACAGCGGCGGGCTCACCTCCCCTAGGTGGGCCTGGCAGCGGCACGAGACGACAGAGTAGGGCGACGGGCAGGCTGGCATCGGTGGTTCAGCTGGGCCCGGGACGCGTTGGTCGTGGGGCAGGTGCCGGTCGGGCAAGTAGGCCAGGAGGCCGAGGTGGATTGCAAACAGCCGTCAGGTCAAGATCCACCAGGAGGTCCAGCGACAGGAGTGTATCGCCAGTCTCGGTCCCCCCTGGTGACGTGGAGGCCAGGGGCGCGGGCCTGGGGCAATTCAGCGGCAGCGACGACCCCGGATCTGAGAGCGAACATCCAGAAGATGGCGAACAGCGGGATTCCGGAGACACGGCTGGTGGGGACACAGCACCTGCGCAGCCTCGTGAGTACATGTCTATTCCTATTTCGGTGCCGGGTACGGTGGGGTTAGTGGAGGGGGTAGGGGACGCTGGTTCTGGGCTTCCTGGCGTTAGAGAGCTTTTGGCAGGTATGTCGCATATTTTGAGGCGATTGGACGCGGGGCCAGCAAGTAATATGGGAGGGTCACCTGCTGGGGCTTGGTTGGTGGATCCTGTTAGTACAGCCGGGGGAGGGGGCTCCGGTGAATTAGTGAGGTCTGGGGCGGCCGCGTCGGCCCAGGCAGCTGGGGTGTCAGTGTCGGTTCAAACGGAGACGGGTAAGAAGGATGAGATAAAGTTGGATGATCGGGCAAAAGGGGAGGTCTTTGTGTGCTTTGAGGGTCCCCTCGGTGCCCATTTAAAGAAGGAGGTGAAGGAGAAGATCTGGAAGGATGAATTTGTTGAGATTTTCTCCCTCCTCCCTTTGGAAAAATTTAATCTGGACAAAGGGAAAAAAGATGATAGCAAAAAGGAAGAGGAGGAAAAAAGGCGTTGGCGCCTGATTCCGCAAACGTTTGTTAATTGGCAACAGGCTTTTGCTATCTTGGCCAGTGTGATAGGAGAAAAATTCCCGGAAAATTGCTCGGGTCTTTTCTGTTACTTTGATTCTATTGGTGAGGCACATCGTACGTATGGGGGCCAGGCTTGGCAGCGTTACGATGAACAATTCAGGCAGCGGAAGGCGGTTAGGCCTGAGATAAAATGGGAGCATAAGGACATTGGATTGTGGCTGAAGGTGATGGCCCCTGTGAGGTACGGGCAGTCCTTTCAAGGGGGCGCGGGGAGTAGTAGTCAGCAATCAGGACAAGGGGGAGGAGGAGGACAGGGGTATCAAGGGGCGAAGGAAAAAACGGGAACGTGCTGGCAGTTCAATGACGGCCAGTGCAAGTATGGCAATACCTGCAGGTTTAAGCACGTGTGTTCCCATTGTAGCGGAGCTTCACACGGGGCTTCAAAATGTTTCAGAAAAGCAAGGGGCAAGCCAGCAGGGGGTAGCGGTCATGGGGGTGACGCCGGTGAGGCTTCAAAAGATGGCCCCTTATCTAAGTAGATATCCGGACCGGTTGAAGGCGGTGGTGATTAGGGACGGTTTTGCTGAAGGTTTTAGGATTCCTCACCCAAATCATACGGTCCCCTTTTCTACAAAAAATCTGAGGTCAGCAAGTTTACATGCGGATGTTGTTTCGAGTAAGTTAGCAAAAGAGGTGGAGTTAGGAAGAATGGCGGGCCCGTTTAGTTCGCTGCCTATGGAAGGGGTGATCGTTTCTCCATTGGGGGTGGTGCCCAAGAAGGAGCCAAATAAGTTTCGTTTAATCCAGCACCTATCGTACCCAAAAGGTTGTTCTGTTAACGATGGCATTGCGGAGGAATTATGCTCGGTTGTATACACGTCGTTCGATGCGGCAGTGCAATGGGTTCGTATGTACGGAGCGGGGGCCTTGATGGCGAAGACAGACATCGAGTCTGCCTTTCGGCTTCTGCCGGTACATCCGGAGAGCATTCCGTTACTAGGTTGTTTTTGGAATGGAGAATTTTATTTAGACAGGTGTTTGCCGATGGGTTGTTCCATTTCTTGCTCGTTGTTTGAAACTTTCAGTACTTTTTTGGAATGGGTTGTTAGAGACGTTTCTGATGTTGCTTCGGTCATTCATTATTTGGATGACTTCATGTTTGTGGGCCCCCCGGACTCTGCGGTTTGCGGTAATTTATTGGCCACCATGGAATGGGTGTCCGGGCATTTCGGGGTCCCTTTGGCGCAGGAGAAAACAGAGGGTCCCTGTACGGTCTTAAGTTTTCTCGGGATTCTTATCGATTCTAGAAAGATGGAATGCAGGTTGCCCGACGACAAATTGTTGTTGCTGAAGCAGGAGGTGTCCAGAATCGGAAAATTGAGGAAAGTGACGTTGAAGGAGTTACAGTCGTTGCTCGGGCGCTTAAATTTTGCGTGCCGGATCATGCCTATGGGCCGGATTTTTTGCCGAAGGTTGTCCAGAGCTACGGCGGGAGTCCGTGCAGCTCATCATTTCATACGTTTGAGCCGGGAGCACAAGGACGATCTGTTGGTTTGGCAGCGTTTCTTGGAAAATTATAATGGCAGATCATTGATTCAGCAGGAGGATTTGAACGCCTTTGATTGTGAAATTTATACGGACGCAGCAGGGGGAGCCGGTTATGGCGCCTACTGTGCAGGCAAATGGAGTGTCGGAGTGTGGCCGGAAGAATGGCGGCAAAACGGGCTAACCAAAAATTTGGCATTGTTGGAGTTGTTCCCAATTGTAGTGGCAGCGTTTATTTGGGGCGAGAATTTTAAGGATCGTCGGGTACGATTCCATTGTGATAACTTGAGTGTCGTGTCAGTTATCAACAGTTTATCTTCCTCTTCTCCCCCCGTGATTAGGTTGGTTAGGGAATTGGTGTTGAGGTGTTTGGAATTGAATTCGTGGATTTCGGCGGTGCATGTACCAGGTGTCCAAAACAATATAGCTGATGCTTTATCTCGTTTTCAGTGGGACCGATTCCGGGAACTGGCGCCAGATTCGGAACCTACAGGAGCGGGATGTCCTTCGCATCTGTGGCAGATTGTTGCGGAAGGGGAGGTCGCTTGATACAGGCCTCACTGTCGAGCAGGACATGGTCGGATTATGCAGCGGCGTGGGAGATGTGGGAAGGTTGGTTGGTCCAATGCGGCCCAGTGGAATCCGACGGCGATAAGATTATGGCTCTGCTGGCTTTGATGGGTAAGGCGGCCGAATGGGGATGGTCCGTTTCGAGGTTAAACAAAGTTGTTGCGGGTCTGGCCTTTGGTTTTCGGTTGCAAGGTTCAGCTGATCTGACAAAAGATTTTTTGATAAGGCAGGCTTTGAAGGGTTTTCGGAAGGGCAATGTGTCTTTTGATAAGCGTAGGCCGATTTCTTTTGGTATGCTGGAACGGCTTGGGGAGGCTTTGGGCGGTATTTGTAGTTCGCAGTTTGAGGTTGTATTGTTTAGGTTAGCCTTCTCTTTAGCGTTCTTTGGCGCTTTGCGCCTGGGGGAGCTGGTGTCCCCAAATAAAAATAAGGTGGGTGGTCTGTTAGCGGAAGATGTTGACTTTTGGGCAGGAGGTATTGTATTTTGGATCAGGCGTTCTAAGACTGATCAGCTTGGTAGGGGTAGGCGAGTGGTGCTGGGGAGAGTTGACGGTAGCGGGATGTGCCCGCAGCACTGTTTGGAATCTTATTGGCGTCTGTCGGCACTGAGGGCAGGCCCTTTGTTACGACATCAGAACGGGGAATTTTTGTCGCGCTACCAATTTACGGCGCTGTTGAAGAGGGGTTTGGGATCGTTGGGTGTTGACCCGAAGAATTTCGGGTCGCATTCATTTCGAATTGGTGCTGCGTCCGAGGCGGATGGTCTGGGCCTAGGCGTTGATGTTATCAAAAGAATAGGCAGATGGAGTTCGGATCGATATCTGTCTTATATTAGGAATTAGGTCTGTGGGGGAGAGAGCCTTGTTATGGTGTTAATCATTGTTGTGTTTTTTCAGGTCGAACCTCCCTCCTGGCATGGATTATCGGACATTCATTTGTTCATTGGGGTGCGCTTCGTGCGGATGTCAGGCGAAATGGTAGGCAATTAGGCTTTGTAAGGGATTCGGTGGTTATTAGATGGTTGGGATTCCGGGGTATGTTATGGCGGAGTTTGTTGCCGGCAGTTGCCAACGCCGCTAGATTGGATCGACCCCCGGACATTTTGGTGGTTCACCTTGGAGGAAATGATTTGGGAGTTAGGCCAGTGAGGGAGTTGATCAGAGACATTCGTTTTGATTTTTTACGGTTGTGGGTATCTTTCCCGGGTGTTGTGACGGTGTGGTCGGACATTGTACCAAGGCGGAAGTGGCGTGATGTACGGTCCCATAGAGGGATCAATAGAGCCCGGGTGAAGCTGAATAGGGCGGTGGCAGGATTTGTGTCTCGGAACGGGGGTATTGCCGTTAGACATTTGGAGCTGGAGGATGGGATTGGCAATTATTGGAGGGATGATGGAGTGCATCTTAATGATGTTGGTATGGATTTATGGGCACTCGGGCTACAGGAAGGAGTCGAGAGAGCTTTGGTGGCGGTGGGGCACTCACGAGCCTGAGGTGGTCAGGGCTGTTCGTGTGTGGCGGGGGGTGGGGTTCTTGGAGGTGGTGATGACGTTTTTACGGGGTTGATCTGGCTTTTGTTTACGGGCTCTGGACGGGGAATTTACCTCGGGAGCTTTGGGGTTTTGGTTTGCCCGAAATGGGTTACATGGTGCCCTTGAGCTGGTGGTCACGGCTGAGGGTAAAGAAGTGTTTGGTTTTAAAGTTGGTGGTGGCTTTATGCCTATTTTTGAGCCAGATTTCTTACCCCCAAGAACCCTCCCCTCCAGGTTTTTACATATGGTATATATGTTGTTATTTATGTTATTGTTTGTTTAATAAAATGGCCGCTGTGGCCAAAATTATCCAAAGAAATTTACGTGTTGGTGTTTAATTTAAATTTACAGGAGAAGGGGAGAATGGCCCCCTGGGGATGGGGTGGGGGTCAGGAAGATTGAGTACGGGAAAGACCCTGTTTTGGCGATACGCGGTCAAGAAGGGGGGCTGTAATGGGCGCAGCTGGATGAAAGCCCCCACATGACTGCGTTGCCAAGAAGGGAGTTTTAGAGTTTTGAATAAAAAAAGGGATCTTATAGGTGATTGGTGGAAATTTTTGAATAAGGGGTGGACCTAGTGGGGAAAGGAGGCAGGGGCTGGAGAAGTGCGGGAAGGATCACTTGTGAGGTGAATCATCAGGAGAGAAGCCCACCCTCCCTCCCTTTATTGTGGATTAGTTTAAGTGAACAGTTTGATGGAGGGGTAGCCGGGGAGTTGGGTTTTTTCTCATCTCGGTTTTTTAATCAGTTATTGCCAGAGGGGAGTTTTCGTTATCATTGTCACAGTGGCAGTTTTGGCGGGGGGTGGGGTTCTTGGAGGTGGTGATGACGTTTTTACGGGGTTGATCTGGCTTTTGTTTACGGGCTCTGGACGGGGAATTTACCTCGGGAGCTTTGGGGTTTTGGTTTGCCCGAAATGGGTTACATGGTGCCCTTGAGCTGGTGGTCACGGCTGAGGGTAAAGAAGTGTTTGGTTTTAAAGTTGGTGGTGGCTTTATGCCTATTTTTGAGCCAGATTTCTTACCCCCAAGAACCCTCCCCTCCAGGTTTTTACATATGGTATATATGTTGTTATTTATGTTATTGTTTGTTTAATAAAATGGCCGCTGTGGCCAAAATTATCCAAAGAAATTTACGTGTTGGTGTTTAATTTAAATTTACAGGAGAAGGGGAGAATGGCCCCCTGGGGATGGGGTGGGGGTCAGGAAGATTGAGTACGGGAAAGACCCTGTTTTGGCGATACGCGGTCAAGTATTTGCTCATTCACTAGTGTCAGTCTAATGTCACTGGATGCTTCTAAAATTAAATGTAAATAAAAAGAAGAAAAGGAGGTACCAGCTATGGAGATGCTATGCTGATGTGACGGTAACATTGCAGATTCATTTCCACTAGATATAAAAACCATAAATTACTGAAGATCATAAAATAAACATCAATCAGCTATAAAATCTAACACATGATTTACATTCCTCAATATTTTGTGAACTTGGATGGGATGGCCATGGGGGTGGCATTCACGCCAAATAATGATCTACCCAATAGCCAAAAGTAATTTTGTAGATTTTTAATATTGCTTAAAATATAGAAAGTCACTGCTTCTAGATGTCTAATAGCATGTAAATGGAGGTTGTTATAACCCCCATCAAATAATGAATTGCACACGCATATACAAGATGTACAAGGCTGTTGGAGGTATTTTCCCGTCCTGTATCCTGTCCTTTATATATTTAGTTTATGATCAATAACTCAAATTTGGGAAAATGATAAAGATATTTAATGATAAGTAAAATAAGATAGTAATAAGACAATTCAAATAATAATATAACAATAAAACCTTTTCTTCAATGTCCTATAATTAGAGAAAATTCCAATACACATATCTAGGATTCTTCATGGCAATAATGAGAGAGAGAGATGGAGTTGATTCTTTCTCCATTTATACCAAGATTTCACATCCACTCCCACATACAACCCACAACTCCGTCCGTCTCTTCCGGTATCTTCTGTGGCAAATGTCCAATCATCTTCCGGTAATGTGAACATTGTCATTGGCTGCAGTAATCATCACCTTCCTGCAGATGGCATCCTCCTGCTTAGAAAGAAAGTTCTTGTGTAGGACAGGTTCAACTCCATTTGGGCTGGCTCCAAAATGTCCATTTAATGAACAATGGTTTATCATTCAAACACCACAGGCATTGTGTATCAATATACATATCCATAGGTCGAAGACAGGATGTCTATCTCATGAGCAGTGGTTTATAATGGAAACCCCCAGGAGCTGTGTACATATGTAGATAATGATGGGTCACACACAGGATAGAGGCTATTCATTCCAGATTTCCACAGTGTACACCTGTATCTCCTATTAGGTTGGAGGCCAATAGTCATTTCATATGTAGATGCTCCTCTGCCTCATCACTAAAACAAAGGACATCACACAAGAGAACACAGGCCTGACCGCCTAATAGGTTCACAGTCTGTATCTGGTTTATCTCATCAATAGAGTCCTATTCCGCACTCAAAAATTCAATATAGAGTTCAGTGATTTCTATGATACATACATTGTCCATGTTGTCTTCCAAAAGAAGCACGGAACACCGCACAGTATTATTACATAACACCGTTGAGCACTTTGAAGCAAACACTGCACTTAACAGCCATTAACCAGGTAAACATGGCCGTGGCCCTAATAGAATTAATAATGCGATAATTGCGTAATTTAAAAGATTTGTCTTTTGACTTTATGAAACCCTCATGAAATAATACATTGAAAACAATTCATTCTTTAACCCCTTCCCGACCTGTGACACAGCGTATGCATCATGAAAGTCGGTGCCAATCCGACCTGTGACGCCTATGTGGCGTCATGGAAAGATCGCGTCCCTGCAGATCGAGTGAAAGGCTTAACTCCAATTTCACCTGATCTGCAGGGACAGGGGGAGTGGTACTTCAGCCCAGGGAGGGTGGTTTCACACACCCCCCCCCCCTGGCTACGATCACTCTGATTGGGTGTTGAAAGTGAAACAGCCAATCAGAGCAATTTGTAATATTTCACCTATGACAACTGGTGAAATATTACCATCCAGCCATGGCCAATGCTGCAATATCATCGGCCATGGCTGGAGACTATGATCTGCCCCCCCCACCACCGATCGCCTCCCCAGTCCTCCGTCCTGTGCTCCGCTCCCCTCCGTCCTCCTGTCCGTTCCCCTGTCCTCCTGTCTGCTATCCTGTGCTCCGATCTCACCACCCCATGCTCCCCCTCCCCCTCATACTTACCGAGCCCCCCGCTGTCCATCTGTCTTCTTCCAAAATGGCGGGGGCATACACAGTGCACCCGCCGAACCCCCCCTTTATCACCCCCATAGGTAGGGACATCAATAAAATAAAGAAAACATATTTACATTTATTTTTCCACTTGGTTTAGGGTTAGAACTAGGGTTAGGGTTAGGGCTGGGGTTAGGGCTAGGGATAGGGTTAGGGTTAGAACTAGGGTTAGGGTTAGGGCTAGGGTTAGGGTTAGAATTAGGCTATGTGCACACGATGCGGATTTGGCTGCGGATCCGCGGCGGATTGGCCGCTGCAGATTCATAGTAGTTTTCCATCAGGTTTACAGTAGCATGGAAAACCATGGAAAACCAAATCTGCTGTGCCCATGGTGCAGAAAATACAGCGCGGCAAAGCTGCATTGTATTATACGCAGCATGTCAATTCTTTGTGCGGATTCCGCAGCGTTTTACACCTGTTCCTCAATAGAAATCTGCAGGTGAAATCCGCAGTAAATCCGCAGGTAAAACGCAGTGCATTTTACCTGCGGATTTTTCAAAAATGGTGCGGAAAAATCTCACACGAATCCGCAATGTGGGCACATAGCCTTAGGGTTAGGGTTGGAATTAGAGTTAGGGTTGGAATTAGGGCTAGGGTTGAAAATACGGTTAAGATTAGGCTTGTGGTTAGGGTTATGGTTAGGGTTAGGGGTGTGTTGGGGTTAGGGTTGTAGTTAGGGTTGGGATTAGGGTTAGATTTGGGATTAGGGTTGGGATTAAGGTTAGGGGTGTGTCGGGGTTAGGGTTGAGGTTAGGGGTGTGTTGGGGTTAGAGTTGTGATTAGGGTTATAGCTAGAGTTGGGATTAGGGTTAGGTGTGTGTTTGGGTTAGTGTTGGAGTTAGAATTGAGGGGTTTCCATGGTTTAGGCACATCAGGGGTCTCCAAATGCAACATGGCGCCACCATTGATTCCAGCCAATCTTGCGTTCAAAAAGTCAAATGGTGCTCCCTCCCTTCCGAGCCCTGACGTGCACCCAAACAGTTGTTTACCCCCACATATGGGGTACCAGCATACTCAGGACAAAATGGGCAACAATCTATTGGGGTCCAATTTCTCCTGTTACCCTTGCAAAAATAAAATATTGCTTGCTAAAACATAATTTTTGAGGAAAGAAAAATGTTTTATTTTCACGGCTCTGCATTGTAAACTTCTGTGAAGCACTTGGGGGTTCAAAGTGCTCACCATGTATATAGAAAAGTTCCTTTGGGGGTCTAATTTCCAAAATGGGGTTACTTGTGGGGGGTTTCTACTGTTTAGGCACATCAGAGGCTCTGCAAACGCAACGTGATGCCTGAAGACCATTCCATCAAAGTCTGCATTTCAAAACATCACTACTTCCCTTCCGAGCCCCAACGTGTGCCCAATCAGTAGTTTACCCCCACATATGGGGTATCAGCATACTCGGAACAAACTGGGCAGCAACTACTGGGGTCCAATTTCTCCTGTTACCTTTGTGAAAATAAAAAATTGCTTGCTAAAACATAATTTTTGAGGAAAGAAAATGATTTTTTATTTTCATGGCTCTGCATTATAAACTTCTGTGAAGCACTTGGGGGTTCAAAGTGCACTGCTCACCACACATCTAGATAAGTTCCTTGGGGGGTCTAGTTTCCAAAATGGGGTCACTTGTGGGGGGTTTCTACTGTTTAGGCACATCAGGGGCTCTCCAAACGCAACGTGACGCCCGCAGACCATTCCATCAAAGTCTGCATTCCAAAACGTCACTACTTCCCTTCCGAGCCCCGACGTGTGCCCAAACAGTGGTTCACCCCCACATATCCACATATGGGGTATCAGCGTACTCAGGACAAACTGGACAACAACTTTTGGGGTCCACTTTCTCCTGTTACTCTTGTGAAAATAAAAAATTGAGGGCTAAAAAATAATTTTTGAGTAAAGAAATATGATTTTTTATTTTCACGGCTCTGCGTTATAAACTTCTGTGAAGCACTTGAGGGTTTAAAGTGGTCACTAGAGTTGAGCGACCTTGACCTTTTTAGAGTCGAGCCGGGTTTCGCGAAACCCAACTATCTCAAAAGTCGGGTCGAGTGAAATCGGCCGATTATGACGTAAAGTCGGGATCGACCGAAACACGAAACCCAATGCAAGTCAATGGGGCAGCATAGTCGGCAGTGAGTGGGGGCCAGGAAAACACCTAGAGTGCCCATTTTAATGTCAAAACCATCCATTCTTCTTAATGAAGCTTGTCAAGCGTAATTTACCTTATAATAATTGGAAGGCATTTGAAATTGGGGGTCATTTGGCTAAAGTTGTGGTGGGTAGGGCTGGTTCAAGTAATTAGTGGGCCCAGGAAATCTGGACCACGTCACGGCAGTGGAGCAGGGAGAGGTAAGTATTTCAACTTTGCAAGTGCTGTGAACCTGAGCAAGCAGGGGGGGCCCACTCGTTGGCATTGGCACTGGCACAGGGCCCCTCAAAGTACAGCGGTGTGTTTGCACGGCGGGGGCGCCTCCCACCGGCAGCAACACTTTTGCATACTATGAGAGGCCCTGTGCCAGTGACGTCGCCAACTAGTATTCCTCCCCCCACCTGATGAAGGAACCTGCACTTTCATCTGCACCTTCCTCTTTGTCCCCGTGTAAGGTGGTATGGTATGCGGGAAGAGCAACCTGACTTTCAGCAGGGTCACAATGTTGTTGTGTAGCGTGCACGGGGAATGTTGCGTTATGGGTCAATGTACCAGCAGACTCATCTATCACTGGCTGGGCAATGGGCAGGATGAGGAGGAAACACAGATATAGGCCCAAAGAATAAAGTTGGCTAAATGCAGTTCAAAATTGGTAACACAGGAATAACCAGGGGGCATTGCAGTGGAGGACAACTGGAATGAGAGGCTGACACAGAGAGTAGGCCCAAATCAGTAAGTAGTCGAAATGCAGTTCAAAATTGGCAACCGTAGTAAACAGGCGGCACAGCTTTGTTCAGTGGAGGAGAACAGCAAGGAGTGGCAGACACCGATAGTAGGCCCCAACCCAACTAGTAAGCCAAATGCAGTCTAACATTAACAACTACTTAACGAGCGCCTGAAAACGGAATTTCAGGACAGGAAACCAGGAGAACAGCAAGGAGCGGCAGACACTGTTAGTAGGCCCCAAACCAACTAGTACGCCAAATGCAGTTGTTCCATTTAACCACAATTTAACGAGAGCCTGAAGATAGAAGCTCAGGAAAGGCAACCTGGAGAACACCTTGGAGTGGAACACACCATCTCTCTCCACCCCATACCCATTTTGTAGGCCTAATGCAGTGTAGTTTTCTACAACTACTAAACGAGAGTCGGAAGACCGAAGCAATGGCAAGGAAACCTGGGGAACACCTTGGAGTGTAACACACCATCTCTCTCCACCCGATACCCATTTTGTAGGCCTAATGCAGTGTAGTTTTCTACAACTACTAAACGAGAGTCGGAAGATCGAAGCAATGGCGAGGAAACCTGGAGAACACCTTGGAGTGTAACACACCATCTCTCTCCACCCCATAGCCAATTTGGAGGCCTAATGCAGTGTAGTTTCCAACAACTACTAAACGAGAGCATTAAGATCGAAGCTCTGGAAAGGCAACCTGGAGAACACCTTGGAGTGTAACACACCATCTCTCTCCACCCGATACCCATTTTGTAGGCCTAATGCAGTGTAGTTTTCTACAACTACTGAACGAGAGTCGGAAGACCGAAGCAATGGTAAGGAAACCTGGGGAACACCTTGGAGTGTAACACACCATCTCTCTCCACCCGATACCCATTTTGTAGGCCTAATGCAGTGTAGTTTTCTACAACTACTAAACGAGAGTCGGAAGACCGAAGCAATGGCAAGGAAACCTGGGGAACACCTTGGAGTGTAACACACCATCTCTCTCCACCCGATACCCATTTTGTAGGCCTAATGCAGTGTAGTTTTCTACAACTACTAAACGAGAGTCGGAAGACCGAAGCAATGGCAAGGAAACCTGGGGAACACCTTGGAGTGTAACACACCATCTCTCTCCACCCGATACCCATTTTGTAGGCCTAATGCAGTGTAGTTTTCTACAACTACTAAACGAGAGTCTGAAGACCGAAGCAATGGCAAGGAAACCTGGGGAACACCTTGGAGTGTAACACACCATCTCTCTCCACCCGATACCCATTTTGTAGGCCTAATGCAGTGTAGTTTTCTACAACTACTAAACGAGAGTCGGAAGACCGAAGCAATGGCAAGGAAACCTGGGGAACCCCTTGGAGTGTAACACACCATCTCTCTCCACCCGATACCCATTTTGTAGGCCTAATGCAGTGTAGTTTTGTACAACTACTAAACGAGAGTCGGAAGACCGAAGCAATGGCAAGGAAACCTGGGGAACACCTTGGAGTGTAACACACCATCTCTCTCCACCCGATACCCATTTTGTAGGCCTAATGCAGTGTAGTTTTCTACAACTACTAAACGAGAGTCGGAAGACCGAAGCAATGGCAAGGAAACCTGGGGAACACCTTGGAGTGTAACACACCATCTCTCTCCACCCCATACCCAATTTGTAGGCCTAATGCAGCCTACTTTCCGACAACTACTAAACGAGAGCATGAAGATCGAAGCTCAGGAAAGGCAACCTGGGGAACACCTTGGAGTGTAACACACCCTCTCTCTACACCACGGAAGGGCTGATTCTTAGGAAGGAAGGCTGTCGGAAAGAAGCAGGGTGCGTCCGAGGGTGATTATATTCTTATTAGGTATATACTCACCCTCGGACGCGCCCTGCTTCTTTATTTGTAATGAATGTTTATTTGCAATGTGGTTTTGACTTACTCTATTTTTTTGGTAAATAATGATTTTATTATTTTCATTGTTTTGCATCTTCTTGGCAATAATATAAAGAAGAGGCGACAGGACAACACTCGGTGGATGCCATATCTGTGTTTTAAATTAAAAAAACTTTCAGTTAACTACTTGCAGGAGAAAGTTATTGTAGCTGGTGGCCATTTTTAGTACTGTACCAGATTTTTGTTGTATGTGTTTGTTTTTAATGTTAAAATGTCTGCATTTGATATCTCTCCAGTATTTTCTTTTTTATAAGCAAAATACTTATTTTTATATTTTCTGATGTTGGTTCAAGGGGTACACGGGCAGCAGTAGACAGGTCAGTGGAGGCCTAGTGGAAGGAGGGACCGCAGACAGGCTTCGAAGCCCTAACATAATAAATTGGGCTTGCTGTAGGCAATTTAAAATTGGTTCCAGGGGAACACGGGCAGCAGTGGCCTGGTCTGTGTAGTAGTAGTGGAAAGAACGGGCCGCAGACAGGCTTCGAAGGCCTAACATAACAAAAATTGGGCTGGCTGTAGGCAATTTTAAATTGGTTCCAGGGGAACACGGGCAGCAGTGGCCTGGTCAGTGTAGTAGTAGTGGAAAGAACCGGCCGCAGACAGGCTTCGAAGGCCTAACATAACAAAAATTTGTTATGTAGGCAATTTACAATTGGTTCCAGGGGAACACGGGCAGCAGTAGACAGGTCAGTGGAGGCCTAGTGGAAGGAGGGACCGCAGACAGGCTTCGAAGGCCTAACATAATAAATTGGGGTTGCTGTCGGCAATTTTAAATTGGTTCCAGGGGAACACGGGCGGCAGTAGCCAGGTCAGTGTAGTAGTAGTGGAAAGAACGGGCCGCAGACAGGCTTAGAAGGCCTAATATAACAAAAATTGGGCTGTAGGCAATTTAAAATTGGTTCCAGGGGAACACGGGCAGCAGTAGACAGGTCAGTGGAGGCCTAGTGGAAGGAGGGACCGCAGACAGGCTTCGAAGCCCTAACATAATAAATTGGGCTGGCTATAGGCAATTTAAAATTGGTTCCAGGGGAACACGGGCAGCAGTAGACAGGTCAGTGGAGGCCTAGTGGAAGGAGGGACCGCAGACAGGCTTCGAAGGCCTAACATAATAAATTGGGCTGGCTGTAGGCAATTTAAAATTGGTTCCAGGGGAACACGGGCAGCAGTGGCCTGGTCAGTGTAGTAGTAGTGGAAAGAACGGGCCGCAGACAGGCTTCGAAGGCCTAACATAACAAAAATTCGGCTGTAGGCAATTTAAAATTGGTTCCAGGGGAACACGGGCAGCAGTAGACAGGTCAGTGGAGGCCTAGTGGAAGGAGTGACCGCAGACAGGCTTCGAAGGCCTAACATAAGAAAAATGTCAATACAATGGTATTGACAGTGCCAGGCATTGAAGGATGTCAGCGCATAGACTAAACATTGGTGGAGCTGTGAGAGAAAATTTTGCAAGTGGTAGAGCACTGTTTGAGCTGGGGGGGGACTGTCTTGTGGCCGGCGGTACAGGCCCAGGGCCCCTCATATTACAACGGTGTGTCTGACGTTGGGTGCGCACCACCACCGCCAGACACTTTATTGTACTATGAGGGACCTAGTGGCAGTGCCGTCGACCAAAAGCGGGCACACCCTCAGACAAACAGTACTCTCACGGGTGCTGGCGTCAAGTGGCGATACCACGGCCCCGTGTGGGGACTTTGGCCATTTAGGGAGGTGTTAACATGTCGGATGCTGGACAATCAGGTGCTGCAAATTACGAGATTGGAAAAGTCGTTCAGAATAGTCCACAGGCAAGACCTTTACATAGGAAAGCTAGGTGTCAGCCGGGCAAGGTGGGGCAAAAGATTTCGAAATCCAGTTGTGGTTCATTTTAATGAAGGTTAGATCATCTACATTTTGGGTAGCCAGACGAGTCCTTTTTTCTGTTAGTATTGAACCTGCAGCACTGAATACTCTTTCTGATAGGACACTAGCTGCCGGGCAAGCAAGCTCCTGCAATGCATATTCTGCCAATTCTGGCCAGGTGTCTAATTTTGATGCCCAGTAATCAAATGGGAATGACGGTTGAGGGAGAACGTCGATAAGGGATGAAAAATAGTTAGTAACCATACTGGACAAATGTTGTCTCCTGTCACTTTGAATTGATGCTGCAGTACCTGTCCTGTCTGCGGTCATAGCAAAATCACTCCACAACCTGGTCAGAAAACCCCTCTGGCCAACGCCACTTCTGATTTCTGCCCCTCTAACACCTCTGGTCTGCTGGCCCCTGCAGCTCGTGTTAGAACGATCACGGGCGCTGTGTGCAGGGAATGCCAGAAGCAAACGGTCAACAAGAGTTGATTGTTTGGTTGCTAATATTAGTTCCAAGTTCTCATGTGGCATTATATTTTGCAATTTGCCTTTATAGCGAGGATCAAGGAGGCAGGCCAACCAGTAATCGTCATCGTTCATCATTTTTGTTATGCGTGTGTCCCTTTTGAGTATACGTAAGGCATAATCCGCCATGTGGCCCAAAGTTCCAGTTCTCAAATCTGTGGTTGTGCTTGGTTGAGGGGTAGTTTCAGGCAAATCCACGTCACTTGTGTCCCTCCAAAAACCAGAACCCGGCCTTGCCGCGCCAACAATTTCCACTGGCCCCGGAAAAGCTTCCTCATTAAAAATATAATCATCCCCATCATCCTCCTCGTCCTCCTCCTCCTGTTCGCCCGCTACCTCGTCCTGTACACTGCCCTGGCCAGACAATGGCTGACTGTCATCAAGGCTTTCCTCTTCCTCAGCTGCAGACGCCTGATCCTTTATGTGCGTCAAACTTTGCATCAGCAGACGCATTAGGGGGATGCTCATGCTTATTATGGCGTTGTCTGCACTAACCAGCCGTGTGCATTCCTCAAAACACTGAAGGACTTGACACATGTCTTGAATCTTCGACCACTGCACACCTGACAACTCCATGTCTGCCATCCTACTGCCTGCCCGTGTATGTGTATCCTCCCACAAAAACATAACAGCCCGCCTCTGTTCACACAGTCTCTGAAGCATGTGCAGTGTTGAGTTCCACCTTGTTGCAACGTCTATGATTAGGCGATGCTGGGGAAGGTTCAAAGAACGCTGATAGGTCTGCATACGGCTGGAGTGTACGGGCGAACGGCGGATATGTGAGCAAAGTCCACGCACTTTGAGGAGCAGGTCGGATAACCCCGGATAACTTTTCAGGAAGCACTTCATAGCCAATACAGCCTGCTGACGTTTGCCAGTAGCTGCCCCATAATGGGAGACCTGGTGTGCAACAGTGGCAGCTGCGGATGGAGTGGTTGTGCGACTGCGGTCTGTGGACGAGGTCTCGCTTCTGCAGGAGGACGAGGAGGAGGAGGAGGGGGTGCGAACGGCTACAGCCAACTGTTTCCTAGACCGTGGGCTAGGCAGAACTGTCCCAAACTTGCTGTCCCCTGTGGACCCTGCATCCACCACATTTACCCAGTGTGCCGTGATGGACACGTAACGTCCCTGGCCATGCCTACTGGTCCATGCATCTGTTGTCAGGTGCACCTTTGTGCTCACAGATTGCCTGAGTGCATGGACGATGCGCTCTTTAACATGCTGGTGGAGGGCTGGGATGGCTTTTCTGGAAAAAAAGTGTTGACTGGGTAGCTCGTAGCGTGGTACAGCATAGTCCATCAGGGCTTTGAAAGCTTCGCTTTCAACTAACCGGTAGGGCATCATCTCTAACGAGATTAGTCTAGCTATGTGGGCGTTCAAACCCTGTGTACGCGGATGCGAGGCTAAGTACTTCCTTTTTCTAACCATAGTCTCATGTAGGGTGAGCTGGACTGGAGAGCTGGAGATCGTGGAACTAGCGGGGGTGCCGGTGGACATGGCAGACTGAGAGACGGTGGGAGATGGTATTGTTGCCGCCGGTGCCCTAGATGCAGTGTTTCCTACTACGAAACTAGTGATTCCCTGACCCTGACTGCTTTGGCCTGGCAAAGAAACCTGCACAGATACTGCAGGTGGTGCAGAAAATGGTGGCCCTACACTGCCGGAAGGGATGTTGCGTTGATGACTAGCTTCATTGGCCGAGGGTGCTACAACCTTAAGGGACGTTTGGTAGTTAGTCCAAGCTTGCAAATGCATGGTGGTTAAATGTCTATGCATGCAACTTGTATTGAGACTTTTCAGATTCTGACCTCTGCTTAAGGTAGTTGAACGTTTTTGACAGATGACTTTGCGCTGATCAATTGGATGTTGTTTAAAAAAATGCCAGACTGCACTCTTTCTAGCATCGGATACCTTTTCAGGCATTGCAGACTGAGCTTTAACCGGATGGCCACGCTGTCCTCCAACAGGTTTTGACTTTGCCACGCGTTTTGGGCAAGATATGGGCCCGGCAGATGGAACCTGTTGCGATGTTGATGCCTGCTGCGGCCCCTCCTCCTCCGCTTCAGAACTGCTGCCGCCTGCACCCTGTTCCCCCAATGGCTGCCAATCGGGGTCAAGAACTGGGTCATCTATTACCTCTTCTTGTAGCTCGTGTGCAACTTCGTCTGTGTCACCGTGTCGGTCGGTGGTATAGCGTTCGTGATGGGGCAACATAGTCTCATCAGGGTCTGATTCTTGATCAGCACCCTGCGAGGGCAATGTTGTGGTCTGAGTCAAATGACCAGCATAGTAGTCTGGCTGTGGCTGTGCATCAGTGCACTCCATGTCAGATTCAACTTGTAATGGGCATGGACTGTTAACTGCTTCACTTTCTAAGCCAGGGACGGTATGTGTAAAGAGCTCCATGGAGTAACCCGTTGTGTCGCCTGCTGCATTCTTCTCTGTTGTTGTTTTTGCTGAAGAGGACAAGGAAGCGACTTGTCCCTGACCGTGAACATCCACTAACGACGCACTGCTTTTACTTTTACCAGTTTCACGAGAGGAGGCAAAAGAGCTAGAGGCTGAGTCAGCAAGATAAGCCAAAACTTGCTCTTGCTGCTCCGGCTTTAAAAGCGGTTTTCCTACTCCCAGAAAAGGGAGCGTTCGAGGCCTTGTGTAGCCAGACGACGAACCTGGCTCCACAGCTCCAGACTTAGGTGCAATATTTTTTTTCCCACGACCACCTGATGCTCCACCACTACCACTACCCTCATTACCAGCTGACAATGAACGCCACGACCTCTTCCACCAGACTTCCTCATTGTTTTAAAAATGTTACCAAACTAACGGTATTTGTTGCTGTCACACAACTTACACGGTGAGCTATAACTTCAGTATGATTTAGCTACCCCTTTACAGGTGGGTGAGACCACAACGAAAATCAGGCACAATGTTACACACTCTGTTGTTGGTGGCAACAAATGAGAGAGATGCCACACACGCAGGACTGTCACTGAAGCGCAAATATAAATATTAATCTCCCACTGATTTGTTTGTTTTTTTTTAAAAGGGAGACTTTAGAAAAAAAAATAATAAAAAAAAATGATTTTTTAAGGAAGAATTTATAAACCAAATAAAATGAAATGATTGTTTCAGGGAGAATTTAGAAAACAAATAAAAAAAAAATAGGCTTTCTATGGCCCACTGAGTGAGAGAGGACGCACACAGGAGGCAGGAGTGGCACACAAGCCCAGAGGCCAATATTTATCTCCCACTGATTGATTTAGTGATTTTTTCAGGTAGATTTTGGAACCCAAATCAAGCAAAAAAATTAATAGGCTTTCTATGGCCCACAATTGGAGAGAGAGAGATGGCACACCCAGGAGTCAAGACTGGCACACAAGCAAAAAGGGCAATATTAATCTTCCACTGATTTGATTTTTTTTTTTTTTTCAGGGAGACTTTAGAAAAAAAAATTAAAAAAAAATGATTTTTTCAGGAATAATTTAGAAACCAAATAAAATAAAATGATTTTTTCAGGGAGAATTTAGAAAACAAATAAAACAAAAAATAGGCTTTCTAGGGCCCACTGAGTGAGAGATGACGCACACAGGAGACAGGAGTGGCACACAAGCCCAGAGGCCAATATTTATCTCCCACTGATTGATTTAGTGATTTTTTCAGGTAGATTTTGGAACCCAAATCAAGCAAAAAAATAAATAGGCTTTCTATGGCCCACAATTGGAGAGAGAGAGAGAGATGGCACACCCAGGAGTCAAGACTGGCACACAAGCAGAAAGGGCAATATTAATCTCCCACTGATTTGATTTTTTTTTTTTTTTTCAGGGAGACTTTAGAAAAAAAAAATACAAAAAAATGAATTTTTCAGGAAGAATTTATAAACCAAATAAAATGAAATGATTGTTTCAGGGAGAATTTAGAAAACAAATTAAAAAAAAATAGGCTTTCTATGGCCCACTGAGTGAGAGAGGACGCACACAGGAGTCAGGAGTGGCACACAAGCCCAGAGGCCAATATTTATCTCCCACTGATTGATTTAGTGATTTTTTCAGGTAGATTTTGGAACCCAAATCAAGCAAAAAATTAAATAGGCTTTCTATGGCCCACAATTGGAGAGAGAGAGAGAGATGGCACACCCAGGAGTCAAGACTGGCACACAAGCAGAAAGGGTAATATTAATCTCCCACTGATTTGATTTGTTTGTTTTTTTCAGGGAGACTTTAGAAAAAAAAATACAAAAAAATGAATTTTTCAGGAAGAATTTAGAAACCAAATAAAATGAAATGATTGTTTCAGGGAGAATTTAGAAAACAAATTAAAAAAAAATAGGCTTTCTATGGCCCACTGAGTGAGAGAGGACGCACACAGGAGTCAGGAGTGGCACACAAGCCCAGAGGCCAATATTTATCTCCCACTGATTGATTTAGTGATTTTTTCAGGTAGATTTTGGAACCCAAATCAAGCAAAAAAATTAATAGGCTTTCTATGGCCCACAATTGGAGAGAGAGAGATGGCACACCCAGGAGTCAAGACTGGCACACAAGCAAAAAGGGTAATATTAATCTCCCACTGATTTGATTTTTTTTTTTTTTCAGGGAGACTTTAGTAAAAAAAAAAAATAAAAAAAAAATGATTTTATCAGGAATAATTTAGAAACCAAATAAAATAAAATGATTTTTTCAGGGAGAATTTAGAAAACAAATAAAACAAAAAATAGGCTTTCTAGGGCCCACTGAGTGAGAGAGGACGCACACAGGAGTCAGGAGTGGCACACAAGCCCAGAGGCCAATATTTATCTCCCACTGATTGATTTAGTGATTTTTTCAGGTAGATTTTGGAACCCAAATCAAGCAAAAAAATTAATAGGCTTTCTATGGCCCACAATTGGAGAGAGAGAGATGGCACACCCAGGAGTCAAGACTGGCACACAAGCAAAAAGGGCAATATTAATCTCCCACTGATTTGATTTTTTTTTTTTTTCAGGGAGACTTTAGAAAAAAAAAATACAAAAAAAATGATTTTTTCAGGAATAATTTAGAAACCAAATAAAATAAAATGATTTTTTCAGGGAGAATTTAGAAAACAAATAAAACAAAAAATAGGCTTTCTAGGGCCCACTGAGTGAGAGATGACGCACACAGGAGTCAGGAGTGGCACACAAGCCCAGAGGCCAATATTTATCTCCCACTGATTGATTTAGTGATTTTTTCAGGTAGATTTTGGAACCCAAATCAAGCAAAAAAATAAATAGGCTTTCTATGGCCCACAATTGGAGAGAGAGAGAGAGATGGCACACCCAGGAGTCAAGACTGGCACACAAGCAGAAAGGGCAATATTAATCTCCCACTGATTTGATTTTTTTTTTTTTTTTCAGGGAGACTTTAGAAAAAAAAAATACAAAAAAATGAATTTTTCAGGAAGAATTTATAAACCAAATAAAATGAAATGATTGTTTCAGGGAGAATTTAGAAAACAAATTAAAAAAAAATAGGCTTTCTATGGCCCACTGAGTGAGAGATGACGCACACAGGAGGCAGGAGTGGCACACAAGCCCAGAGGCCAATATTTATCTCCCACTGATTGATTTAGTGATTTTTTCAGGTAGATTTTGGAACCCAAATCAAGCAAAAAAATAAATAGGCTTTCTATGGCCCACAATTGGAGAGAGAGAGAGAGATGGCACACCCAGGAGTCAAGACTGGCACACAAGCAGAAAGGGTAATATTAATCTCCCACTGATTTGATTTGTTTGTTTTTTTCAGGGAGACTTTAGAAAAAAAAATACAAAAAAATGAATTTTTCAGGAAGAATTTAGAAACCAAATAAAATGAAATGATTGTTTCAGGGAGAATTTAGAAAACAAATAAAAAAAAAATAGGCTTTCCATGGCCCACTGAGTGAGAGAGGACGCACACAGGAGTCAGGAGTGGCACACAAGCCCAGAGGCCAATATTAATCTCCCACTGATTGATTTAGTGATTTTTTCAGGTAGATTTTGGAACCCAAATCAAGCAAAAAAATTAATAGGCTTTCTATGGCCCACAATTGGAGAGAGAGAGATGGCACACCCAGGAGTCAAGACTGGCACACAAGCAAAAAGGGCAATATTAATCTCCCACTGATTTGATTTTTTTTTTTTTTCAGGGAGACTTTAGTAAAAAAAAAAATACAAAAAAAATGATTTTATCAGGAATAATTTAGAAACCAAATAAAATAAAATGATTTTTTCAGGGAGAATTTAGAAAACAAATAAAACAAAAAATAGGCTTTCTAGGGCCCACTGAGTGAGAGAGGACGCACACAGGAGTCAGGAGTGGCACACAAGCCCAGAGGCCAATATTTATCTCCCACTGATTGATTTAGTGATTTTTTCAGGTAGATTTTGGAACCCAAATCAAGCAAAAAAATAAATAGGCTTTCTATGGCCCACAATTGGAGAGAGAGAGAGAGAGATGGCACACCCAGGAGTCAAGACTGGCACACAAGCAGAAAGGGCAATATTAATCTCCCACTGATTTGATTTTTTTTTTTTTTTCAGGGAGACTTTAGAAAAAAAAAATACAAAAAAATGAATTTTTCAGGAAGAATTTAGAAACCAAATAAAATGAAATGATTGTTTCAGGGAGAATTTAGAAAACAAATAAAAAAAAAATAGGCTTTCTATGGCCCACTGAGTGAGAGAGGACACACACAGGAGTCAGGAGTGGCACACAAGCCCAGAGGCCAATATTTATCTCCCACTGATTGATTTAGTGATTTTTTCAGGTAGATTTTGGAACCCAAATCAAGCAAAAAAATTAATAGGCTTTCTATGGCCCACAATTGGAGAGAGAGAGATGGCACACCCAGGAGTCAAGACTGGCACACAAGCAGAAAGGGCAATATTAATCTCCCACTGATTTGATTTTTTTTTTTTTTTTCAGGGAGACTTTAGAAAAAAAAATACAAAAAAAATGATTTTATCAGGAATAATTTAGACACCAAATAAAATAAAATGATTGTTTCAGGGAGAATTTAGAAAACAAATAAAAAAAAAATAGGCTTTGTAGGGCCCACTGAGTGAGAGAGGACGCACACAGGAGTCAGGAGTAGCACACAAGCCCAGAGGCCAATATTTATCTCCCACTGATTGATTTATTGATTTTTTCAGGTAGAATTTAGAACCCAAATCAACCAAAAAAATAAATAGGCTTTCTATGGCCCACAATTTGTGAGAGAGATGGCACGCTCAGGACTGGCACACAAGCCCAGAGGCCAATATTAATCTCCCACTTTTTTTTTTTTTTCCAGGGAAAATTTATAAACCCAATAAAAAAAATAATAAATAGGCTTTCTATGGCCCACTATCTGAGAGAGAGAGATGGCACGCTTAGGACTGGCACACAAGCCCAAAGCCCAATATTAATCTCCCACTGATTGATTTATTGATTTTTTCAGGTAGAATTTAGAACCCAAATCAAGCAAAAAAATTAATAGGCTTTCTATGGCCCACTGAGTGAGAGATGGCACACACAGGAGTCAGGAGTGGCACACAAGCCCTGAGGCCAATATTTTTCTCCCACTGATTGATGTTGTAATTTTTTCAGGTAGATTTTGGAACACAAATCAAGCAAAAAAATAAATAGGCTTTCTATGGCCCACTGAGTGAGAGATGGCACACACAGGAGTAAGGAGTGGCACACAAGCCCAGAGGCCAATATTTTTCTCCCACTGATTGATGTAGTGATTTTTTCAGGTAGATTTTAGAACCCAAATCAAGCAAAAAAATAAATAGGCTTTCTATGGCCCACTGAGTGAGAGATGGCACAGACAGGGATGGCACTCTAGCAGAAATGCCAATCTTAATCTCCCACAAAAAAAAAAAAAAAAAAAGGAACTGTCCTTCAATTACTATCTCCCTGCAGTAATCTCAGCCAGGTATGGCAGGCAGCAATAAGGAGTGGACTGATGCACAAATTAAATAATAATAATAATAATAATAATAATTTTATTTATATAGCGCCAACATATTCCGCAGCGCTTTACAAATTATAGAGGGGACTTGTACAGACAATAAACATTACATCATAACAGAAATACAGTTCAAAACAGATACCAGGAGGAGTGAGGTCCCTGCTCGCAAGCTTACAAACTATGGGGAAAAGGGGAGACACGAGAGGTGGATGGTAACAATTGCTTTAGTTATTCGGACCAGCTATAGTGTAAGGCTCAGGTGTTCATGTAAAGCTGCATGAACCAGTTACCTGCCTAAGTATGTAGCAGTACAGACACAGAGGGCTAATACTGCATAAAGTGTATGAGAACATGATGCGAGGAACCTTTTTTTTTTTTTTTTTTTTTTTATTATAAATAGGCCACACAGGGATCGTTAGGTTAATGCATTGAGGCGGTAGGCCAGTCTGAACAAATTAGTTTTTAGGGCACGCTTAAAACTGTGGGGATTGGGGATTAATCGTATTAACCTAGGTAGTGCATTCCAAAGAATCGGCGCAGCACGTGTAAAGTCTTGGAGACGGGAGTGGGAGGTTCTGATTATTGAGGATGCTAACCTGAGGTCATTAGCGGAGCGGAGGGCACGGGTAGGGTGGTAGACTGATACCAGGGAGGAGATGTAGGGTGGTGCTGAGCCATGGAGTGCTTTGTGGATGAGGGTAGTAGTTTTGTACTGGATTCTGGAGTGGATGGGTAGCCAGTGTAATGACTGGCACAGGGTAGAGGCATTGGTGTAACGGTTGGTGAGGAATATGATCCTGGCTGCAGCATTCAGGACAGATTGGAGCGGGGAGAGTTTTGCAAGAGGGAGACCGATTAGTAGAGAGTTACAATAGTCCAGACGAGAATGAATAAGTGAAACAGTCAGAGTTTTTGCAGAGTCGAAATTAAGAAAAGGGCGAATTCTAGAAATGTTTTTGAGATGCAGGTAAGAAGAGCGAGCCAGTGATCGGATGTAGGGGGTGAATGAAAGGTCAGAATCAAGGATGACCCCAAGGCAGCGGGCATGTTGCTTTGGAGTAATGGTGGAACCGCACACGGAGATGGCAATGTCAGGCAAAGGTAGGTTAGTAGAGGGAGAGAACACGAGGAGTTCAGTTTTTGACAGGTTTAGTTTCAGATAGAGGGAGGACATGATGTTAGAGACAGCGGTAAGACAATCACTGGTGTTTTCTAAAAAGGTCGGTGTGATATCGGGAGCAGAAGTGTATAATTGGGTGTCGTCAGCATAGAGATGGTACTGGAAACCAAATCTACTGATTGTTTGTCCAATAGGGGCAGTATACAACGTAAACAAAATACAGTATACAACAAAATACAGTATACAATTAAATAAAAAGTGTGGACAAACAAACAAGATAGCTGTGCAGAAAGGAAGGAACAAGAGGATTTGTGCTTTGAAAAAAGCAGTTGGTTTGCACAGCGGCGTACACACAGCAATGCAGCTATCAGGGAGCCTTCTAGGGCAGCCCAATGAGCTACAGCGCTGAGGGGGGAAAAAAAAAAAATGTAGCTTCCACTGTCCCTGCACACCGAAGGTGGTGTTGGGCTGTGGAAATCGCTACAGCACAAGCGGTTTGGTGGTTAATGGACCCTGCCTAACGCTATCCCTGCTTCTGACGAAGCGGCAGCAACCTCTCCCTAAGCTCAGATCAGCAGCAGTAACATGGCGGTCGGCGGGAACGCCCCTTTATAGCCCCTGTGACGCCGCGGACAGCAAGCCAATCACTGCAATGCCCTTCTCTAAGATGGTGGGGACCAGGACCTATGTCATCACGCTGCCCACACTCTGCGTTTACCTTCATTGGCTGAGAAATGGCGCTTTTCGCGTCATTGAAACGCGACTTTGGCGCGAAAGTCGCGTACTGCATGGCCGACCCCGCACAGGGGTCGGATCGGGTTTCATGAAACCCGACTTTGCCAAAAGTCGGTGACTTTTGAAAATGAACGACCCGTTTTGCTCAACCCTTGTGGTCACCGCACATCTAGATTAGTTCCATGGAAGGTCTAGTTTCCAAACTGGGGTCACATGTGGGGGAGCTCCAATGTTTAGGCACACAGGGGCTCTCCAAATGCGACATGGTGTCCGCTAACGATTGGAGCTAATTTTTCATTCAAAAAGTCAAATGGCGCTCCTTGCCTTCCGAGCCCTGCCATGTGCCCAAAAAGTGGTTTACCCCCACATGTGAGGTATCAGTGTACACAGGAGAAATTGCCCAATAAATTTTAGGATCCATTTTATCCTGTTGCCCATGTGGAAATGAACAAATTGAGGCTAAAATATTTTTTTTGTGGATCAATTTGTGAAGCACCTGGGGGTTCAAAGTGCTCACTATGCACCTAGATAAGTTCCTTGGGGGGTCTAGTTTCCAAAATGGGGTCACTTGTGGGGGAGCTCTAATGTTTAGGTACACAGGGGCTTTCCAAATGTGACATGGTGTCAGCTAAAGATTGGAGCTAATTTTTCATTCAAAAGTCAAATGGCGCTCCTTCCCTTCCGAGCCTTGCCGTGTGCCCAAACATTGGTTTATCCCCACATGTGAGGTATCCATGTACTCAAGAAAAATTGCCCAACACATTTTAGGATCCATTTTATCCTGTTGCCCATGTGAAAATGAAATAATTGAGGCTAAATAAATTTTTTGTGAAAATAAAGTACTTTTTCATTTTTACGGATCAATTTGTGAAGCACCTGAGGGTTCAAAGTGCTCACTATGCATCTAAATAAACTCCTTGGGGGGTCTAGTTTCCAAAATGGGGTCACTTGTAGGGGAGCTACAATGTTTAGGCACACAGGAGCTATCCAAACGTGACATGGTGTCCGCTAAAGATTGGAGCCAATTTTTCATTGAAAACGTCAAATGGCACTCCTTACCTTCCAAGCCCTGTCGTGCGCCCAAACAGTGGTTCCCCCACATATGGGGTATCGGCGTACTCAGGACAAATTGTACAATAACTTTTGAGGTCCAGTTTCTCTTTTTACCCTTGGGAAAATAAAAAAATTGTTGCTAAAAGATCATTTTTGTGACTAAAAAGTTAAATGTTCATTTTTTCCTTCCATGTTGCTTCTGCTGCTGTGAAGCACCTGAAGGGTTAATAAACTTCTTGAATGTGGTTTTGCGTACCTTGAGGGGTGCAGTTTTTAGAATGGTGTCACTTTTCGGTATTTTCAGCCATATAGACCCCTCAAACTGACTTCAAATGTGAGGTGATCCTTAAAAAAATGGTTTTGTAAATTTTGTTGTAAAAATGAGAAATCGCTAGTCAAATTTTAACCCTTATAACTTCGTAGCAAAAAAAATTTTATTCCAAAATTGTGCTGATGTAAAGTAGACGTGTGGGAAATGTTATTTATTAACTATTTTGTGTAACATATCTCTCTCGTTTAACAGAATAAAAATAAAAAATTTGAAAATTGCGAAATTTTCTAAATTTTCGCCAAATTTCAATTTTTTTCACAAATAAACGCAAAAATTATTGACCTAAATTTACCACTAACAAGCTTAATATGTCACGAAAAAACAATCTCAGAACCGCTAGGATCCATTGAAGCGTTCCTGAGTTATTACCTCATAAAGGGACACTGGTCAGAATTGCAAAAAATGGCCAAGTCATTAAGATGAAAATAGGCTGAGTCATGAAGGGGTTAAATTACCTAATTTCCAGCACAATGGTGGATGGTATCACTGGGCAGGACAGGAAGTTTCCATCCCTTATTGTCTCAGCCCAGCATTACAAAGAGGACTCTATGGTTCTCATTCACCATTCATATGCAAGGGGACAATAAGGGGACAATACAAATATCTCTTCGAGGATCTGTTTATACCAAGGAAGGTGACGGGCACAAGGGGGCATTCTTTGCGTCTGGAGGAGAGAAGGTTTTTCCACCAACATAGAAGAGGATTCTTTACTGTTAGGGCAGTGAGAATCTGGAATTGCTTGCCTGAGGAGGTGGTGATGGCGAACTCAGTCGAGGGGTTCAAGAGAGGCCTGGATGTCTTCCTGGAGCAGAACAATATTGTATCATACAATTATTAGGTTCTGTAGAAGGACGTAGATCTCGGTATTTATTATGATGGAATATAGGCTGAACTGGATGGACAAATGGCTTTTTTCGGCCTTACTAACTTTGTTACTATGTTACTAAATGTAGCCAAAGTCCACAATAAAGCTAGCATGCCATCTTGGAGACTTTTCTCAGACATTTCTCTCACATGTGATACGTTTACTAGTAAGATAGGATCTGAGGGACATTTTCAGGTGTTTCTCATAGTCATTGGTTGAGCCGCATCCACAGGCCCCATTCATATGTAATCTCCCAGCATTCTCCCTCCAGAGACTTATGGAGGTCAGTTCATATGTAAATGGAGACAGTAAGTCTTGGCCAATGACAATGTCCGTCTCATTAACAACCCCCTGCTCTTCCCAGATATAACCGGTCTCCTCCTCTCAGTGACATCTACTCCACTCTGGAATTAGTGGTGATCAGTATTGGCCTCTGAGGAGCATCGAGCTGTAGACTTGTTGGTGTACAGGAGGAGCTCAGCATTGACTATCATCTCTTTCCATAGCAGCAGACATCTTCTATCTCCATCTATAAAGGTGAATATATGATAACGTATTGCACAGGATGTAGTAGACGGTATTACTGCAGATCTCTGGGGAATTATACAATGCGGGAACATCATTACAGTGACTGCACACTATTATACAACTGTGTATTTATAGCCAAAGTTTACACGTGGTGATCATAGTATGTTATTATGGGTCTGTAAGAAGTTTCCTTCTATATTCAATACCATATCTCATTTCATTTTATTCAGAATGGCCGCCAACATCAAGGAAGCAAACAAGAACATGGCCAAACACCTTCTTCATCGTATATCAGAGACGTCCAAGGACCTGAAGATGATGGAAGTGACCGACCACTTTGAACTTTTGCTAGAACTTGGCACTGGATCCTTTGGAAATGTACACATGGGAAAACACAAACATTCAGGTGAGATGATGATGATGGATGATGACTATGAAGATGTTTGAGCCATCAGGGCGGTTTTAGATAAATGTGAAAGATAAAAGTGAAAGCTTCTTGTATACTGACAAACTGTACTTGTTAACAGCAGTGATGAGCGAGAATACTCGTTACTCGAGAATTACTGAGCATGCTCTGGTGGTCTCCGAGTATTTTGCTCGTAGATTTAGTTTATGATGACGCAGCTGCTTGATTTACGGCTGCTAGACAGCTTGAATACATGTGGGGGTTGTTTAACAAACAGGGAATCCCCACATGTATTAAAGCTGTCTAGCAGCCGCAAATCAAGCAGCTACGTTGACATAAACTAAATCTTTGAGCACAACAAAATACCCAGATACCCCCCGAGCATGCTCAGTAATTCTCGAGTAATGAGTATACTTGGTCATCACTAGTTAACAGTCTTAAGTATGACCCTAGTTGTAGCCTATCCACCACACGTGATTAGAATTCTGCACCTCTACCTTCTAATCTTGTGAATGTTCCTGTGAAAAGTGATTGATCAGGTTTTTGTATAGTTTTGACAGTATTATGGAGTATGAGGGTGATACATATTAATAATTATAATGTTAATTCAACAGGACAGACCGTGGCAATAAAAATGATGTCAAAGAAGAAGACTCCAGAAGACAACTTCTTCCTGGAATATTGCATTTCACAAACCCTCAGTGGCCACCGGAACATCATCCTTACTCACGACATCTTCTTCCAGACCAGTAGGGATTTTGTGTTTGTTCAGGAAGTGGCACCGGCAGGAAATCTCCAGTCCATCATTAAAGCTAAAGTAAGATCTTATGCTGCTGTTTTCCACTTTTACACATTCTAAACATTATTCATACTATCTTAGAAAAAATAGTGGTCTTATTGTAGATCTGATGTCTAACATCCCCCTATTTCTACAGAGATATAAACCTCATATTACGGGATGTAGAAGTATGGGACCCCATAATTAGGCAGGTTTAGAGTGGAGGAGAATCTGTGAGCTGGTAACATCCTCTATGTGAGAGATATTTAATTATTAGTAGTGTTGAGCGATACTGTCCGATACTTGAAAGTATCGGTATCGGATAGTATCGGCCGATACCCAAAAAATATCGGATATCGCCGATACCGATATCCGATACCAATACAAGTCAATGGGACATCAAGTATCGGAATGTATCCTGATGGATCCCAGGGTCTGAAGGAGAGGAAACTCTTCTTCAGGCCCTGGGATCCATAGTGAGGTGTAAAATAAAGAATTAAAATAAAAAATATTGATATGCTCACCTCTCCGGCGGCCCCTGGACATCACGCTGGTAACCGGCTGGCTTCTTTGTTTAAAATGAGCGCGTTTAGGACCTGCGAATGACGTCCCGGCTTCTGATTGGTCGCGTGCCGCTCATGTGACCGCTACGCGACCAATCAGAAGCCGCGACGTCATTCGCAGGTCCTAAATTCCTAGAATTAGGAGTTTAGTGAATAAGAATAAAGATTAATTTTAATATTTATTGGTCTTGGATCTCTTCATATCTCACAAGTATTAAACATGTGAAGGAGTTTTTTGTTGTTGAGACTTTGTTGAAATGCCTTCTTTGATTTTGGACAAATTATTTTGACACATTCTTAGACAAGAGCCAGAAAACATTTTGGGTGTGCCTGTAAAAATGGCGCAAGACTATGACAACATTGCTCAAAGCTGTGACCTGGGAGTCAGAAATTCTTCCAGGGTCGATCTGTTGTGAATTCTGTGGCTGAATTCACTCCTGTGGTCACAAGTGGTACTGCAGCTTCTGAGCTTCCTCCCTCAGGTGTTCTGGTGAGCTCGTTAACTGCTTCATTACTTAACTCCGCCTGATGCTGCTATCCTTGCTCCTTGTCATTGTTTCAGTGTTGGATCTGAGCTTCTCCTGATTGTTCCTGTGACCTGCTGCTCTGTATAGCTAAGTGCTTTTTGCTTTTTTGTTGCTTTTTTTCTGTCCAGCTTGTCTTTTGTTTTGCTGGAAGCTCTGAGACGCAAAGGGTGTACCGCCGTGCCGTTAGTTCGGCACGGTGGGTTTTTTTTGCCCCCTTTGCGTGGTTTTGCTTTAGGGTTTTTTGTAGACTGCAAAGTTCGCTTTACTGTCCTCGCTCTGTCCTAGAATATCGGGCCCCACTTTGCTGAATCTATTTCATCCCTACGTTTTGTCTTTTCATCTTACTCACAGTCATTATATGTGGGGGGCTGCCTTTTCCTTTGGGGGCGGAGATACGTGGCACCTATGGTTCCATCTGTTGAGCCTCCTGCCCCGGTTTTGGTGGAGGGGGAATTGGAGTATATTGTGGAGAAGATTTTGGATTCTCGTGTTTCTAGACGGAAACTCCAGTATCTGGTTAAATGGAAGGGTTATGCTCAGGAAGATAATTCCTGGGTTTTTGCCTCTGATGTTCATGCTTCCGATCTTGTTCGTGCCTTTCATGCGGCTCATCCTGGTCGGCCTGGGGGCTCTGGTGAGGGTTCGGTGACCCCTCCTCAAGGGGGGGGTACTGTTGTGAATTCTGTGGCTGAATTCACTCCTGTGGTCACAAGTGGTACTGCAGCTTCTGAGCTTCCTCCCTCAGGTGTTCTGGTGAGCTCGTTAACTGCTTCATTACTTAACTCCGCCTGATGCTGCTATCCTTGCTCCTTGTCATTGTTTCAGTGTTGGATCTGAGCTTCTCCTGATTGTTCCTGTGACCTGCTGCTCTGTATAGCTAAGTGCTTTTTGCTTTTTTGTTGCTTTTTTTCTGTCCAGCTTGTCTTTTGTTTTGCTGGAAGCTCTGAGACGCAAAGGGTGTACCGCCGTGCCATTAGTTCGGCACGGTGGGTTTTTTTTGCCCCCTTTGCGTGGTTTTGCTTTAGGGTTTTTTGTAGACTGCAAAGTTCGCTTTACTGTCCTCGCTCTGTCCTAGAATATCGGGCCCCACTTTGCTGAATCTATTTCATCCCTACGTTTTGTCTTTTCATCTTACTCACAGTCATTATATGTGGGGGGCTGCCTTTTCCTTTGGGGAATTTCTCTGGGGCAAGTCAGGCCTATTTTTCTATCTTCAGGCTAGCTAGTTTCTTAGGCTGTGCCGAGTTGCCTAGGTAGTTGTTAGGCGCAATCCACAGCCGCTTTTAGTTGTGTTTAGGATAGGATCAGGTGTGCAGTCTACAGAGTTTCCACGTCTCAGAGCTCGTTCTTGTATTTTTGGGTATTTGTCAGATCACTGTGTGCGCTCTGATCGCTAAGCACACTGTGTTACTGGATTGCCTTCATAACACCTGTCATTAGCAAACATAACAGCGATCCCCGTGATGCCCCTCTGTCGTTTGAGCAGTGTTTCCATCATTTTCAGACGTTTTTAGATCTTAAAAGGACCCCCGGGGGATTGCGGTAAAAATGCTCGGGTTTCCCATAGACTAACATTGGGCTCGTCGTTCTGGCCGAGTATCCGAGTATTACAAATTGCTCGACCTGAGCAAAGAGCATTTTAGTGCTCGCTCATTACTAACAGTGACAAAAACAACATGTAGGACAAATAAGTCATCTATTTCTTTAGTCAACCCCCAGTATATCACCGGTCATCTCACACTAGTCTTGAATTCGTTGTCTGTAATTTCACCCCCTCTTTTCCTTGTATGCGTCTCTCACACGGCCCCAACATACAGAATCATCTTGCATCTGTTGTGATCTCTCGCCATTTAAAATCATCAAGGTCTAGCACCAAGTGACAGCGGTCTGCCAGCTGGAAGGTATTACAAACCCTCAAATGAGAAGGGCACATTTATGCATCACCGAGACCAAACCCAATTTATCACATAACTCAGCCAGGGCATACATCATAGTATGCTCACAGGAATATTTCTCTTCTTAAAAACTCTAGAACGAAAACAAACATCAATAGACAACATCAAAAATGGCAAAACTGTTCAAGCACAATTCTCAGGGGATGTTCCTCAACTTTTATCTAAAATCTACAATTAAATTAGTCCATGAGGGAATCAGGGCAGGGGGTATAGTATGCCTTGGTATTGGAGGAGTGTAAGGGGAGGTTACAGTAGGGGCTTCATATGTCTCCATCAGGTGTCCCACCTCTATCATTCCAACCCCCTATCTTATTTGTCAACACCTTCCTGGGCCTGGCGATTTGCAATTTACTTTTCCTCCTCAGATCTTTTACTTTACATTACTGTTAGCATTGCAGCGTCTGGTCCCTTCCAATCCTCTACAACAGCAAAGTGATCATTTAAATCTGGCAAAGGATTGCGAGTTATACCACCTGTGCATGCGATTTCTCTCAATCTCTAAACTCCATCTGCAAGAGACTCCATTCGACTTTGTGAGAGAATCTGTGACACAAGTGTATGACTCTTCTATTGAATTAATACCACAAAGTGCGATAAAGAGAAGTTCTCCACAGTGTCCCTTGCATGTCTCATTTTTAGATGTACCATGGGATCAGTACAAACATAGTAACATAGTTAGTAAGGCCGAAAAAAGACATTTGTCCATCCAGTTCAGCCTATATTCCATCATAATAAATCCCCAGATCTACGTCCTTTTACAGAACCTAATTGTATGATACAATATTGTTCTGCTCCAGGAAGACATCCAGGCCTCTCTTGAACCCTTCGACTGAGTTCGCCATCACCACCTCCTCAGGCAAGCAATTCCAGATTCTCACTGCCCTAACAGTAAAGAATCCTCTTCTATGTTGGTGGAAAAACCTTCTCTCCTCCAGACGCAAAGAATGCCCCCTTGTGCCCGTCACCTTCCTTGGTATAAACAGATTCTCAGCGAGATATTTGTATTGTCCCCTTATATACTTATACATGGTTATTACATCGCCCCTCAGTCGTCTTTTTTCTAGACTAAATAATCCTAATTTCGCTAATCTATCTGGGTATTGTAGTTCTCCCATCCCCTTTATTAATTTTGTTGCCCTCCTTTGTACTCTCTCTAGTTCCATTATATCCTTCCTGAGCACCGGTGCCCAAAACTGGACACAGTACTCCATGTGCGGTCTAACTAGGGATTTGTACAGAGGCAGTATAATGCTCTCATCATGTGTATCCAGACCTCTTTTAATGCACCCCATGATCCTGTTTGCCTTGGCAGCTGCTGCCTGGCATTGGCTGCTCCAGGTAAGTTTATCATTAACTAGGATCCCCAAGTCCTTCTCCCTGTCAGATTTACCCAGTGGTTTCCCATTCAGTGTGTAATGGTGACATTGATTCCTTCTTCCCATGTGTATAACCTTACATTTATCATTGTTAAACCTCATCTGCCACCTTTCAGCCCAAGTTTCCAACTTATCCAGATCCATCTGTAGCAGAATACTATCTTCTCTTGTATTAACTGCTTTACATAGTTTTGTATCATCTGCAAATATCGATATTTTACTGTGTAAACCTTCTACCAGATCATTAATGAATATGTTGAAGAGAACAGGTCCCAATACAAATACTACATAATCCTATAGCTTCTCGATTGTTCAGAATTATAGTATCTGCCCCATGATTCCATAATCTGAGACCTCATGCTAACAAATGTTCTCCTGCTTGCTGCCGGCACCTGGTAGCTGACTCTGTTAGCTCTCCTGCTGTGTACCCCTAACATCTTCTGTCATTGCAGCCTCTGCTCCAGGAGCTGCCTGTCCTGCCTGCATTGTATCTTCAGTACGCTGTGTGACTTCTCTCCTGGTTTTTGTTATTACGATTAGTCTGGCATGCCTTTCTACCTCATCTGTCTCTAATATTTGCTCATTCACTAGTGTCAGTCTAATGTCACTGGATGCTTCTATAATTAAATGAAAGCAAAAAGAAGATAAGGAGGTACCAGCTATGGAGATACTATGCTGATGTGACGGTAACATTGCAGATTCATTTCCACTAGATATAAGAACCATAAATTACTGAAGATCATAAAATAAACATCAGCTATAAAATGCTAACACATGATTTACATTCCTCAATATTTTGTGAACTTGGATGTGATGGCCATGGGGGTGGCATTCACGCCAAATAATGATCTACCCAATAGACCAAAGTAATTTTGTACATCTATTATATTGCTTAAAATATAGAGAGCCACTGCTTGTAGATGTCTAATAGCATGTAAATGGAGATTGTTATAACCCCCATCAAATAATGAATTGCACACGCATATACAAGATGTACAAAGCTGTTGGAGGTAATTTCCCATCCTGTATCCTGTCTTGAATATTTAGAATATAATCAATAACTCAAGTTTGGGAAAATGATAAAGATATTTAATGATAAGTAACATAAGATAGTAATAAGACAATTCAAATAATAATGTAACAATAAAACCTTTTCTTCAATGTCCTATAATTAGAGAAAATACCAATACAAATATCTAGGATTCTTCATGGCAATAATGAGAGAGAGAGATGGCCTTGATTCTTTCTCCATTTATACCAAGATTTCACATCCACTCCCACATACAACCTACAACTCCGTCCCTCTCTTCCGGTATCTTCTGTGGCAAAAGTCCAATCATCTTCCGGTAATGTGAACATTGTCATTGGCTGCAGTAATCATCACCTTCCTGCAGATGGCATCCTCCTGCTTGGAAAGAAAGTTCTTGTGTTGGACAGGTTCAACTCCATTTTGGGCTGGCTCCAAAATGTCCATTTTATGAACAATGGTTTATCATTCAAACACCACAGGCATTGTGTATCAATATACATATCCATAGGTCGAAGACAGGATGTCTATCTCATGAGCAGTGGTTTATAATGGAAACCCACAGGAGTTGTGTACATATGTAGATAATGATGGGTCACACACAGGATTAAAAAATTACAGCCATTCCTGACAGTCACACCAGGTTTCTGTCCTGATGAAGAGGTCCTGCGCGGCCTCAAAATGCGTTGACCCTGTAATCTTGTTTTATGAATACATTAGCAGCGCAGTAGTGACCTCTCCCTCCTGATTGTTGCCTTCTCGATGGATCCTCTTCTGATTTAAACTTGTAAAAATGCACTTTTAACTGCATCAGAAACTGAGTGTGTGGTTTCAGCCTAATAAGAATGTTATAAACTTGCCTAATTTTTAATTGGGAAAAAATCACTTAATCTATTTTTCATCTTTTCAGAAAATCTCTGTGAGAAAAACCTCATTTTCTCACTGACTGATAAAGTAGAAGATGAAAGCATCACACAGCACACCTCCGAAGATAACCTCATTACTCTTAATTTGTATTCAGGACTCCACAATATGGATCTATTAAACAATACTCCTAATCATGTGGAATTTACGCTTGATCAATCAGCGATTATGACAAGTACAGGTGTGAAACGGTGTGGAAAACAGTTCATACAAAGAAGCAGTTACACAGGGGAGAAGCCATACTCCTGTTCAGAATGTGGGAAGCGGTTTAGAGATAAATCAAGTCTTCTTATACATGTAAGAATTCATACAGGAGAGAAACCATTCTCATGTTCACTCTGCGCAAAGTCTTTCACGGATAAATCAAGTCTTGTTATACATGAAAGAATTCACAAAGGGGAAAAGCCATTTTCATGTTTGCTATGTGGGAAATGCTTTACAGATAAATCAAGTCTTGTTACACATAGGAGAATACATACAGGAGAGAAGCCGTATTCATGTTCAGAATGTGAGAAGTGTTTTACAAATAAATCGCAGCTTGTTAAACATGAGAGAATTCACACAGGAGAGAAACCATATCCGTGTTCACTATGTGAAAGGTGCTTTGCAGATAAATCACATCTTGTTAAACATGAGAGAATGCACACAGGGGAGAAGCCATTTTCATGTTCAATATGTGGAAAGTACTCTACAGATAAATCAAGTCTTGTTAGACACGAGAGTAGTCACACAGGAGAGAAGCAGTATTCATGTCAACTATGTGGGAAATGTTTTGCATAAAAATCAAATCTTGTTACACATGAGCGAGGTCACACAGGAGAGAAGCTATTTTCATGTCCAGAATGCGGGAAATGTTTTATAAATAAATCAAGTCTTGTTCGACATGAGAGAAGTCACACAGGAGAGAAGCCATATTCATGTTCAGAATGTGGAAAGGGCTTTGCAGATAAATCAAACCTTGTAAAACATGAGCGAATTCACACAGGAGACAGGCCATATTCATGTCCAGAATGTGGAAAGTCTTTTATTACCAAAGCCAGACTTAGAGGCCATCACAGAAGCCACACAGGAGAGAAGCTATACTCATGTTCAGAATGTTGGAAATGTTTTACAAATAAATCCAAACTTGTTAAATATCAGAGACGTCACACAGGAGAAAAGCAGTTTTGATGTTCTTTCTATGGGAAATGATTTACAAGAAATTCAAAATTAAAACGCCCCAAGATTGCGTATTCAAAAACTAAACATTCTTGTTTGAAACACGGAAAATGCTATAAAAGTAAAGTGTTTGAAAACATCAGATTATTCACAGACACTAAACAACATTATTTTTTTAGTAAACTTGGGATGAGGCCGCATTAAGTGTGTGCACTAGGTTAAACGTACGGTATATGCTGGGAAAAAGCTCCTGGTGTACACATTTACTTTTTCTTAGGCCATGTTTACCAAACAGAGATTAAAAAAAGTCCTTTTGGCCTCAGTTTGGCAATATGTGCCTGCAGAAAATTTATGCCACCAATAGTGATAAGCGAATATACTCTTTGCTCGGGTGTCCTCCGAGCATTTCAGCGTGCTCGGAGATTTAGTTTTTGTTGATGCAGCTGCATGATTTGTGGCTGCTTAGACAGCTTGAATACATGTGAGGATTCCCTAACAAACAGGCAACCCCCACATGTATTCAGGCTGTCTAGCAGCTGCAAATCATGCTGGTGTGTCGACAAAAACTAAATCTCCGAGCACGCTGATATACTCTGAGGACACCCAAGCATGCTCGCTCATCAATAGCCACCAAGACTTTGACTGTTGATTGATGTGCACCTCATGAACTTATTTGTCATACAGTAATCAGCCTAAGCTGGGATCTGCAAAACACCCAAATTATATTTACCTGAGGAAGAAAAAAAGAGCCTCCTCAACTTTCAAAGCAACAAAACTGAATTGTCATCATGAACTGGGCTTCCCATTGCTGTATTCATAAACCCAGTGTGGAAGAATCTTAGAGAGAAAGTTAGGACACTTAATGTTACTTGAAATTAAATCACAGTGTCTGCATATTGAGATTCTGGTTTGGCTTTTATCCTAAGTGGCATAACAGGTCTCGTTAAAGGGTCGACATTGACTTGTTAGGATCGCTACTTCCAATAGGTGGCACTAGAGTTCTAGTAATCATCTTCTGTGAAGAGACTATTTGCATATTTCCCAGAGGAGCATTGCGGCTTTACGTCTCCTCATCTCAGCATGCTTGACATGTCTCTCTCCGCAAGGAGAAACGTTACAACTTGGATCATCTCCACAGAAAGAAATGTCATGTATAATTCTGACCACGTTAAAACCTAAAGTTAGAATCGAATGCTCCAGATTTGGAACAAATAGAACATTGTTAGATTTCATTCACACATTGCGGTTCTGTTGTAGAAATATTGGCTACGAGTCCACAATGAGTGATGGCTCCTAAGCATGTTCTAATCATTTGTACCAAAGCTAAAGCATCTGATTCGATTTCCTTCTGTGGCTTCTTTAAGTTATTGGAAAATAGGTGTATTTATTGTTTCCAACCTTTCTCTGTGTAATCCTTTATTTGTCTCTCTCTGTGAATGTATGACTACAGTTAGTGAATGATCGTGCCTTAGATATTACCGAAAGTTGCAGCATCATATTCTCTTATGTACACGGTAATAGCACTTATATGATTAACCCCTGAAAGTAAGCAAAGTTAATGGCGATAATTCAGTTTCACAGCTTTGAAAATAACATGGCTGTTCTTTTTTTTTGCTTATATCAACAATATTTTCCTCCATTGATCCTGGTCAAGGTTAACCACAGGTCACAGGTATTTATAATTTGGACATCTGGCAAATCCAAGCTGATGCCACCCAAAATATATTCTCTTAATGGATATTTGTATCGATCAAATTTCTCCAACTCAGAATGTGCTGTAATTTTCTGGGTTTTGTTTTTGTTGCTTTCATCTAGCATTCAAATGTATCCCCCATTGTGATGTGTGAATCCATTATTGCATAAGTCCATTTATATTTCCTTTTTCTTTTCAAATTCATTTCTAATTTTGGCTCAAAGAATGAATCAGCAAATTTTGTCACTATAACTGCGAAGTTCTAAAAATAAGGCGTCTTAACCTTATCAAATGTATTTGGTCTTTCTTATTAAAATATGAGGTCTAATCCTGCCTAGATTCAGAACTCTCTAAGGCTTTCCGAAGATTAATGGATGTCTCTAAGGCTTTCCGAAGATTAATGGATGTCTCTAAGGCTTTCCGAAGAATTATGGATGGTTATGATACTGAAAAGTTAAGTTGGACAACCAGTTGAATATTCATTATTTTACTATCAGCAAACATCTACATATACACTCACTTAAACCATCAACAAGTAGAGATTTCAAGAAGCTGCCACTTGACCGAGGACTAAGTAACAAAGATCAACTTGAGGACACAAAACAAAATGTTGAACTTCTAAGTGTTCCAGAATTTATTTGAGAACTACAGGCAGCATTTATCACTTTGTGATCCTCACCAGCTCAAAAAAGCTGGAAAAATTAAAAATACATCGGAGGTGTATCAGAAGAAAACCACTCTTGAAAAATTTGAAAATTTCTTCAGAAAAACTTAGGTCTTCAGAACAATCCTTTAGCAAAGGAAGAAGCAAGCAGTCATTTTTAACACATGACATGAAGACGTTTGGCAAAAAAAAATAATCTCAGTTGAAAAGCATGATACTGTTATGGGTGTGGTGCTCAACATTTTTTTTTAAGATCACTTTAAATGTAATGTACAATTTTATATTTTTTTTACTATTAAAATTCAATATTGATTCATATTTTGGTCGTCAATTCTCTTCTTATATATGCAATTAATGTTTAAGTTACCTTGATTTAGCCAGAAATTGTAACTTTAACATGCGCGTTAAACTTCTCTTTGGATTCATCTACATTTTCTTTTTTTCCCCTACACCCTGACCTCACTGTAGAGAGATGATCTGCCCACAGTAACACGAAACCTACAGAGTAAAAAAGGAAAACTTCTAAGTGTTGTTATCTCTTCATAAGAGAGACCTACCTCATTTCTACATATTTTCTTACCTGGGGAAGTTTCTCTAGGGGTTTGGCAAGAGGCATCGCCGGGGAATGCAGCAGGCAGGCCAGGAGTATCATGGTGACGAATCCGGCTCTTCTAGTGCATCTTCATTCTACGGCCGGGGTCACACTTGCGAGTGCAATGCAAAAAACTCACACGAGTCTGTCACATCAATACCCAGCACTGCCGCCGGCTCTCGGGACCGGATTGTGTGGCTGCATGTATTTCTATTCAGCTGAACGCTCTGTTCCTGAGAGCCAGCGGCTGTGCCGGGTATTGATACGAGAGACTCGTGCGAGTTTCTCATATTGTACTTGCAAGTGTGACCCCGGCCTAACACTGTTTTTTATGCAATTGCACGTAATAGAGGGGGTGCCGCTCTGCTTCCGGCTGACTGCCCCCATGTTCTTAAGTTAGGACCAGATGAGACGCAGCATGTGCTGTCAATGGCCATTCTAAGCTGAATGTACTTGTCCTCATCAGATTGCAGGTGCTGGATCGCTTGAGGATTGACAAACACAAGCATGGGAGACTGGCTCGGAATCCTTGGTCCATTGACGCTAAAAAGGAAAATGTAATTGTGGTTGTTTGCTTCTTGGTCAGAGGTTGGGACCGGATATGATGCTCCAGGACATGCGTGTGTAATCGTGGCCTTCCACTTCCGTGATTGTGAGTTGGATTTGACATGACATACCAGGGTCACCTGCTGTGATGTCACGAGGGTGTCACGTTCCACTAGAAGACCTGGAGTTAGAGAGTCGGGTAATGAATTGCAGGTCTTCTTTACAGATGGTGTGATTTGTCCCCATACTAAATGGATTTAGTTTCTTCTAGTGCTGAAGATGTTAATCGTTAGATACGTGTAACAAAAACAGTTTATATGCTCTCACTGGACAATTGACCATGTGGTTGAACAAGTTTCAATGACCTTCTGCTATACTCTTTGAAAGTACAGATATACTGTATATTATATAATAAACTGAGCGAAAGCATATCAATATCTCAATAATTGGTATTAATTAAAGATATAACATGCTACACAAATGGCCACGACTTTTGTAAATACTTTGTTTTGGGAAAGATATTTCATTTGAGCAATTCATTTCTATTATATGTCAAATTATTCTTACAATGTAAAGAGAATCTTCTTATAGTATGGCATGGTGATCCACAGGAATTTACTGAACTTGTAAACTTCTTACACCATAATGATGTTCATATCAGATTTACAAGCAAAATAGGAGAGAACTAAACAAAATGGCTGAATGTTGAAATTAAAATAATGGATTGTCAGATACACAAATAAGGATATCGAAGAACAATGGCAACAAATTCACTCACATTCTGATAGATATCAGCCACATTACATTAAATATTCTCACCATACAGTCAATGATTGTGATTATGTTGCATCGACAGAAGTGAGAATTTTTTTTTTAAACCAATCTCAGGAATTAAATAAACAATTTCAAGATTAAGGTTATCTAAAATCAATTCTTCATGATGGTAATAGTATAGGAGATATACCAGTTCATGGAGGAATCACACCAGAATCGCTGGAAAAAGAATAAATTGGCTTGTAACATAGTAACATAGTTAGTAAGGCCGAAAAAAGACATTTGTCCATCCAGTTCAGCCTATATTCCATCATAATAAATACCCAGATCTACGTCCTTCTACAGAACCTAATAATTGTATGATACAATATTGTTCTGCTCCAGGAAGACATCCAGGCCTCTCTTGAACCCCTCGACTGAGTTCGCCATCACCACCTCCTCAGGCAAGCAATTCCAGATTCTCACTGCCCTAACAGTAAAGAATCCTCTTCTATGTTGGTGGAAAAACCTTCTCTCCTCCAGACGCAAAGAATGCCCCCTTGTGCCCGTCACCTTCCTTGGTATAAACAGATCCTCAGCGAGATATTTGTATTGTCCCCTTATATACTTATGCATGGTTATTAGATCGCCCCTCAGTCGTCTTTTTTCTAGACTAAATAATCCTAATTTCGCTAATCTATCTGGGTATTGTAGTTCTCCCATCCCCTTTATTAATTTTGTTGCCCTCCTTTGTACTCTCTCTAGTTCCATTATATCCTTCCTGAGCACCGGTGCCCAAAACTGGACACAGTACTCCATGTGCGGTCTAACTAGGGATTTGTACAGAGGCAGTATAATGCTCTCATCATGTGTATCCAGACCTCTTTTAATGCACCCCATGATCCTGTTTGCCTTGGCAGCTGCTGCCTGGCACTGGCTGCTCCAGGTAAGTTTATCATTAACTAGGATCCCCAAGTCCTTCTCCCTGTCAGATTTACCCAGTGGTTTCCCGTTCAGTGTGTAATGGTGATATTGATTCCCTCTTCCCATGTGTATAACCTTACATTTATCATTGTTAAACCTCATCTGCCACCTTTCAGCCCAAGTTTCCAACTTATCCAGATCCATCTGTAGCAGAATACTATCTTCTCTTGTATTAACTGCTTTACATAGTTTTGTATCATCTGCAAATATCGATATTTTACTGTGTAAACCTTCTACCAGATCATTAATGAATATGTTGAAGAGAACAGGTCCCAATACTGACCCCTGCGGTACCCCACTGGTCACAGCGACCCAGTTAGAGACTATACCATTTATAACCACCCTCTGCTTTCTATCACTAAGCCAGTTACTAACCCATTTACACACATGTTCCCCCAGACCAAGCATTCTCATTTTGTGTACCAACCTCTTGTGCGGCACGGTATCAAACGCTTTGGAAAAATCGAGATATACCACGTCCAATGACTCACCGTGGTCCAGCCTATAGCTTACCTCTTCATAAAAACTGATTAGATTGGTTTGACAGGAGCGATTTGTCAGTTGAATTATGTAATTAAGTAAATGATGACTTGTGAATTTAACAGGAGGACATAGAAGTGCAATGTTAGGGCCAGATGAAGAGAAATTATATGGAAAACATCTGTAGCACACTTTGTGCATCTTCACTCTTTTTCCCATAATACATCGGGATAAAAAAAATCACACAATAATGCAGCAGTGGTGTGCGCCACTTATTTTCTTCCAATTCTCGTAAATGTTGGATATTCTCCCATTACATCAAAACTAAACTAGCAGAAACAAGTGCACAAACTAAACACATAGTGGTGTCTTTTACTTGTTGGAAAACATGCAATAAAAAATAAAATCATTATGAGTCAACACAAATTCTAATAATTTAAAAACAAATGTGTTATCTGATTGAATATGATTGCCGTTTGTGCTCAGAAATATTTTACTCCTGAGTTCCCAATTGATATCAGATTCTGGTATAAAATGTCTCAATGTAAAGTCTCACTATCATTGTCGTTGGGGGGCCAGGACCTCCGGCATCACCAGACCTCTGACCTCACTGTGCCTTTGTAGAGTAAAAACTTCTCACAGTAAAATCAGAGACGACTTTTATATTTGAATTTATTTAATGTGCCGGGAATCCAAAAAGTGAAGCCGTTTCTGTCCGGTGACCTTCGTCAGTGTAGCAGATGGCCAGTGGCAGAACGTATCTGCTAACGCTGCAGAAGAGCAGTGAGCACTGCAATGGCCGGAAGCCCCGTGACCCCGGTACTGCCCCTCCGACATGCCTATCTGACATAAAACTGGCTTTATAGCAAACCAGCTCCCTGGATCCGCCTGAGCACCGGCCCCAAGTGACAATGAAGACGGCAATGTCATCCCGGGAACAATAGCAAACACATCTAGTTCCTGGAGCAACCAGGTCACCAATTGCTGGAAAATTGGCCGGAGCAGCTCTCACTCTGTGACCGTAGAATTATATGGTTTGTGTAAAGGTGGAGAATATGAGCGAAGTGCTGGAAAAGCAATAAGAAAAAGATGTCTGTATGTTACAATTTCCAGAGATAAGTCATGGGTGGAACACGTGGTCATAGTAGTCTGCGACAACAGGAAAATAAAAGGGACAGATAAAGACTAATTGATCAGTATGATGATATTATCATTATGGTTTACTGGATTGCACTTAGTTATATTCGCTCATCTCCAGTCGATATAAACATGCTGCCCCAATACATGTTTTTTTGTTTGTGTTGTAACATCTCACATTCATCATGCTCCGGCATCTGGAGAGACCCCAAGAAATAATAAGCGACACTCAATTCATGGAGAATAACTTCCCTGAAAATCAAATGTATTGGGAAATCCAAACCGTAAGAGATGTTGAATTTTGCCCGATCTGACCCATGCTATAAAACAATCTTATCATTTATTGTGCACGATGAATGCCGTATAAAGGGAAATGTGAAAACTGCTGAACTTGCTGTTCTTCATCATCTAACCTCACTAAAATTGAAAAAAATAATCATGTATCCCAATGCTTCACCAAAACAACTAGTCTGTTACACAAAAAACATGTCCTCATATAGATCTGTATCCAGAAAAATAAAAAGCAATGACTCTCTCAATATGGCTATAAAAAAATAGTGATTCTTAGGTATGAACATAATGGTATCAGCACTGAATCCAGTAAACATGTCCATTATTCTGCTGGATAAACTCCACAAAAATAACAAAACTATTTCACATTTGTAGATTTTTGTTTATGCCTCCGAACAAAAAAAAGAAATAAAAGGCGACTATAAATTCATATATAAACAAAAAACAAAGTCTCAATCAGCGTTATCAACAATAAAGAGAAAAATAAAGAAGTTAGAGTTATCAGAACATGAGTGACCGAAAATAAAGATTTTTTAAATTTTTATTTTGCAAAAATAACAAAACATGTAAATATGGTATGAATATGATCATATCGTCCACCTAATAAAGATAACATGACGGTTATACCCAACAGTGACTGGTGTTTAAAGAAAATATTAAAACAAATTCAGAATTTTTGTCTTTTTAATTCATTTTGCCTCCTATAGAATGTAAACGTGATCAAAAAGTTGTACGTACAATAAACTGTTACCAGCAAAAGCTACAGATTTTCATGCAAAAATAAATCTTCATACAACTCCACTAACAGAAAATTGTAAAACTGTATAAAAAGGTGTTTTTTAAGTGTATATTGTACAAAACATAAAAAACTTTTAAGATTATACAAATTTACAATCACCATATTAGTACTGACCTACTCAATACAGCTACTGTGTTATTTTTGCAGCACAGCAGATAAGGTCATCTATAAAATGCAAAAAATTACTGTTTTCTTTGTATTCCTTCCAACAAAGTTCTAATAAAATCGTGCTATAAGTTTCACGTAAAAAACTGATACAATTAACAAATACATCTGACACTTAAAAACCCTTTTACAGCTATATTGCCCCAAAAATAAGAAAGGTATGACAAATTTAACGTAACAAGTATCAAACAGTCTTTAATATAGGTCAAAACTGGCTCCAGTATATAATGCTTAAATGAAATAATGTAAAAAGCATTTTTCCACTAACTCACAAAACTAAATTAATAAACCATCCCCAAAATATAATGAGATAAATATACAAAATCAGCTAATCAAATATGGAAATTCTCCCATTGCACTAAAAACAAATTAGCAGAAGGCGGTACATGACTTGCGCCCATAGCGGTGCCGTTTACTTGGTGTAAGACATGTAATAAAAAATAAAATAATTGGAGTCATCAAAAATTCCAATAATATTTAAAAAACAAACCTGTTTTGTGACTAAAAACAGATCTGCTCATCTCTAGTCACTATATGGGTGGGAGAGGGTAACAGTTAGTGTTGAGCGACGTTTATTTTTATAGGATCGGGTCGGATTTCACGAAACCCGACTTTTTCAAAAGTCGGGTCGAGTGAAATCGGCCGATCCTATAAAAAAGTCGGGGTCGGCCGAAACCCGAAATCCAATGCAGTGCATTGGGTTTCCATGGTTCCCAGGGTCTGAAGGAGAGGAAACTCTCCTTCAGGCCCTGCGATCCTTATTTAGGTGTAAAATAAAGAATAAAAATAAAAAATATCGCTATACTTACCCTCTGACGCGCCCTGGTACTAACCGGGAACCATCCTCCTTCGAATCAGCGCTTCCAGGACCTTGCGGTGACGTCGCGGCTTGTGATTGGTCGCGCGAGCAGTCACATGGGCAGTCGCGCGACCAATCACAAGCTGCGACGTCACCGCAAGGTCCTGGAAGCGCTGATTCGAAGGAGGAAGGTTCCCGGTTAGTACCAGGGCGCGTCAGAGGGTGAGTATAGCGATATTTTTTTATTTTAATTCTTTATTTTACACTTATATCTGAATTCCGATACCAATTCCCGATATCTTAAACATATCGGTAATCGGTATCGGATTTCCGATTCCAGATTCAGAAGATCGCCGACTTCATGGCCGACCCCACACAGGGGTCGGGTCGGGTTTCATGAAACCCGACCTTGCCAAAAGTCAGCGACTTCTGAATCTGGCCGACCCATTTCGCTCAACTCTAGTAACAGTGATACAAAAGAAATGTATTTAGATGTATTTACATTGTTACATGATATGCATACGTTTATATTAGATCTCTTGTGACTACAGGTAAATTTTCTTTACCCAAGTTAATAAAAAAATCTACTTACCTCCGTATCTTCATTTAATTTTACCAATTAGTGAGATGCTGATGCAATTAACCTTTATAGAATCTTCTTGATTGTGTCTTCTGTGACATACACACACCTTTTAAAGAAATGTATTTCTCTAATATTTGCTCATTCACTAGTGTCAGTCTAATGTCACTGGATGCTTCTATAATTAAATGTAAAAAAGAAAAGAAGAAAAGGAGGTACCAGCTATGGAGATGCTCTGCTAATATGACGGTAACATGGCAGATTCATTTCCACTAGATATAAAAACCATAAATTACTGAAGATCATAAAGAAAATTAACATCAATCAGCAATAAAAAGCTAACACATAATTTAAAATTTTCAATATTTTGTGAACTTGGATGGGATGGCCATGGGGGTGGCATTCACGCCAAATAATAATCAACCCAATACACCACTGTAATTTTGTACACCTTTAGTATTGTTTAAAATATAGAAAGCCACTGCTTCCAGATGTCTAATAGCATGTAAATGGAGATTGTTATAACCCCCATCAAATAATGAATTACACAGGCATATACAAGATGTATGAAGCATGGAATGCTTTACAGTATTATTAAATAACACCGTTGAGCACTTTGAAGCAAACACTGCACTTAACAGCCATTAACCAGGTAAACATGGCCGTGGCCCTAATAGATTTAATAATGCGATAAGTGAGGAATTTAGAAGATTTGTCTTTTGACTTCATGAAACTCATGAAATAATACATTGAAAACATTTAGTTCTTTAGTTTACCTCATTAGCAGCACAATGGTGGATGGTATCACTGGGCAGGACAGGTAGTTTCCATCCCTTATTGTTGTCTCAGCCCAGCATTACAAAGAGGACTCTATGGTTCTCATTCACCATTCATATGCAAATTAGCCAAAGTCCACAATAAAGCTAGCATGCCATCTTTGAGACTTTTCTCAGACATTTCTCTCACATGTGATATGTTTACTAGTAAGATAGGATCTGAGGGACATTTTCAGGTGTTTCTCATAGACATTGGTTGAGCCGCACCCACAGGCCCCATTCATATGTAATCTCCCAGCATTCTCCCTCCAGAGACTTATGGAAGTCAGTTCATATGTAAATGGAGACAGTAAGTCTCGGCCAATGACAATGTCCGTCTCATTAACAACCCCCTGCTCTTCCCAGATATAACCGGTCTCCTCCTCTCAGTGACATCTACTCCACTCTGGAATTAGTGGTGATCAGTATTGGCCTCTGAGGAGCATCGAGCTGTAGACTTGTTGGTGGACAGGAGGAGCTCAGCATTGACTATCATCTCTTTCCATAGCAGCAGACATCTTCTATCTCCATCTATAAAGGTGAATATATGATAAGTATTGCACAGGATGTAGTAGACGGTATTACTGCAGATCTCTGGGGAATTATACAATGCCGGAACATCATTACAGTGACTGCACACTATTATACAACTGTGTATTTATAGCCAAAGTTTACACGTGGTGATCACAGTATGTTATTATGGGTCTGTAAGAAGTTTCCTTCTATATTCAAAACCATATCTCATTTCATTTTATTCAGAATGGCCGCCAACATCAAGGAAGCAAACAAGAACATGGCGAAACACCTTCTTCATCGTATATCAGAGACTTCCAAGGACCTGAAGATGATGGAAGTGACCGACCACTTTGAGCTTTTGCTAGAACTTGGCACTGGATCCTTTGGAAATGTACACATGGGAAAACACAAACATTCAGGTGAGATGATGATGATGGATGATGACGATGAAGATGTTTGAGCCATCAGGGCGGTTTTAGATAAATGTGAAAGATGAAAGTGAAAGCTTCTTGTATCCTGACAAACTGTACTTGTTAACAGTAGTGATGAGCGAGAATACTCATTACTAGAGATTTCCTGAGCATGCTCTGGTGGTCTGCGAGTATTTCGGCTTGCTCGTAGATTTAGTTTATGTCGATGCAGCTGCATGATTTGCGGCTGCTAGACAGCTTGAATACATGTGGGGGTTGCTTAACAAACAGGGAATCCCCACATGTATTAAAGCTGTCTAGCAGCCGTAAATCAAGCAGCTACGTCGACATAATCTAAATCTTTGAACATGCTGAAATACTCAGAAACCCCCCCCGAGCATGCGTAGTAATTCTCGAGTAGCGAGTATACTCGCTCATCACTAGTTAACAGTCTTTAAGTATGACCCTAGTTGTATCCTATCCACCACACGTGATGAGAATTCTGCACCTCTACCTTCTAATCTTGTGAATGTTCCTGTGAAAAGTGATTGATCAGGTTTTTGTATAGTTTTGACAGTATTATGGAGTACAAGGGTCATACATATTAATAATTATAATGTTAATTCAACAGGACAGACCGTGGCAATAAAAATGATGTCAAAGAAGAAGACTCCAGAAGACAATTTCTTCCTGGAATATTGCATTTCACAAACCCTCAGTGGCCACCGGAACATCATCCTTACTCACGACATCTTCTTCCAGACCAGTAGGGATTTTCTGTTTGTTCAGGAAGTGGCACCGGCAGGAAATCTCCAGTCCATCATTAAACCTAAAGTAAGATCTTATGCTGCTGTTTTCCACTTTTACACATTCTAAACATTATTCATACTATCTTAGAAAAAATAGTGGTCTTATTGTAGATCTGATGTCTAACATCCCCCTATTTCTACAGAGATATTAACCTCATATTACGGGATGTAGAAGTATGGGACCCCATAGTTAGGCAGGTTTAGGGTGGAGGAGAATGTGTGAGCTGGTAACATCCTCTATGTAAGAGATATTTACTTATTAGTAGAAATCTCACATAATTGAATATCACTAATGAAGAGCAGAGGAGAACTGATGATGGCAGGAATTATGTCTATTAGTAGAAGATATCTACAAGTCCTCTGTCCCCTTATATCAGATACGTTTTCCTGTTCAGCTGTGTGATCTCCTCTGTTGTCTTTCTTAGGTCGGCATGCAGGAGGACATGTTGAAGCGCTGTGTTCCTCAGATCGCCAGTGCTCTGGACTTTATGCACAACAGAGGAATGGTTCATCGGGATATCAAGCCGAATAATATTCTTCTGATGGACACAGAATGTCACTGGATAAAGCTGGCAGACTTTGGCCTCACCAGGCTCCAGGGCACATATGTTCCTTTTGTGCCCTGGTATAAACCCTACTATGCCCCAGAGCACTGCTGCTTAAGACCAGGAGATCAGTTGTTGCTACATCCTAGTCTTGATGTCTGGGCTTTTCGTGTAGTTCTCTATGTTGCTCTTTTTGGACTCTTCCCTTAGCGTGGGGCAGTACGTGGAGATCAATATTATAAAGGGTTTGCCTGGTGGCAGGTGGGAAGGGATCTGTCAAAGGCTCCACAGAAATGGCAGAAAATTTCAGTGGGGGCCAGAGAAATGTTCTGGGAGCTGCTGGAAATAAATGCCGGGCAGAGAGGCTCGGCCATTGACATTCTGAAGTATATGCACCTGCCGTGCAGAGACGAGGCATCTTCAGAGACCAAAAGAACCTAATATGATGAATTTATGACATAAAAAGTGCAATATGATATTTATTTTTTTAATCATTAATGTCTACCAAGCAGACTGTGAAATATTGTAAATATATAAATAAATTAATAAAACAGACTTGCATCTTAGTAATGAAGAGTGTTTGTCTCGAGTAAAACAGAAAATTATATGTTATGGGTATAAGAATATGGGACGCTCCCAAAATATTTTAAGTCAGTTTTTTCATAAAAGTAACAAAACATAAAAAGCAATATAGAAAATGGATTGTTATGGTCGTAATGACTCACGGAATAAAGATAACATGAAAATTATCTCACAGTGAATAATGTTTTAAAAAATTAACAAAGTAAATTTGAAGTTTTTTGGTTCATTTTGACCCCAAAAGGTTGTGAAAGGGATCAAAAATCTGCTATTACAAATTGTTACCAATAAAAATTAAAGTTTTATCCTTAACCCCGAATCACATGTAACTATTAATGTTTAGAGGATAATTATTTTGGGGGCTTCACAGCCCATTTCTTTCATGGTCACTATTGCTTTGTTTTGGCCTCTGGGTCTGGGTGATATTAAATACTGACTCTGGTGCTGTTTGATGCTTCTTTCTTTACCGGTACACGGCTTTAAGGAGACTCCTTACAGGGATATAATTCACATGCAGTCTTATTTCTGAGTTGGATTTCCAGGAGCTATGTACATGGAATTTGGTCCAATATATTTAATAATATTTATCTCTTTGGGTATTATATTGTTTAGGCTCTTTGGTATATGAATGTCATTACTGGTATGTAATTTGATGTAATATCTCCTCTTGACAAAGCTATTCAACTTGTGGGCGAAACGCGCGTCGGGGGTCGCGTTCGTGGATCGCATCCGGTGCGCCTGGCTCTGGGCCTCTATACTGGTAAGCGCTGCTGAGTATAATCTCTATCACTGTCATGCCATTGGGCCTGGTGGATCTACTGCTTTACATCTTACATCTATAGCAGCATGCTTTGATTGTTCAGCTGGTGTATTGGTCCCATAGTCAGAGCGCACCGGGGGGTTATCCACTCATGTACGTTTTTATCATCCTTGCACGTTGTCATGTTTAATATTTCTATGATGAGATTTTTTCACACTTGTGTATTATTATATGTGATGTAATAAAGTATTATTATCTTTTGGATTACCGATATGCTCCTATTGTACTCCTTTTTCTATTAGCTATATGGAGTTGGTTCTTGTGTTTGGTGAGGGGTCTTTTAGCGCTATCTAGCACCCTTCTCTCCTCTAGTGTTTATATTATGTTGCCTGGTTTTGTTACTATCATTGTTTCTGTGTTTATCACAGTTTTCTACAGGCCTATTATGGACTTCAGGGCACGCGATTCTACATGGCGTGCTCAAATTAATGATACCTTCAAGGATGGTTTTAACGGGGGTTTGGAGGGGTCGAGTGCTGATCTGCAGGAGACTATTGGGCGTTTTAAGGATCTCTTGAAAAAGAGGACTAAGGTTTGGTGGAACCACGCATATTTTGAAAAATATCTGGAAGGGGGACTCATCCCTCGTGGATTGAGAATCCAGGTTTTTCCCTCCTTCCCTATTACTGACGAAGATTTTAAAAATAAGTGGGAGGAACTTTCGAATACATGTTCCTTTGGTTTTATGGACTTATCGAAGGGCTTGGACTCTTCCAAACTTGGGGAGATTGAAGCAGAGATTGAGGCTATTCAAACTAAACTTAAAAAAGATATGTCTGGAGATGCAATTAAAAAACTTAATGATGATATGGACATAGAAATGCAGAAATGGGTTAATGAAATTCAAGGATTAAAGGCCAAAAAGTTCAAACGGGATGTTAATGACAAACAGACCTCCAACGACTATAGATGGCGGGACCTGGATGATCGGTCACGTCCCCGTTTTAGAAACTTCTCAAGCTCCAGATCCCGCTCCAGATCAACACGGTCTAATGCTCCATCTGAGGATAGGTATACCCCACGTATGGAAACCAGAGGTGAACAATCTGGATCCAATCCACATGCTAAAAAAATCGTCACACGGCAGACTTCAAAGGCCATGACTGCGGCCAGCAAGCAACAGGGAACAAGTAATCGTACAGACCTTCAGGTACTAAATCTATCGACACGGTCCCTCTCGGATGTGCAGATTGAGGTTCTAAGCAAGGGGTTAAATTTCTCTCCGACTAATTCTTTTGATTTTTTCTCAGCTGTGAAGGACCTCCATCTGTTCTCCCGGAAACTCGTTTTAAAGAAATTACATTATAAAAACCATCATGCCCAGGGGCCTGCATCTGAGGCGGAGAGGGAGGCATTGCAGGCTTTGGAAGATCTCTTAGAGGAACAATCCAGTACTCCTCAAGGTAGGTTTCCGCCTGCATGCATGCCCAGATCGACTAGGTTCCCCCCTTTGTCTCTGTGTCCAGCTGTGGACATATTTACTCGATTGGTCACTGAAGATTTTAAACGTTTATCTTCAAGACGTAAATTTGACAATCTCTCATTCAAACAGAGAAATTCAATTAAGGAGTTACAGTCCTTTAAGGACATTGTCATTAAGCCAGCAGACAAAGGGGGGAACATAGTCATCTGGCCGTGCGACAAATATGAAAAAGAGGCCTTCCATCAGCTGCGGGATACTACTACATATACGAAGCTGACTTATAATCCTCTATCTTCCTTCGCTTCTCAGCTGCAGGCCATCCTTGGGAGGGCTTTTGATGAGGGGATCATAGATAGGAAGGTCCTGGAGGGTCTGACGGTGAGGTCGCCGAAGGTACCAACCTTCTATTTGCTTCCAAAGATCCACAAGGACACCGTCAATCCACCGGGGCGTCCGATCGTGTCTGGTATTGAGGGATTATGTGATCCCATCTGTAAATTCATCGACTTTTACCTTAAGCCACTGGTCGAGGTATTACCATCTTATGTAAGAGACACGACGGACGTCCTTTCACGGGTTGACGGCGTCTTTGTGGACCCTGGCGTCCTCCTGGTCACCGCCGATGTGCAGACCTTATATACGTGTATCGACCATGAACACGGTCTAGCTGCAGTCCGCCTCTTCTTGGGGACCTCCGACTTGGGTGGCCCCATGTGTGAGTTAATCCTCGAGCTGCTGCGCTTCATCCTGACCCACAATTTCTTCATTTTTAAGGACTGGTTTTACCTGCAGAGGCGTGGCACAGCCATAGGCGCGGCCTGTGCGCCTTCGTACGCCAATCTCTTCCTGGGCTCATGGGAGAGGTACATTTTTGGCGACGGGGGTGTGCAGGCCGCGGACCATGTGCTGTGCTGGCTCAGGTATATCGATGATGTCCTGTTTTTGTGGGGGGGTACGGCGCAGCAGCTCGGGGATTTTATGAGTCAACTTAATGAGAACACTTTTAACATCAGATTGACATATCATTTTGATCCGCAGCAGATCGATTTCCTGGACGTCACGCTGGAGGTCGACGATATGCGTCGGATCCAGACTGACGTCTACAGAAAGTCGACTGCAGTCAATGCTCTTTTGTGTGCCGACTCTGCACACAACTATACCACCATTGGGGCTATCCCGGTCGGACAGTTCCTAAGAATGAGGCGGATCTGTTCTACGGATGAGAAGTTTTTTGCACAGGCTGGTGTACTTGAGGGGCGCTTCATGGACCGCGGATATAGCCGCAGAAGCATTAGACGAGGCTTTGAGAGGGCCAGGAGGACACCCCGTAGGGACCTACTGTATATAAATGACGGCGGACGGAGGAAGAAAACTGACCCAGACAAGACCAGGTTTATCGCAACATATAATCACGAATGGTCCAATATGAGGGACATATTAAAGAAACACTGGTCGGTTTTGATGACTGAGCCCTCTTTGGCCCAGGCCTTGGGCGACTTCCCGTTAATGACCGCTAAAAGATCCCCTAACCTTAGTGGCTTGCTGGTCCGCAGTCATTATGTCCCCCCCATGGTTAATCCCTTTGGATCAAGGGGCCCGTCGCTTGGCTCGTTCCAATGCGGTCACTGCCGGGCATGTGAGAATATCGAGAGGGCCACAACTTTTAAATCTTCTAATGGCAGCAAAGAATTCTCAATTAGGCAGCACATCACGTGTAGTACATCCAACGTGGTTTATTATGCCACATGTGGGTGTCACTTAATCTATATTGGACTAACATCTAGGGAGCTACGGGTACGTGTTCGTGAACACGTTAGGGACATACGGGCAGCGCGGGCCTTGGACGATGCCTCTGACCTGAAGACTATTCCCCGCCACTTTAAACTATTTCACAACTGTGATGCGGGGTCTCTTCGGGTCAGGGGCATCGAGAGTATCCACCTAGGAGCTAGGGGTGGTAATTATAAGAAGACCCTTGCCCAGCGGGAAGCAGGTTGGATTATTCGGCTTGATACCATGACACCTAAAGGACTGAATGAGTCCTTAAGCTTTTCCTCTTTCCTCTAAATTTTCCGTGGGTCTCCACCTATCGTTGTGCTTGGTCCCCTCTCAGATTTAGAACGTTTTTGATGTTGCTACTGGTTCACCTGCGCGAACATTATAATGTGAAATCCATTTACATTCGTTGCCCCTCCATTCTTTTTACATCTCCCCCTTTGAGTGGGCCCCGCTTGGGATCCTCTGTGTGTTTTTGGTTTTAATTGTGTTTTAATTTGTTATTTATGCATTTCTTTATGTTTATTGTCTCTTTTAGTTATTTGCGGCAATAACCGGGTTTTTCTAATTATACGGGCCGAAATGGACCTCTCCTTCAAACTTTATGGGAACGTCACCACTTCATCCTCAATATATAAACGACTACACAAGTTCTGTGTGTAATGCGGCTGATTTCGCTGTGACTGGACAAGTACCCTGGATCCACTGCCGGGTCTCGTGTGGTGTTCTAATTTGTTGTTGAACATTTATTTTTGAGAGTTGGTATGCTTGTTTTGTATCCCATATTGTGCCTCTTCTATCCTCTTGTCAGATTTGGCGCTGGGGCTTACAGTAGTGGGAGGCTTTACATCCCTTAGCCGACTGTCGGCGGTGGTGCGCATGCGCTGTGTCTCTCTCCTCGCTCCCCGTCGCGGCGGCGTCCTTCTTGTGTTGCACGTGCGTCCTGGCCTTTTTCCCAGGCGCCCTCGCGATGCATGACGCTGTCTGCGACGCGGTGCTTGGTGTGTGGGACACGCGCATGCGCCGACGATCCCGTTGCCATTGGATGGGAGATTACATGTGATGCCTTTTGTGGGGGCAGGCCGGCCCTATTTAATGACGTTAAACCCGGATAAACACTATCTCCCCTTGACAAAGCTATTCAACTTGTGGGCGAAACGCGCGTCGGGGGTCGCGTTCGTGGATCGCATCCGGTGCGCCTGGCTCTGGGCCTCTATACTGGTAAGCGCTGCTGAGTATAATCTCTATCACTGTCATGCCATTGGGCCTGGTGGATCTACTGGTTTACATCTTACATCTATAGCAGCATGCTTTGATTGTTCAGCTGGTGTATTGGTCCCATAGTCAGAGCGCACCGGGGGGTTATCCACTCATGTACGTTTTTATCATCCTTGCACGTTGTCATGTTTAATATTTCTATGATGAGATTTTTTCACACTTGTGTATTATTATATGTGATGTAATAAAGTATTATTATCTTTTGGATTACCGATATGCTCCTATTGTACTCCTTTTTCTATTAGCTATATGGAGTTGGTTCTTGTGCTTGGTGAGGGGTCTTTTGGCGCTATCTAGCGCCCTTCTCTCCTCTAGTGTTTATATTATGTTGCCTGGTTTTTTTACTTTCTTTCTTTACCGGTACACAGCTTTAAGGAGACTCCTTACAGGGATATAATTCACATGCAGTCTTATTTCTGAGTTGGATTTCCAGGAGCTATGTACATGGAATTTGGTCCAATATATTTAATAATATTTATCTCTTTGGGTATTATATTGTTTAGGCTCTTTGGTATATGAATTTTATTACTGGTATGTAATTTGATGTAATATCTCCTATTTGGTTTTTCCGCTCCGTGTCCCAGGACGGTATTTTGCTTTTTTATATGGCACTTTAATTATATTGAATAAAGATTAATTTTAATATTGGATCTCTTCATATCTCACAAGTATTAAACATGTATGGGAGTTTTTTGTTGTTGGGACTTTGATGAAATGCCTTCTTTGATTTTGGACAAATTATTTTGACACTTTCTTAGACATGAGGTAGAAAACATTTTGGGTGTGCCTGTAAAAATGGCGTAAGACTGTGACAACATTGCTCAAAGCTGTGACCTGGGAGTCAGAAATGTTTCCAGGGGCGATCCCCGTGATGTCCCTGTGTCGTTTGAGCAGTGTTTCCATCATTTTCAGACGTTTTTAGACCTTAAAAGGACCCCCGGGGGATTGCGGTAAAAATGCTTGGGTTTCCCATAGACTTACATTGGGCTCGTCGTTCTGGCCGAGTATCCGAGTATTACAAATTGCTCGACCCGAGCAACGAGCATTTTAGTGCTCGCTCATTACTAACAGTGTCAAAAACAACATGTAGGACAAATAAGTCATCTATTTCTTTAGTCAACCCCCAGTATATCCCCAGTCATCTCACACTAGTCTTGAATTCGTTGTCTGTAATTTCACTCCCTCTTTTCCTTGTATGCTTCTCTCACACGGCCCCAACATACAGAATCATCTTGCATCTGTTGTGATCTCTCGCCATTTAAAATCATCAAGGTCTAGCACCAAGTGACAGCGGTCTGTCAGCTGGAAGGTATTACAAACCCTCAAATGAGAAGAGCACATTTATGTATCACCGAGACCAAACCCAATTTATCACATAACTCAGCTAGGGCATACATCATAGTATGCTCACAGGAATATTTCTCTTCTTAAAAACTCTAGAGCGAAAACAAACATCAATAGACAACATCAAAAATGGCAAAACTGTTCAAGCACAATTCTCAGGGGATGTTCCTCAACTTTTATCTAAAATCTACAATTAAATTAGTCCATGAGGGAATCAGGGCAGGGGGTACAGTATGCCTTGGTATTGGAGGAGTGCAATGGGAGGTTACAGTAGGGGCTTCATATGTCTCCATCAGGTGTCCCACCTCTATCTTTCCAACCCCCTATCTTATTTGTCAACACCTTCCTGGGCCTGGCGATTTGCAATTTACTTTTCCTCCTCAGATCTTTTGCTTTACATTACTGTTAGCATTGCAGCGTCTGGTCCCTTCCAATCCTCTACAACAGCAAAGTGATCGTTCAAATCTGGCAAAGGATTGCGAGTTATACCACCTATGCATGCGATTTCTATCAATCTCTGAACTCCGTCTGCAAGAAATTCCCATCGACTTTGTGGTATTAATTCACTAGAAGAGTCATACACTTGTGCCACAGATTCTCTCACAAAGTGCGACACAGAGAAGTTCTCCACAGTGTCCCTTGCATTTCTCATTTTTAGACGTACCATGGGATCAGTACAAATACTACATAATCCTATAGCTTCTCGATTGTTCAGAATTATAGTATCTGCCCCATGATCCCATAATCTGAGACCCCATGCTAACAAATGTTCTCCTGCTTGCTGCCTGCACCTGGTAGCTGACTCTGTTAGCTCTCCTGCTGTGTACCCCTAACATCTTCTGTCATTGCAGCCTCTGCTCCAGGAGCTGCCTGTCCTGCCTGCATTGTATCTTCAGGACGCTGTGTGACTTCTCTCCTGGTTTTTGTTATTACAATGAGTCTGGCATGCCTTTCTACCTCATCTGTCTCACTGTCAGAGCAGTCCCATTCTGGCAAGTCTGATATTGTTCACAAGTGATCCTGGTCCTGACCTGTCTGGTAAAGGAGTTTGACACTGGCTGCTTCCTGCTCCTGCGTCTATGAGTATTCATATTTTTTACAACATTTCTTCAAAATTACTTTGCATATTGTCATGCTGTTTCATTTGGGCTCTCAAGGCTGATTGCAAGCTGATCCTATGCTCCATAGCTGTATGCAGCTCTAAACACAAGTTATCAATCTCCTCCTGCAAACTTTGAAGTGCCTGAGCACACACCCATCCAACGACTGCAGCAGCTTTCTGTTCCGTTGCATACATGCAAAATAGATACATGTGCATCATAACAAGCAGTATTCATACATTGCATTATTATGGTAGAAGTCAATTACTCTGTATTCATTTCAATCTCTCTCCTCATCTCTCTGTGTCTGTCTCCCTCCCCAAGTCTTCAGTCTTCTCTCTTATATGTTAAAACTGTCCATTGAATCTTCTCTAAAGGCTTTGATCCTCCATGGTATGTCTACTAGAAACATAACAGTCTCCATTTAGCATATAATTAACAGGATAACATCTTTGGGAAAGTTGACACATCCAATGTTAGGGCTAGCGGAACGCACCAAATAATTAAATAGATACAATAAGGTGCGTTCGCAGCCCGGGGTCCACCGTGCAGAGATGGAACCTGCTGCTAAGTAATGACGGACTATATGGCGGTACAATGAGAATACACACATGGGTTAACTTCACCCTGTATGAAGAAAGTGATCCCTGTTAAGTCACAGGGTCGCGGTACCGCACAGAGAGCGCAAGCAAGGAACCACAGAACTCTATCCCAGGACACAGGATTAGAGTTAGTGTAGACCTCTTGCGATCGACACCACAATTGGGGTATCAGAGTAACTAATATGCACAGAAGTGCATGCTGGGCCACACTAGCGGATGCCACTAACCACTCAGACTTGGGTAAGGTAAGCACTCTAATAGCGCACGGCGCTGCACTGGCGGTCACAGCAGTTAGACGCTGTTTCGTGTGTTAAAGCTGTGAGTTCAGTCGGGTGCTAGATTGCAGCCATACACCTTACGTGAACAGTCATACACAAGGGATGGGTTTTTTAAGGAACGACTTGCACTCATCAACACACACACGATAACAATTGTATACTAGCGCATGGCCGTGCGGTCATGCAAAGCTTATATGATGAGAGCATTACATGATGAGAGCATTATACAATCCCTAGTTAGACCGCACATGGAGTACTGTGTCCAGTTTTGGGCACCGGTGCTCAGGAAGGATATAATGGAACTAGAGAGAGTACAAAGGAGGGCAACAAAATTAATAAAGGGGATGGGAGAACTACAATACCCAGATAGATTAGCGAAATTAGGATTATTTAGTCTAGAAAAAAGACGACTGAGGGGCGATCTAATAACCATGTATAAGTATATAAGGGGACAATACAAATATCTCGCTGAGGATCTGTTTATACCAAGGAAGGTGACAGGCACAAGGGGGCATTCTTTGCGTCTGGAGGAGAGAAGGTTTTTCCACCAACATAGAAGAGGATTCTTTACTGTTAGGGCAGTGAGAATCTGGAATTGCTTGCCTGAGGAGGTGGTGATGGCGAACTCAGTCGAGGGGTTCAAGAGAGGCCTGGATGTCTTCCTGGAGCAGAACAATATTGTATCATACAATTATTAGGTTCTGTAGAAGGACGTAGATCTGGGGATTTATTATGATGGAATATAGGCTGAACTGGATGGACAAATGTCTTTTTTCGGCCTTACTAACTATGTTTCTATGTTACTATGTTACTATGTATATAGCTGCAGCACGTTCAGGACCTTCCAATAAAGGACCAATGGGAAGCTGCCACCGAAGTTTAGCACCTTCAGGACCTTCCAATTAAGGACCAATGGGATCTGCTGCAGTATCTGAGCATGTGACCCCAGACTTCCAATGGGAGGTCATCCCGTGGGCATGCTCAGAAAGGGAAAATCTGGACTTAGTCCCAGAAAGACCTGCTCACTGCTGAACATTGCTGGCTACAAGAACAGAGCCTGGAAGGGCAGTAGTAACCAGTCGTCCAGTATTATCCTGAGCTAGACACTGGGACCGACGTCTCCGCTGAGCAGACTGCACTGCAGCTGGAGAAGAATGGGAGACCGCAGCGGAGATGGTTCGAGATTCTCCCTGTGCAGAAGCGGGAACTCAACACCTAACAACCAATCTACTTAGTTGCTCCCATCCTTGAATATCAAAGGTCCTTTGTTAGTAGATAAACAAATGACTGGGTAATTTACATTCCTTGCTTAGATGGGACATCTGGTTGAGTAATTAAAGTTGCAATAACCTTTTGCTAGCCGCCCTGAAAGTAAGGATATACTGTATATATTATATATTAAACTGATTGAAACCATATCAGTAATTGGTATTAATTAATTGGAGTGTTGAAACCATTAAAATAACTTTCTACACACATACACCACACTTATCAAATAAATTGTATATAGATATGAAAATGCTTACATTGACATAAGCGATTAAATATGAAACAATTATGAAAAATTATAAATATATATATATATAGCACTAGAAATTCAAAAATCAGGGGCAGCACGCCGTTCTTTGACTGAAAGTAGGAGATATTTTATTCAGCTCATCATGGCCACGTTTCGGTCCAATCTGAAACTTTTTCAAGCAGTGAATTAGTGCATATGTCAGATATATAGGGTGTACACAATTACAGTATTCAACAATAATTAATTCAAAAAAGAGCAAGTCTCTACATAAACATGAAACACAAAATGTGCAAAATATAGTATATACAAACAGACATCTTATAAAGTGCAGTGCAAAAGTCTATATCAATGGGACAACACACAGTATTAGGCCATGTTCACACAGTGCGTTTTTTTCTGCGGAACCGCAGCGTTTTTGCCGCTGCGGTTCCGCAGCTGTTTTCCATGCAGGGTACAGTACAATGTACCCTATGGAAAACAGGAACCACTGTGCACATGATGCGGGAATCGGGAAAAAAAGCTGCGCTGAATAGCCGCGATAAAAAAGAAGTACCATGTCACTTCTTTTTTCGGAGCCGCAGCGGTTCTGCACCCATAGACCTCCATTGTGAGGTCAAACCCGCAGTAAAACCCGCAGATCAAAAATATATCTGCGGGTTTTATTGCGGTTTGTGGTGCCGAACCGCTGCAGCAGGAAGTGCGGGGAAGCCGGCGGAAGTGCGTGGGCGGAGTGTGGCTGCCCCGATCCCACACCCCCATGCTCTGATGCCCCCCCGTGCTCCGATGCCCCCCCCCCGTGCTCCGATGCCCCCCCCCGTGCTCCAATGCCCCCCCCCGTGCCCTAATCACCCCCCTTATACTTACCCGGCCTCCCGGTGTCCGTCCGGCCGTCTTCTCCCTGGGCGCCGCCATCTTGCAAAATGGCGGGCGCATGCGCAGTGCGCCCGCCGAATCTGCCGGCCGGCAGATTCGTTCCAAAGTGCATTTTGATCACTGAGATATAACCTATCTCAGTGATCAAAATAAAAAAATAGTAAATGACACCCCCCCCCCCTTTGTCACCCCCCATAGGTAGGGACAATAAAAAAATTAAGAATTTTTTTTTTCCACTAAGGTTAGAATAGGGTTAGGGGTAGGGTTAGGGGTAGGGGTAGGGTTAGGGGTAGGGGTAGGGTTAGGGTTAGGGTTAGGGTATTTTCAGCCATTTTAACCCTAAAAAAACTTCCTAGAAAACACACAGACTCTGCATAGAAAACTGCATAAAAAAAGGATCAAAAAACGCATCAAAAAACGCACCAAAAAAGCACCAAAAAAAGGACCTGCGTTTTCTGCAAAGAGCTGCGGTTTCAGTCCTGAAAAAAAAAGGATGGAAATCAGGAACGTGTGAACATACCCATACCTAACCCTAACCCTACCCCTAACCCTACCCCTAACCCTAACCCTACCCCTAACCCTAACCCTAACCCTACCCCTACCCCTAACCCTAACCCTACCCCTAACCCTAACCCTACCCGTAACCCTACCCCTAACCCTAACCCTACCCCTAACCCTAACCCTACCCCTAACCCTAACCCTATTCTAACCTTAGTGGGGAAAAAAAAAAATTCTTAATTTTTTTATTGTCCCTACCTATGGGGGTGACAAAGGGGGGGGTGTCATTTACTATTTTTTTATTTTGATCACTGAGATAGGTTATATCTCAGTGATCAAACTGCACTTTGGAACGAATCTGCCGGCCGGCAGATTCGGCGGGCGCACTGCGCATGCGCCCTCCATTTTGCAAGATGGCGGCGCCCAGGGAGAAGACGGCCGAACGGACAACGGGAGGCCGGGTAAGTATAAGGGGGGGAGATTAGGGCACGGGGGGGCATCGGAGCACGGTGGGGGCATCGGAGCACGGGTGGGGGCATCGAAGCACGGGGGGGGCATCGGAGCATGGGGGGGTGGGATCGGGGCAGCCACACTCCGCCCACGCACTTCCGCCCGCTTCCCCGCACTTCCTGCTGCAGCGGTTCGGCACCATAAACCACAATAAAACCCGCAGATATATTTTTGATCTGCGGGTTTTACTGCGGGTTTGACCTCACAATGGAGGTCTATGGGTGCAGAACCGCTGCGGCTCCGAAAAAAGAAGTGACATGGTACTTCTTTTTTACCGCGGCTATTCAGCGCGGCTTTTTTTCCCGATTCCCGCATCATGTGCACAGTGGTTCCTGTTTTCCATAGGGTACAGTGTACTGTACCCTGCATGGAATACAGCTGCGGAACCGCAGCGGCAAAAACGCTGCGGTTCCGCAGAAAAAAACGCACTGTGTGAACATGGCCTAAATGTTATATAAATTGCCAATAAACTTGCAGGTGCATTTGATTATTAATCAATACCATGGCTTACCCCATTCCATACAAATCATAGACGCACCGGTCGGCGTCTTGCAGTATTAAACGCGCATATCAGGAAGAAGGAAATCAAGGCAAAATGAAAACGTCCTCTCGCGCCTGCACAGAAGACACTCAGAGATTCAATAAGCCATCTTAGTTGCAGGCAGAATGTGCAGATGAGCCGCGCGTGTCTAAAGGACAGATATTCAATCATACAGCGATGAAGAGCTACAAAGATGCGAGTAACTTAGCGGAGGAAAAGCAAAACACTCCGCAAAAGAGATCTCATTGAAACAATGCAACACATATAGAAATGTTACATGAGAATCACCACTTTAACTATACACATATAAGTATAAATGGCCGAGGATATCACCCAATAAGGCGAGAACACCCCCCATTAGTTGGAGCTGGAGACTCACCCTCCTGGAAATGGGGGAGACACAATCCTCGCATGTATCTCAACCCCAAATATCCAAAGAAGGGCACAACGTCACTCATATGCCAAATACTTTCCCATAGAAAGTGGACTTAATCTCAAAAGAATATGTCAGAGAGATCTTTACATATATGTCTAATCTGTCCTGTATAATCTGAGTATCACAGCTGACACCCAGCATTATGTGCTAGGAGCAGTCACGGACCGCCCCTGGCACTTTAACCCCCGCAACACTGTGATGAAACAAGATATCAGCATTGCGGTGGCATAGAGAAGCATCGTGCAGGGAGGGGGCTCCCTGTGTGCTACCCTGAGACCCTCAGAACAACGCAATGTGATCACATTGTTCTGAGGGTCTCCTCCCTGCAGGCCTCTGGATCCAAGATGGCCACGGGGTCCTTCCAGGTTCTTAAGGGAGGTGGCTTCTCAGTGCCTGCTGAGAGCAGGCACCGGCAGGCTTCCATCACTGCCTGTCAGTGCAGTGCAAAGGGTCAGATCAGCGATCTGACCTTATACAGTGATATCCCTCCCTAGGACAAGGTAAAAAAGTTTAAAAAAAATTATAATGTGTAAACATATATTTTTTAAAAATCCTAAATAAAAATAAATATTGTTCCAATAAATCACGTCCGTAATGATCCGACCTATAAAACTTTCCCGCTAGTTAACCCCTTCAGTAAACACCGTAAAAAAAATAAAAATGCAGCAAAAAACAATGCTTTATCATCATACTGTCAAACAAAAAGCGGGATATAAATAAACATGGTACCGCTGAAAACGTCATCGTGTCCCGCAAAAACTAGCTGCCAAACAGGGCCATCAGCAAAAAAAATAAAAAGTTATAGCTCTCAGAATAAAGCGATGCAAAAACAATTATTTCTATATAAAATAGTTTTTATTGTATAAAAGCGCCAAAACATAAAAAATGACATAAATGAGGTATCGCTGTAATCGTTCTGACCAGAAGAATAACACTGCCTTATCAATTTTACCACGCAAGGAACGGTATAAACGCCCCACCCAAAAGAAATTCATGAATTGCTGTTTTTTGCTCATTCTGCCTCCCACAAATTGCAATAAAAAGGAATAAAAAAAGTCATGTGCCTGAAAATGGGTCCAATAAAAATAGCAACTCGTACCGCAAACAACAAGACCTCATATGACTCTGTGGACTAAATATGGAAAAATTATAGCTCTCAAAATATGGTGATGCAAAAACTATTTTTTGCATTAAAAAGAGTCTTTTACCATGTGACAGCTGCCAAACATAAGAGCCCAATATAAAAACCCGCTATAAATAGTAAATCAAACCCCCTTTATCACCATCTTAGTTAGGGAAAAATAATAAAATAAAAAGTCTTAGTTACTCACCGGTTAACGGTGTTTTTCGGAGTCCATGACAGCACTAAGGAGAGAGGGGATCCGCCCTTCAGGAACAGGAAACCTACAGATACATAAGGGCGGCACCTCTCCCACGCATCAGTTGGTTTACAGAGCACAAGAGGACCACCAAGGTTAATAGCATACATAATAAACAATGATACAATAACTAACTATTCACTACCCATGAATTATATAAACAAAGGAAGAGGTGTACACCCAGAACTTAAGAAGACGGGAGGGTATGTACAGGTGCTGTCATGGACTCTGAAAAACACCATTAACCAGTGAGTAACTAAGACTTTATCGGTCGTCCATGACAGCACTACGGAGAGAATTACAGAGAGTAACTAACTAGGGAGGGACTACGGCTTGCAGCACCCTTACACCAAAAGAGAGGTCAGAGGAGGCACCCAGGTTCAATCTATAGTGGTTATAGAAACTGTTTGGAGAAGACCAAGTAGCGGCCTTACAAATTTGGTCGATCGACACCTCCATCCTTTCTGCCCACGAGGCCGCCATAACTCTAGTGGAATGCGCTTTTAGACCTTCAGGCGCCGGCTTGCCCTTTGAGATGTATGCCAGCAAAATAGCCTCCCTGATCCATCTAGCTAAAGTAGATTTCGATGCTCTATGACCTTTCCTGATAGGACACGAATAGGGCGTTATCTATCTTCCAGGGATCAGTTACTGCTAGATATTCCAAGGATACATCTTTTTACATCTAAAGTGTGTAGCTTCCTTTCCTTATCATTAGTAGGATTGGGGAGGAAAGATGGAAGAACTATTTCCTGTGTTCTGTGGAATCTGGACACTACTTTAGGAAGATATGTTGGATCAGGGGATAGTATCACTCTATCATCTCACAGCTGCATGTAAGGGGGAACCCTGGATAATGCTTGGATGTCGCCTATCCTACGCGCCGATGTTAGGGCCACCAGGAAGGCTACTTTAAGAGATAGATTTTTAATAGAGGCTGAAGAAATTGGCTCAAATGGGGCCTCTGTCATGGCTAAGAGGACTAGGTTCAGGTCCCATGGCATGATCCTATTCTTCACCATTGGCCTAGACCATTTTGTCGCCCTGATGAATCTGCTGACCCAGTAATTCTCAGCAATGTTACAGCCTCTAAGGCTGATACCTGCACTTTAAGAGTATTTGGGGATAACCCCATATCTAACCCCTTCTGTAAGAATTCCAAAATCTGGTCTATCGGTATTGACTGATCAGCTATTACCCCCGAGTTCTGAAGAAATCTCTTCCAGATCCTGACATAAATTTTTGTGGTGATTATTTTTCTGCTCTTCAGCAGAGTGCTAATGAGGCCCGGAGAGAACCCCCTATCCTTTAACAGCGCCCGCTCAAAATCCACGCCGTCAGATGAAGGCCAACTGCCCAATGATGGTAGACTTGGCCGGGCCCTGGGATAGGAGATCCGGGATGTCTGGCAAGACCCATGGGTCGGATATTGACATAGCCCTTAGGCATGGAAACCACGTCCTTCTGGGCCAGAAGGGGGCAATTACTATCACTGTGGCCTTGTCCATCCTGATTTTCCTCACCACCAGAGGAAGTAGAGACAGGGGAGGAAAGGCGTAGGCTAGCCTGAAGTTCCAGTCTATGAGGAGGGCGTCTACTGACAGAGGATTTTCTCAGGGGTTCAGAGAGCAGAATTGTGTCACTTTCCTGTTTTCTTTTGTGGCAAACAGGTCTACCTCCAGTTGACCCCACCTTTCCACGATGAGGTTGAAGATGGAGCCGTTCAGGGGCCACTCTCCCTGCCTCAATGTGTTGCGGCTTAAGAAATCCGCCATAGTGTTTTCTGCTCCTCTTATGTGAAGAGCCGTCAATGAGAGAAGATGTTGCTCTGCTAGCTGGAACAGACGATCTGCTACGCACATTAGGGATTTGGAACGGGTCCCGCCTTGGTGCTTTATATATGCCACGGTGACCTGATTGTCCGAGAATACCCGCACGTGGTGGCCCTGTAGATAGACAAGGAGTGTTTTAACTGCCTGTTCCACTGCCGTTAACTCCTTCAGGTTGGAGGACATTTCCATCTGACACTGATCCCAAAGCCCCTAGACCAATATATCCCCCATGTGAGCCCCCCACCCAGAAGAGCTAGCGTCTGAGTTACATTATATTCCCAGGGGACCCCCGTTGACAGGTTCTCTCGGTCTAGCCACCATTTGAGGGATACAATAGCATCTTGGGATAGAGTCATCAGGCTCTCCAGACATCCCCCCAACCTTTTTTGTTGTGACAGCACCTCGCCCTGAAGTATCCTCGTATGATACTGGGCCCATCGGACCACTGGAATACAGGACGAGAGAGAGCCTAACAGAGACATGGCTCTTCTAAGGGACATGGTGGGGTTTTTAGAGGCATTCAGCACCTGAAAGTGTAGGCGATCAAGTTTCTCATGAGGCAAACGGCATTCCTGAACCTGGGAATCCAGGGTCAGGCCTAAAAATCGCTGCACCGTCATGGGCTGTAACCGTGATTTTTTAACATTTAACATCCACCCTAGACGCTCCAGGGCAGACATTACTTTATGTAACTGTTCAAGACAGTGATCCGCAGTTTTACCCACGATAAGGAGATCGTCCAGGTAGGGGATTATTAGAATGTCAGACTCATGTAGGTGTGCCATAACTTCAGCCATTACCTTGGTAAACACCCGAGGGGCGACCGATACACCAAAGGGGAGGGCCCTATACTGGAAGTGTCTGACTACCCCATCCAACTGCACCGCCACCCTCAGGAATCGTTGGTGTCCTGCATAAATGGGGATATGGTAATAGGCGTCCTTTAAATCCAATACTACCATAAAGCAGTTTTTAAACAGTAGCTTTATTGCAGTGTTAATAGTCTCCATTTTAAATGATTGTACGGTCAGGAAATTGTTAAGAGCCCTAAGATTAATAATTGTTCTGAAGGAGCCGTCAGGTTTACGTATCAGGAATAGAGGAGAGTAGAATCCTCTACCCTGTTCTCCTTCCGGAACCTCCGATAGGACATTCTTATCGAGCAGGTTGTGAACTCCCGTTTCCAGGGCCGCCTGTTCTGCTGGAGAGGACCTGAGTGGTGTAATTCTGAAAAAATTTTGAGGGATAGAGGAGAACTCTAGCTGCAGACCCATATTATTCCCAAAATCCAATTGCTACTGGAGATTTTGGACCAGGCCGGGCAGAAGGCAGATAGTCTACCTCCCACCGGGGCGACTAGTCATTGGGGTGGTTTTTTGACCTCACGGGATGGCTCCTGACGTCCCCCACCTCCAAACATAAATCCAGTACCTTTCTTCTTTTTATCGTCCCATCTGCTCTGGTCTCCTTCGAAAGAACCTTTTCCCTGCGAAGGGACGCCTGTAAGAAGTGGTTGGTAGACTGGGAAATTTCTTCTTCTCGTCTCCGGCTTTGTCCAGCAGTTCATCTAGGACTGGACCGAACAGGTATTCCACTTCGCATGGGATAGAGCACAGATAGGATCTGGATTGAAGGTCACCCAGCCAACATTTCAGCCATAGGGCCCTGCGTGCCGCATTTGATAGTCCTGCCGCTCTACCCGCCATTCTTGCAGAATCTGCAGATGCGTCCGCGAGAAAGGCAGTGGAATTCTGAATTGTTAGCAGGAATTTTAACATAGATTCTCTGGAGACTCCCTCTTCCAATTTGGACCCTAGTTGATCCAGCCAGACCATCATTGATCTGGCTGCACATGTCGCAGCTACTGCAGGTCTTAGGGCACCCGCCGACATCTCCCATGTCCCTTTAAGAAATGAGTCAGCCTTCTTATCGAGAGGATCCTTTAGGGAAGCCATGTCGTCAAAGGGAATAGATGATTTTTTAGACGCCTTAGCCACCGCTACGTCCAATTTCGGTGCCTTATCCCATGTATTCACCAGGGGGTCCTCAAAGGGATATCTACGTTTAAAGGCCGGTGGAAAGGAGCCTTTTTTCTTTGGCTTTTTCCATTCCCTTTTGTTAAGGTTCTGAACCTTGTCATTAAGCGGAAATGACCTACGCTTTTTTGGGTCTAGACCGCCAAACATTAGGTCCTGCGGTGAAAGTTCTGGCCTTTCATCAGCCACCCCCATGGTGGATCTAACTGATTTAATCAGTTTGTCCATCTGGTCCAGTGGGAAACAGAAACGATTAGAATCCTCTTCTGAAGAGGACGCCGAGGAGACAGAGGTGTCTGAATCAAAATTACATAGCCTTTTTCTCCACTCCCATAGGTGGCGGAAGAGTCTCCTGATTTTACATCAAACCTTAGGGAGATTATCAGGAAGGAGGTGAAAGATTCCCTGAAATCCCTGTCCCGGGGGGGAGCCTTCCAAAAGAAGAAGGGAGCCTAGCGCCTCAGATTCGGATTCGTCCGCTGGCCCTAGAAGGGAGAATGACCTCCTAAAATGCTAACAAAATAAAATAACATTTTACAAATGGTGCTGATGTAAAGCGGACATGTGGGAAATGTTATTTATTAATGGTTTGCTGTGGTATAACCATCTGGATTAAATCATTCAAATTTTGAAAATTGCTAATTTTTTAACATTTTTCTCAAATTTTTGATATTTTTTATAAGTAAACACAAAACATATTGACCTAAATTTACCATTATCATAAAGTATAATGTGTCACGAAAGAAAACAGTCTCAAAATTACTGGGATTTGTAGAAGCATCGCAGAGCTACTACCACATAAAGTGACACTGGTCAGATTTCAAAAATTTGGCTCCGTCACTAAGGGGTGAATATGTATTATGTAGCTATAGATAGCCATTATAATGTGGTTTGATATTACATCATGGCAGGGCTCCTTTGGGTGATCCAGCCCACTATTTATGGCCATTGTAGCACACGTCCATTCCCCTGTTTGCATAATTGTACTTTACTTTGATGGTTTTATGTTGTTTAATAAAGTTTATGTTTTATGGGACTATATGGCTGCTTATTTTTTCTTTTTTGTTGTTTACATTTGTTGGCATTTGGTCTCTATAAGTCCTTTATGCATGTTTGCTATTCTTTATTATTTCCATTGTGGCAAATTCTATGTTTTCACTTGACATGCTTACTTCAGTACTGTTATGTAGCATCAGCTTGTGCAAGATGCTGGGACCAACGTCTCTGCTGAGCAGGCTCCTCTGTGGCAGGGGAAAAATGGGAGACTGCACAGGACATGGTTTGAGATTCCCCCTGTGCGGCGGTGGGAACTTGACACCCAACAGACTGTTTATCGGAAATCTAGGGAGGTAATGTAAATTCCTCAACTTCCGGGAGACATTTATTCAAAATAAACCAATGTTTTTTGATTGTACTCACTATCTCCTTACTTTCTACACAGAAAGTTCTCACAAGGGGAATCTTAGTTAAGGTAATATTGGCTTTACTCTTCTTCTTTAAAAGATTATCTCTACTGATACTCCTTGCCCTCTCGTCACATCTTTTGAGGATTTTATTAGGGTAAATCCTCTGTTTCAATTTATTTTTCATTTGTTTCAAAGAAATATCTAACTGTACATCATCACAAACTCTTTTTTTCACTTGTAAAAACTGGCTATAAGGTAAAGCCTCAAATAATCTATGAAGATGTGAACTTTCATATCTTAATCAATATTTTTTATCCATAGATTTGACAAATAGTTCTGTTGAAAGAACCCAATTTTCACATTTCACAAGTACGTCTAAAAACTGAATTTCTATCTCTGAATAAACTAACGTGAATTTTATTTTTTCATCAAAGCTGTTTAAAAACAGCTAGAAATCCTCAAACTCAGATATAGTGATTTTCTTAGGTATGAACATAATATCAGCACACTGAATAATGTAAACATGTCCATTATACTGCTGGAAGAACGCCATAAAAAAAACAACATTATTTCAAATTCGTAGCTTTTTGTTCACGCCTCCTAACAAAAAAAAAAAAAAAAGTAACTAGAAAGGCATATATAAATAAAAAACAAAAACTCAGTTTACAATGAAGATAAAAATAAAGACGTTAAGGTTATTAGAATATGAGTGACCAAAAAAATAAAGATTTTTTAATTTTTTTTGTGGAAAAATAACAAAACTTATAAATATGGTATAAATATGATTATATCACCCACCAAATAACGATAACATGACAGTTATACCCAACACTGACTGGTGTTTAAAAACAATATTAAAGCAAATTCAGAATTTATGTCTTTTTAATTCGTTTTTCCTCCTATAGAATGTAAACGGGATCAAAAAATTGTACGTAAAGCAAACTGTTACCAGCAAACGATACAGATTTTCATGCAAAAATAAATCTTCATACAACTTCACTAACAGAAAATTGTAAAATTCTGAGTTTACATTGTTAATTTTTTTTAAACATTATTCACTGTGAGTTAATTTTCATGTTATCTTTATTCCGTCAGTCATTATGACCATAACAATCCATTTTCTATATTGCTTTTTATGTTTACTTTTATGAAAAAAACGACTTAAAAATATTTTGGGAGCGTCCCATATTCTTATATCCATAACATATAATTTTCTGTTTTACTCGAGACAAACACTCTTCATTACTAAGATACAGGTCTGTATTATTCATTTATTTATGTATTTACAATATTTCCCAGTCTGCTTGGTAGACATTAATGATTAAAAAAATGAATATCATATAGTAGTTTTATGTCATAAATCCATCATATCAGGATTTTTGGTCTCTGAAGATACCTCGTCTTTCCACGGCAGGTGCATATACTTCAGAATGTCAATGGCCGAGCCTCTCTGCCCGGCATTTATTTCCAGCAGATCCCAGAACATTTCTCTGGCCTCCACTGAAATTTTCTGCCATTTCTGTGGAGCCTTTGACAGATCCCTTCCCACCTGCCACCAGGCAAACCCTTTATAATATTGATCTCCACGTACTGCTCCACGCCAAGGGAAGAGTCCAAAAAGAGCAAAATAGAGAACTACACCAAAAGCCCAGACATCAAGACTAGGATGTAGCAACAACTGATCTCCTGGTCTTAAGCAGCAGTGCTCTGGGGCATAGTAGGGTTTATACCAGGGCACAAAAGGAACATATGTGCCCTGGAGCCTGGTGAGGCCAAAGTCTGCCAGCTTTATCCAGTGACATTCTGTGTCCATCAGAAGAATATTATTCGGCTTGATATCCCGATGAACCATTCCTCTGTTGTGCATAAAGTCCAGAGCACTGGCGATCTGAGGAACACAGCGCTTCAACATGTCCTCCTGCATGCCGACCTAAGAAAGACAACAGGAGATCACACAGCTGAACAGGAAAACGTATCTGATATAAGGGGACAGAGGACTTGTAGGTATCTTCTACTAATAGATATAATTCCTGCCATCATCAGTTCTCCTCTGCTCTTCATTAGTGATATTCAATTATGTGAGATTTCCACTAATAAGTAGTGTTGAGCATTCCGATACCGCAAGTATCGGGTATCGGCCGATACTTGCGGTATCGGAATTCCGATACCGAGATCCGATATTTTTGTGATATCGGGTATCGGTATCGAATCAATAGGGATGTGTAAAATAAAGAATTAAAATGAAAAATATTGATATGTTCACCTCTCCGGCGGCCCCTGGACTTCACACTGCTAATCGGGAGGCTTCTTTGTTTAAAAAGCGCGCCTTTCGGACCTGTGAATGACGTCCCGGCTTCTGATTGGTCGCGTGCCGCCCATGTGACCGGCACGCGGCCAATCAGAAGCCGCGACGTCATTCTCATTCACAAAACTGCTAATTCTAGGAATTGAGGACCTGCGAATGACGTCGCGGCCTCTGATTGGTCGCGTGCCAGTCACATGGGCGGCACGCGACCAATCAGAAGCCAGGACGTCATTCACAGGTCCGCTTTTTAAACAAAGAAGCCTCCCGGTTAGCAGTGTGAAGTCCAGGGGCCGCCGGAGAGGTGAGCATATCAATATTTTTTATTTTAATTCTTTATTTTACACATCCCTATGGATCCCAGGGCCTGAAGGAGAGTTTCCTCTCCTTCAGACCCTGGGATCTATCAGGATACCTTCCGATACTTGATGTCCCATTGACTTGTATTGGTATCGGATATCGGTATCGGCAATATCCGATATTTTTCGGGTATCGGCCGATACTATCCGATACCGATACTTTCAAGTATCAGACGGTATCGCTCAACACTACTAATAAGTAAATGTCTCTCACATAGAGGATGTTACCAGCTCACAGATTCTCCTCCACCCTAAACCTGCCTAATTATGGGGTCCCATACTTCTACATCCCGTAATATGAGGTTTATATCTCTGTAGAAATAGGGGGATGTTAGACATCAGATCTACAATAAGACCACTATTTTTTCTAAGATAGTATGAATAATGTTTAGAATGTGTAAAAGTGGAAAACAGCAGCATAAGATCTTACTTTAGGTTTAATGATGGACTGGAGATTTCCTGCCGGTGCCACTTCCTGAACAAACACAAAATCCCTCCAGGAAGACATCTATTTTAATCTTATTTAGCCGGTTTCGCACCTCTTCTTGGGTTAGATTGGTGACCCTTAATATAGGGTTTTCATTGTTTCTTGGGATTTCACCTAGCATTTCATTTTCCACCGTGAATACCGTGGAGAAGGTGTTTAATATGTTAGCTTTTTCCTCGTCATCTACAACCATTCTTTCCTCACTATTTTTTAAGGGGCCTACATTTTCAGTTTTTATTCTTTTACTATTAGGGGGGCATTCTTTGCGTCTGGAGGAGAGAAGGTTTTTCCACCAACATAGAAGAGGATTCTTTACTGTTAGGGCAGTGAGAATCTGGAATTGCTTGCCTGAGGAGGTGGTTATGGCGAACTCAGTCGAGGGGTTCAAGAGAGGCCTGGATGTCTTCCTGGAGTAGAAGAATATTGTATCATACAATTATTAGGTTCTGTAGAAGGACGTAGATCTGGGGATTTATTATGATGGAATATAGGCTGAACTGGATGGACAAATGTCTTTTTTCGGCCTTACTAACTATGTTACTATGTTACTATGACAGTCCTTGGATCCACTGGTTAAAGTGGGTTCTGAGTCCATGCACCACATCGCCGTAGCTGTCATGTGGGCCACGTTGGAGGGTCCGGAACTTTCTACGGTACACCTCGGGTGTAAGCTGGTACTTGGCTATCAGGGCCTGCTTGATGGCCTCATAGTCTCCATCTTGTTCTTGAGGGAGGGCAGCAAACGCCTCCAGAGCTTTGCCTCTCAGCCCTGGTGTCAGGTATCATGCCCATTCATTTGTAGGCAGCTGTTACTGTCTGCAGGTTTTCTAAAATGCCCACAGAAAAGTGTCCAAGTCTCCATCCTTTTCCATCACAGGAAAGTGCTCGGGCCGGGGCTTCGGTGTCTGAGTGCTGCTGGGCTCACGGCTGGACTGGGATGACCCCTGCATTTGCAGTCGGGCTAACTGCAGCTGGTACTCCCACTCCGCTTGCCGCTCAGCTCGAGCCTCAGCCTCCTGCCGGTATTGCTGAATCAGCTGCCAACGTCCCTCATGGTCGTCAGTGGGGAATTCTTCCAAGGCCGCCAGCAGGTGGGGGTCCAATTCGCCCTGATTGCTAGTAGGGCCGGCATTCAGTGGTTGGATCTCTACTGCAGCACCAACTCTGCTCGTGCTGGCTTCTTCGGCCTCTGGGTTCTGAGAGTGGTCTAGAGCGGCTTCCCATTGCACCAGATCTGCGACCAGTTGGGCTTTGTTTTTGCCTGCAAAGTCAATGTGCTGTGACTTGCATAAGGCAATAAGGGTGTCTCTGGTCTGCTGCTTATAAAAGGCTTCTCCCAGCCCAATCATGGTTGCCAAATAAAAGATAGGACAGAAAAACAAAAAGAAATGGAAGGGATAATTACCAGTACACACAATTGTCTCAGGACTAATAAACACTGAGTTCGCTCTCCAAACTTATTTGCGCAGAGTCCTCACAAGAACTTTGCAAGTTTTTAGTGAGAGGAATGATTGCTCAAACCAAATCACTAATGCTCTAAGATCCTACCGCCTTGCCACCAATATGTCACGATTCACACTGTGACCGTCACCCCCACATCACAGATCGGAGTGACTTTAGGCCAACAGACGGCTATCACATGTGCAGGGGGGGCTTATCTTAGTTATCCCTCCACTCCACAATGTGATGAAAAAACACAAACAAGGCTATTGACCTCTTAGTCTTCAGCAGGGGCTTATTCTACGTATACCACTGCTTTTCAATATACCACAAACTGCAGGGATTTATGTATATCCCGCTTACAGTTCCACTTGAAACTTGCAGCTCTCTGGAGCCCCCCTTACTCTCAGGTCAGATTAGGTACTGCACTATTGGGAACGCTGCAGCGACGCGATTAACTACTCCCACTCAGGCAGGAACAATAATTATCAATGCCGCAGTTGCTACAACGACACCCAAAGGCCTGCACACGGTAAGCTGCCACCAGCTTCGATTAAACGGGTCCAAAGCTAACCCAAAACAGTAGCGAATTCCCTTCAGGAAACAGGGTACGTTTTAGAGCAGGAAGAACGAAAACTAGTAATTTATATATTTTACTCCGTTAAAATTAAGGCAGTGTTTATAAAAAGATGTTACGATATGAGACAATTGAAATATGTACAAGGTAAATTATAAAATAAGCAGGGATTAAATAAGAAAAGGTACAACTCACATGTTCTCACTTCATATCAGGTAAAACCATGCTGGGGGGCGGAGCTCCCCAAATGTCCCAATGCATAGTGTGGCTCCAGTCCTCAGGCAAAAAAACTCAGACTGCAGGCTGGGTTAAGTGTGGGGCTTATATACTTCAGCTTCATCACCTTACAAAAGGGTATGAGTTACGATCGCCCTCCTCTTTCCTCAGCTGTAAGTTTTCTCCAACCATTCTTATGATTGTCATATTTTCGCTGGAGAATCTGGCAGAGTCATAACACACCCCTCATCCATCTTGTATTAAGATTTGCTCTTCGTAGATACTAAATTCGGGCTAGTAGTTACACTCCGTTCCAGAGAAATCTGTATTTTGTTACCCGGTGGAATTAGAGGCTAGTGCTTATAGGGGCCGATATGTCTGTCGATGGAGATTCACAATATATCCTTATTATTTTTCTAGGCCCAATCGTTGGCCCAATATCCTACCATAACTGAACAAAGAACCGCATGGCTTTAAAAAAGCTATCAGACCAGCTCTAGCTGGAGAGAGAATTGTGCTGCTACAAGCGCACTACCCTTTCTGGCTTGGGGGGGAGGATAGAGCATTGAGAAGAAAAGCTCCACTCACACATTCCATCAACACACAAAGAAGAGCAGGGGGGGTTCAATGCTCACCCTATATGTGCTGGCAGAGAAACTAAACTTATTATATACATTTTCCTAACAAAGAAAGAAATGGTCTGTGAAGCCCCAAAATAATTATCCTCAAAACATTAAAAGTAACGTGTGATTCCTGGCTAACGGTAAAACTTTACTTGATTTTTTATTGGTAACAATTTGTAATATAATGACAACTTTTTGATCCCTTTCACAACCTTTTGGGGTCAAAATGAACCATAATACTTCAAATTCTGAGTTTCCATTGTATATTTTTTAAAACACCATTCACTGTGAGTTAATTTTCATGTTATCTTTATTCCGTGAGTCATTATGACCATAACAATCCATTTTCTATATTGCTTTTTGTTTTGTTACTTTTATGAAAATAACTTAAAATATTTTGGGAGCGTCCCATATTCTTATACCCATAACATATAATTTTCTGTTTTACTCGAGACAAACACTCTTCATTACTAAGATGCAAGTCTGTTTTATTCATTTATTTATTTATTTACAATATTTTCCATGCTTGGTAGACATTCATGATTAAAAAAAATAAATATATTGCAGTTTTTAGGTCATAGATTCAACATATCAGGTTGTTTTGGTCTCTGAAGATACCTCGTCTTTCCACGGCAGGTGCATATACTTCAGAATGTCAATGGCCGAGCCTCTCTGACAGACATTTATTTCCAGCAGCTCCCAGAACATTTCTCTGGCCTCCACTGAATATCATTCGGCTTGATATCCCGATGAACCATTCCTCTGTTGTGCATAAAGTCCAGAGCACTGGCGATCTGAGGAACACAGCGCTTCAACATGTCCTCCTGCATGCCGACCTAAGAAAGACAACAGAGGAGATCACACAGCTGAACAGGAAAACATATCTGATATAAGGGGACAGAGGACTTGTAGATATCTTCTACTAATAGATATAATTCCTGCCATCATCAGTTCTCCTCTGCTCTTCATTAGTGATATTCAATTATGTGAGATTTCCACTAATAATTAAATATCTCCCACATAGAGGATGTTACCAGCTCACACATTCTCCTCCACCCTAAACCTGCCTAATTATGGGGTCCCATACTTCTACATCCCGTAATATGAGGTTTATATCTCTGTAGAAATAGGGGGATGTTAGACATCAGATCTACAATAAGACCACTATTTCTTCTAAGATAGTATGAATAATGTTTAGAATGTGTAAAAGTGGAAAACAGCAGCATAAGATCTTACTTTAGGTTTAATGAGGGACTGGAGATTTCCTGCCGGTGCCACTTCCTGAACCAACACAAAATCCCTACTGGTCTGGAAGAAGATGTCGTGAGTAAGGATGATGTTCCGGTGGCCACTGAGGGTTTGTGAAATGCAATATTCCAGGAAGAAGTTGTATTCCGGAGTCTTCTTCTTTGACATCATTTTTATTGCCACGGTCTGTCCTGTTGAATCAACATTATAATTATTAATATGTATCACCCTCATACTCCATAATACTGTCAAAACTATACAAAAAACCTGATCAATCACTTTTCACAGGAACATTCACAAGATTAGAAGGTAGAGGTGCAGAATTCTCATCACGTGTGGTGGATAGGATACAACTAGGGTCATACTTAAAGACTGTTAACTAGTGATGAGCGAGTATACTCGCTACTCGAGAATTACTGAGCATGCTTGGGGGGTATCTGAGTATTTCGTTGTGCTCAAAGATTTAGATTATATCAACGTAGCTGCTTGATTTGCGGCTGCTAGACAGCTTTAATACATGTGGGGGATTGCCTGTTTGTTAAACAACCCCCACATGTATTCAAGCTGTCTAGCAGCCGCAAATCCGCAAATCATGTAGCTGTGTCAACATAAACTAAATCTACGAGCAAGCCGAAATACTCGGAGACCACCAGAGCATGCTCATGAAATCTCTAGTAACGAGTATTCTCGCTCATCACTACTGTTAACAAGTACAGTTTGTCAGGATACAAAAAGCCTTCACTTTCATCTTTCACATTTATCTAAAACCGCCCAGATGGCTCAAACATCTTCATCGTCATCATCCATCATCATCATCTCACCTGAATGTTTGTGTTTTCCCATGTGTACATTTCCAAAGGATCCAGTGCCAAGTTCTAGCAAAAGTTCAAAGTGGTCGGTCACTTCCATCATCTTCAGGTCCTTGGAAGTCTCTGATATACGATGAAGAAGGTGTTTGGCCATGTTCTTGTTTGCTTCCTTGATGTTGGCGGCCATTCTGAATAAAATGAAATGAGATATGGTATTGAATATAGAAGGAAACTTCTTACAGACCCATAATAACATACTGTGATCACCACGTGTAAACTTTGGCTATAAATACACAGTTGTATAATAGTGTGCAGTCACTGTAATGATGTTCCGGCATTGTATAATTCCCCAGAGATCTGCAGTAATACCGTCTACTACATCCTGTGCAATACTTATCATATATTCACCTTTATAGATGGAGATAGAAGATGTCTGCTGCTATGGAAAGAGATGATAGTCAATGCTGAGCTCCTCCTGTCCACCAACAAGTCTACAGCTCGATGCTCCTCAGAGGCCAATACTGATCACCACTAATTCCAGAGTGGAGTAGATGTCACTGAGAGGAGGAGACCTGTTATATCTGGGAAGAGCAGGGGGTTGTTAATGAGACGGACATTGTCATTGGCCAAGACTTACTGTCCCCATTTACATATGAACTGACCTCCATAAGTCTCTGGAGGGAGAATGCTGGGTGATTACATATGAATGGGGCCTGTGGATGCGGCTCAACCAATGACTATGAGAAACACCTGAAAATGTCCCTCAGATCCTATCTTAATAGTAAACGTATCACATGTGAGAGAAATGTCTGAGAAAAGTCTCCAAGATGGCATGCTAGCTTTATTGTGGACTTTGGCTACATTTGCATATGAATGGTGAATGAGAACCATAGAGTCCTCTTTGTAATGCTGGGCTGAGACAACAATAAGGGATGGAAACTACCTGTCCTGCCCAGTGATACCATCCACCATTGTGCTGGTAATGAGGTAAACTAAATAACTAAATGTTTTCAATGTATTATTTCATGAGAGTTTCATGAAGTCAAAAGACAAATCTTCTAAATTACTCAATTATCACATTATTAAATCTATTAGTGCCACGGCCATGTTTACCTGGTTAATGGCTGTTAAGTGCAGTGTTTGCTTCAAAGTTCAAAGTGCTCAACTGTGTTATTTAATAATGCTGTAAAGCATTCCATGGTTTGTACATCTTGTATATGCCTGTGTAATTCATTATTTGATGGGGGTTATAACAACCTCCATTTACATGCTACTGTATTAGACATCTGGAAGCAGTGGCTCTTTATATTTTAAACAATATTAAAGGTGTACAAAATTGCAGTGGTGTATTGGTTGATTATTATTTGGCGTGAATGCCACCCCCATGGCCATCCCATCCAAGTTCACAAAATATGAAAAATTTTAAATTATGTGTTAGCTTTTTATTGCTGATTGATGTTCTTTTCTTTTTTACATTTAATTACAGAAGCATCCAGTGACATTTGACTGAGAATAAAGAATGAGCAAATATTAGAGAAAGACATTTCTTTAAAAGGTGTGTGTATATGTCAGTAAAAGACACATTCAAGAAGTTTCTATAAAGGATAATTGCATCAGCATCTCACTAATTGGTAAAATGAAATGAAGATACGGAGGTAAGTAGATTTTTTTTTTAAATTGGGTAAAGAACATTTACCTGTAGTCACAAGAGATCTAATATAAACCTATGCATATCTTGTAACAATGTAAATACATCTAAATACATTTCTTTTGTATCACTGTTACCCTCCCCCACCCATATACTGACTAGAGATGAGCAGATCTGTTTTTTAGTCACAAAACAGGTTTGTTTTTTAAATATTATTGAAATTTTTGATGACTCAAATAATTTTATTTTTTATTACATGTCTTCCACCAAGTAAACGGCACCGCTATGGGCGCAAGTCATGTACCGGCTTCTGCTAATTTGTTTTTAGTGCAATGGGAGAATTTCCATATTTGATTAGCTGATTTTGTATATTTATCACATTATATTTTGGGGATGGTTTATTAATTTAGTTTTGTGAGTTAGTGGAAAAATGCTTTTTACATTATTTCATTTAAGCATTATATACTGGAGCCAGTTTTGACCTATATTGAAGACTATTTGATACTTGTTACGTTAAATTTGCCATACCTTTCTTATTTTTGGGGCAATATAGCTGTAAAAGGGTTTTTTAAGTGTCAGATGTATTTGTTAATTGTATCAGTTTTTTACGTGAAACTTATAGCACGATTTTATTAGAACTTTGTTGGAAGGGAAACAAAGAAAACAGTAATTTTTTTGCATTTTATAGTTGACCTTATCTGCTGTGCTGCAAAAATAACACAGTGGCTGTATTGAGTAGGTCAGTACTAATATGGTGATTGTAAATTTGTATAATCTTAATTGTTTTTTTATGTTTTGTACAATATGCACTTAAAAAACACCTTTTTATACAGTTTTACAATTTTCTGTTAGTGGAGATGTATGAAGATTTATTTTTGCATGAAAATCTGTAGCTTTTGCTGGTAACAGTTTATTGTACGTACAACTTTTTGATCACGTTTACATTCTATAGGAGGCAAAATGAATTAAAGACATAAATTCTGAATTTGTTTTAATATTTTCTTTAAACACCAGTCACTGTTGGGTATAACTGTCATATTATCTTTATTTGTTGGACGATATAATCATATTCATACCATATTTACATGTTTTGTTATTTTTGCAAAATAAAAATTTAAAAAGTCTTTATTTTCGGTCATTCATAGTCTGATAACTTTAACTTCTTTATTTTTCTCTTTATTGTAGATAACGCTGATTGAGACTTTGTTTTTTGCTTATTTATGAATTTATAGTGACCTTTTATTTCTTTTTTTTTGTTAGGAGGAATGAACAAAAATCTACAAATTTGAAATAGTTTTGTTATTTTTATGGAGTTTATCCAGCAGAATAATGGACATGTTTACTGGATTCAGTGCTGATACCATTATGTTCATACCTAAGAATCACTATTTTTTTAGTCATATTGTTAGAGTCATTGCTTTTTATTTTTCTGAATACAGATCTATATGAGGACATGTTTTTTGTGTAACAGACTAGTTGTTTTGGTGAAGCATTGGGACACATTATTTTTTCAATTTTAGTGAGGTAAGATGATGAAGAACAGCAAGTTCAGCAGGTTGTAACTTTTCCCTTTATACGGCATTCATCGTGCACAATAAATGACAAGATTGTTTTACAGCATGGGTCAGATCGGGCAAAATTCAACATCTCTTACCGTTTGGATTTCCCAATGAATTTGATTTTCAGAGAAGTTATTCTCCATGAATTGAGTGTCGCTTATTATTTCTTGAGGTCTCTCCAGATGCCGGAGCATGATGAATGTGAGATACGATATGATACGATACGATACACTTTATTGATCCCGTGGGAAATTATGGTATCACAGCAGCACAACTTAAATCATAAAAATCATAAAGGAATTACATAGTTGACATGACAGTTTGTTGACAGAAGAACATTATACATTATACATTAGAATAGGACATACACAACGAGTGAACTGAAATGTAGAGAAATAAGTAGACATTCACCTCGGTGGTTTAACCCTAATGTTATTGTTGTACATTCCCATGGCAGTTGGCACAAACGATTTCCTATATTTTTCCTTCTTACACCTCAGGAGTATAAGCCGGTTGCTGAAGGTGCTCTTCTGTCTCATGAATAGCTCATATAATGGATGTGCATTATTGTTTATAATTGCCATACACTTTCTCAGAGTTCTTTTCTCCACTACCTCCCCAAAAGAGTCCAGATTGCAGCCGACAGCAGAACTTGCCTTCTTAATAATCTTATTCAGCTTATTAGTATCAGAGGCCCGCACACTACTACCCCAGCACGTGATTGCAAAAAAGATGGCACTTGCCACCACAGACTGGTAGAACATTTCTAACATTTTGCTGCACACATTAAAAGACCTCAGTTTCCTTAGGAAATACAATCTGCTCATCCCCTTCTTGTAGACAAACTCTGAGTGGCATCTCCAGTCCAGTTTTCTATCCAAATGGACCCCCAAATATTTGTAACTCTCCACCTGCTCTACCTCCTGACCAGCAATAGTGATCGGTAAGCATTCCATCTTTATCCTCCTATGGTTGGCCACCAACTCCTTGGTTTTCTTAACATTTAGTTGTAGATAGTTACCATTGCACCAATCCACGAAATTTGACACCACCCTTCTGTATTCCTCATCCCTCTGATCTCCCCTAATACAACCCACAACCACGGAGTCATCCGAAAATTTTTGAAGGTGGCAAAGTTCAGATTTATACTGAAAGTCTGAAGTATACAGTGTGAATAGAAAGGGCGCAAGCACCGTTCCCTGGGGGGCACCTACACTGCTCAATAATATGCTTGACACCACTGCTCCCATCTGTACAAACTGTGGCCGGTCTGATAGGTCGTCAGTTATCCAATTTCTCATCCCCTCCTCAACCTTCATATCAGTCATCTTTTTGTGTAGTAAAGGTGGCTGCAGGGAGTTAAATGCACTCGAGAAATCGAAGAACATCGCTCGCACCGTGGTTCCGTCAGTCTCCAGAAATGAATGTACCCTATGTAACAGAGAAAGGATAGCATCATCCACCCCCAATCTATGTCGGTAGGCAAACTGAAGGGGATCGATAAAAGCATTGACCCTCGGTCTTAAGTGAGCAAGCACTAATCTTTCCAAGGCCTTCATAGCGTGAGATGTTAAGGCTACAGGACGATAGTCATTTAGGGTTGCAGGAGAAGAAGTCTTGGGTACCGGCACCAGACAGGAAGTTTTCCATAACACTGGTACCCTCTGTGTTTGTATACTTCCATTAAATAGGCGTGTAACGACAGTACACAGCTGGTCTGCACAAACTTTAAGGACACGTGAGCTGAGTCCATCTGGTCCTGCAGCTTTACCAATGTTAAGTTACAACACAAACAAAAAAACATGTATTGGGGGCAGCATGTTTATATCGACTGGAGATGAGCGAATATAACTAAGTGCAATCCAGTAACCCATAATGATGATATCACCATACTGATCAATTAGTCTTTATCTGTCCCTTTTATTTTCCTGTTGTCGCAGACTACTATGACCACGTGTTCTCCCCATGACTCATCTCTGGAGACTGTAACATACAGACATCTTTTTCTTATCGCTTTTCCGGCACTTCGCACATATTCTCCACCTTTACACAAACCATATAATTCTACGGTCACACAGTGAGAGCTGCTCCGGCCAATTTTCCAGCAATTGGTGACCTGGTTGCTCCAGGAACTAGATGTGTTTGCTATTGTTCCCGGGATGACATTGCCGTCTTCATTGTCACTTGGGGCAGGTGCTCAGGAGGATCCAGGGAGCTGGTTTGCTATAAAGCCAGTAAAATGTCAGATAGGCGTGTCGGAGGGGCAGGACCGGGGTCACGGGGCTTCCGGCCATTGCAGTGCTCACTGCTCTTCTGCAGCGTTAGCAGATACGTTCTGCCACTGGCCATCTGCTACACTGACGAAGGTCACCGGACAGAAACGGCTTCACTTTTTGGATTCCCGGCACATTAAATAAATTCAAATATAAAAGTCGTCTCTGATTTTACTGTGAGAAGTTTTTTCACTACAAAGAACAGTGAAGTCAGAGGTCTGGTGATGCCGGAGGTCCTGGCCACCCACGACAATGATAGTGAGACTTTACATTGAGACATTTATACCAGAATCTGAATTGGGAACTCAGGAGTAAAATTTCGGAGCACAAAGGGCAATCATATTCAGTCACATAACACTTTTGTTTTTAAATTATTAGAATTTGTGTTGAGTCATAATGATTTTATTTTTTATTGCATTTTTTACAACAAGTAAAAGACACCACTATGTGTTTGGTTTGTGCACTTGTTTCTGCTAATACATTTTTGATGTAATGGGGGAATATCCAACATTTACGAGAATTGGAAGAAAATAAGTGGCGCACACCACTGCTGCATTATTGTGTGATTTTTTTTTTATCCCAATGTATTATGGGAAAAAGAGTGAAGATGTACAAAGTGTGCTACAGATGATTTCCGTATAATTTCTCTTCATCTGGCCCTAACATTGCACTTCTATGTCTTCCTGTTAAATTCACAAGTCATCATTTACTTAATTACATAATTCAACTGACAAGCCAATTTATTCTTTTTCCTGCGATTCCGGTGTGATTCCTCCATGAACTGGTATATCTCCTATACTATTACCATCTGGAAGAATTGATTTTAGATCACCTTAATCTTGAAATTGTTTATTTAATTCCTGAGATTGATTTAAAAAAAAATTGCACTTCTGTTGATGCAGAATAATCACAATCATTGACTGTATGGTGAGAATATTTAATGTAATGTGGCTGATATCTATCAGAATGTGAGTGAATTTGTTGCCATTGTTCTTCGATATCCTTATTTGTGTATCTGACAATCCATTATTTTAATTTCAACATTCAGCCATTTTGTTTAGTTCTCTCCCATTTTGCTTGTAAATCTGATATGAACGTCATTATGGTGTAAGAAGTTTACAAATTCAGTAAATTCCTGTGGATCACCATGCCATACTATAAGAAGATTGTCTTTACATTGTAAGAATAATTTGACATGTAATGGAAATGAATTGCTCAAATTAAATATCTTTCCCAAAACAAAGTATTTACATAAGTCGTGGCCATTTGTGTAGCATGTTATATATTTAATGGTTTCAATCACTCCAATTAATTAATACCAATTATTGAGATATTGATATGCTTTCACTCAGTTTATTATATAATATACAGTATATCTGTACTTTCAAAGAGTATAGCAGAAGGTCGTTGAAACTTGTTCAACCACATGGTCAATTGTCCAGTGAGAGCATATAAACTGTTTTTGTTACACGTATCTAACGATTAACATCTTCAGCACCAGAAGAAACTAAATCCATTTAGTATGGGACAAATCCCACCATCTGTAAAGAAGACCTGCAATTCATTACCCGACGTGACTAACTCCAGGTCTTCTAGGGGAATGTGACACCCTCGTGACATCACAGCAGGTGACCCTGGTATGTCATGTCAAATCCAACTCACGATCACGGAAGTGGAAGGCCACGATTACACACACATGTGCTGGAACATCATATCCGGTCCCAACCTCTGACCAAGAAGCAAACAACCACAATTACATTTTCCTTTTTAGCGTCAATGGACCAAGGATTCCGAGCCAGTCTCCCATGCTTGTATTTGTCAATCCTCAAGCGATCCAGCACCTGCAATCTGATGAGGACAAGTACATTCAGCTTAGAATGGCCATTGACAGCACATGTTGCGTCTCATCTGGTCCTAACTTAAGAACATGGGTGCAGTCAGCCGGAAGCAGAGCGGCACCCCCTCTATTACGTGCAATTGCATAAAAAACAGTGTTAGGCCGGGGTCACACTTGCGAGTACAATATGAGAAACTCGCACGAGTCTCTCGTATCAATACCCGGCACAGCCGCTGGCTCTCAGGAACGGAGCGTTCAGCTGATTAGAAATACATGCAGCCGCACAATCCGGTCCCGAGTGCCGGCGGCAGTGCCGGGTATTGATGCGACAGACTTGTGTGAGTTTCTCGCATTGCACTCGCCAGTGTGATCCCGGCCGTAGAATGAAGATGCACTAGAAGAGCCGGATTCGTCACCATGATACTCCTGGCCTGCCTGCTGCATTCCCCGGCGATGCCTCTTGCCAAACCCCTAGAGAAACTTCCCCAGGTAAGAAAACATGCACAAATGAGGTAGGTCTCTCTTATGAAGAGATAACAACACTTAGAAGTTTTCCTTTTTTACTCTGTAGGTTTCGTGTTACTGTGGGCAGATCATCTCTCTACAGTGAGGTCAGGGTGTAGGGGAAAAAAAAGAAAATGTAGATGAATCAAAAGGGAAGTTTAACGCGCATGTTAAAGTTACAATTTATGGCTAAATCAAGGTAACAAACATTAATTGCATATTTAAGAAGAAAATTTACTACTAAAATATGAATCAATATTGAATTTTAATAGTAAAAAAAATATAAAATTGTACATTACATTTAAAGTGGTCTTAAAAAAAAAATGTTGAGCACCACACCCATAACAGTATCATGCTTTTCAACTGAAATTATTTTTTTTTGCCAAACGTCTTCATGTCATGTGTTAAAAATGACTGCTTGCTTCTTCCTTTGCTAAAGGATTGTTCTGAAGACCTAAGTTTTTCTGAAGAAATTTTCCTATTTTTCAAGAGTGGTTTTCTTCTGACACACCTCCAAAGTATTTTTTTAACTTTTCCAGCTTTTTTGAACTGGTGAGGATCACAAAGTGATAAATGCTGCCTGTAGTTCTCAAATGAATTCTGGAACACTTAGAAAGTTCAACATTTTGCTTTGTGTCCTCAAGTTGATCTTTGTTACTTAGTCCTCGGTCAAGTGGCAGCTTCTTGAAATCTCTACTTGTTGATGGTTTAAGTGAGTGTATATGTAGATGTTTGCTGATAGTAAAATAATGAATATTCAACTGGTTGTCCAACTTAACTTTTCAGTATCATAACCATCCATAATTCTTCGGAAAGCCTTAGAGACATCCATTAATCTTCGGAAAGCCTTAGAGACATCCATTAATCTTCGGAAAGCCTTAGAGAGTTCTGAATCTAGGCAGGATTATACCTCATATTTTAATAAGAAAGACCAAATATCTTTGATAAGGTTAAGACGTCTTATTTTTAGAACTTCGCAGTTATAGTGACAAAGTTTCGGATTCATTTTTTGAGCCAAAATTAGAAATGAATTTGAAAAGAAACAGGAAATATAAATGGACTTATGAAATAATGGATTCACACATCACAATGGGGGATACACTTGAATGCTAGAGGAAAGCAACAAAAACAAAACCCAGATAATTACACCACATTCTGAGTTGGAGAAATTTGATCGATACAAATATCCATTAACAGAGTATATTTTGGGTGGCATCAGCTTGGATTTGCCAGATGTCCAAATTATAAATACCTGTGACCTGTGGTTAACCTTGACCAGGATCAATGGAGGAAAATATTGTTGATATAAGCAAAAAAAAAAAAGAACAGCCATGTTATTTTCAAAGCTGTGAAACTGAATTATCGCTTACTTTTAGGGGTTAATCATATAAGTGTAATAAGGCCAGGACTCAGGGCTATTACCGTGTACATAAGAGAATATGATGCTGTAACTTTCGGTAATATCTAAGGCACGATCATTCACTAACTGTAGTCATACATTCACAGAGAGAGACAAATAAAGGATTACACAGAGAAAGGTTGGAAACAATAAATACACCTAATTTCCAATAACTTAAAGAATCCACAGAAGGAAATCGAATCAGATGCTTTAGCTTTGGTACAAATGATTAGAACATGCTTAGGAGCCATCACTCATTGTGGACTTGTAGCCAAAAATTCTACAACAGAACCGCAATGTGTGAATGAAATCTAACAATGTTCGATTTGTTCTAAATCTGGAGCATCGGATTCTAACTTTAGGATTTAAGGTGATCAGAATTATACATGACATTTCTTTCTGTGTAGATGATCCAAGTAGTAACGTTTCTCCTTGCGGAGAACACATGTCAAGCATGCCGAGATGAGGAGACTTAAAGCCGCGATGCTTCTCTGGGAAATATGCAAATAGTGATAGAAAGCAGAGGGTGGTTATAAATGGTATAGTCTCTAACTGGGTCGCTGTGGCCAGTGGGGTACCGCAGTTGTCGGTATTGGGACCTGTTCTCTTCAACATATTCATTAATGATCTGGTAGAAGGTTTACACAGTAAAATATCGATATTTGCAGATGATACAAAACTATGTAAAGCAGTTAATACAAGAGAAGATAGTATTCTGCTACAGATGGATCTGGATAAGTTGGAAACTTGGGCTGAAAGGTGGCAGATGAGGTTTAACAATGATAAATGTAAGGTTATACACATGGGAAGAAGGAATCAATATCACCATTACACATTGAATGGGAAACCACTGGGTAAATCTGACAGGGAGAAGGACTTGGGGATCCTAGTTAATGATAAACTTACCTGGAGCAGCCAGTGCCAGGCAGCAGCTGCCAAGGCAAACAGGATCATGGGGTGCATTAAAAGAGGTCTGGATACACATGATGAGAGCATTATACTGCCTCTGTACAAATCCCTAGTTAGACCGCACATGGAGTACTGTGTCCAGTTTTGGGCACCGGTGCTCAGGAAGGATATAATGGAACTAGAGAGAGTACAAAGGAGGGCAACAAAATTAATAAAGGGGATGGGAGAACTACAATACCCAGATAGATTAGCGAAATTAGGATTATTTAGTCTAGAAAAGACGACTGAGGGGCGATCTAATAACCATGTATAAGTATATAAGGGGACAATACAAATATCTCGCTGAGGATCTGTTTATACCAAGGAAGGTGACGGGCACAAGGGGGCATTCTTTGCGTCTGGAGGAGAGAAGGTTTTTCCACCAACATAGAAGAGGATTCTTTACTGTTAGGGCAGTGAGAATCTGGAATTGCTTGCCTGAGGAGGTGGTGATGGCGAACTCAGTCGAGGGGTTCAAGAGAGGCCTGGATGTCTTCCTGGAGCAGAACAATATTGTATCATACAATTATTAGGTTCTGTAGAAGGACGTAGATCTGGGGATTTATTATGATGGAATATAAGCTGAACTGGATGGACAAATGTCTTTTTTCGGCCTTACTAACTATGTTACTATGTTACTATTAGGGTTGAGCGACCTTCACTTTTATAGGATCGGGTCGGGTTTCACAAAACCCGACTTTTGGAAAAGTCGGGTCGAGTGAAATCGGCCGATCCTATAAAAAAGTCGGGGTCGGGGTCGGCCGAAACTCGAAACCCAATGCAGTGCATTGGGTTTCCATGGTTCCCAGGGTCTGAAGGAGCGGAAACTCTCCTTCAGGCCCTGGGATCCATATTTAACTGTAAAATATAGAATTAAAATAAAAAATATTGCAATACTTACCCTCTGACGCGCCCTGGTACTAACCGGCAGCCTTCCTCCTTCGAATCCGCGCTTCTAGGACCTTGCCGTGACGTCGCGGTGACGTCGCGGCTTGTGATTGGCCGCGCGGCCACCCATGTGACCGCTCGCGCGGCCAATCACAAGCCGCGACGTCACCCGCGACGTCACCGAAGGTCCTGGAAGGGCTGATTCTTAGGAAGGAAGGCTGTCGGAAGGAAGCAGGGCGCTTCCGAGGGTGAGTATATTCCTATTAGGTATTCCTATTAGGTATATACTCACCCTCGGAAGCGCCCTGCTTCCTTCCGACAGCCTTCCTTCCTAAGAATCAGCCCTTCCAGGACCTTCGGTGACGTCGCGGGTGACGTCGCGGCTTGTGATTGGCCGCGCGAGCGGTCACATGGGCGGCCGCGCGGCCAATCACAAGCTGCGACGTCACCGCGACGTCACGGCAAGGTCCTAGAAGCGCGGATTCGAAGGAGGAAGGCTGCCGGTTAGTACCAGGGCGCGTCAGAGGGTAAGTATTGCAATATTTTTTATTTTAATTCTATATTTTACACTTTAATCTGAATTCCGATACCAATTCCCGATATCTTAAACATATCGGGAATCGGGATCGGAATTCCGATTCCAGATTCAAAAGATCGCCGACTTCATGGCCGACCCCCCACTGGGGTCGGGTCGGGTTTCATGAAACCCGACCTTGCCAAAAGTCGGCGACTTTTGAACAATTTCGACCCGTTTCGCTCAACCCTAGTTACTAAGTCTCTTCACAGAAGATGATTACTAGAACTCTAGTGCCACCTATTGGAAGGAGCGATCCTAACAGTCAATGTCGACCCTTTAACGAGCCTTGTTATGCGTCTTAGGATAAAAGCCAAACCAGAATCTCAGTATGCAGACACTGTGCTTTAATTTCAAGTAACATTAAGTTTCCTAACTTTCTCTCTAAGATTCTTCCACACTGGGTTTATTGTTGTGAATTCTGTTGTCGAACTCCCTCCTGTGGTCGTGAATGGTACTTCGGCGAGTTCTGTCTATGGGCTCCCTCTGGTGGCTATGAGTGAAGCTGCTGCTTCTGAGGTTCCTTACACAGGTGACGTGGTTTATCCTTTGGTTGGCTGCTCTATTTAACTCCTCTCAGATCGTTACTCCATGCCAGCTGTCAATGTTTTTGCATTCGTTCAGTTCGCTCCTGGATCTCTCTGGTAACCTGCCTTCACCTGCAGAAGCTAAGTTCCTTATTGTCTTATTTTGTTCTCTGTTTTCTTGTCCAGCTGGTTTTCATGATTTTGTCTTGCTAGCTGGAAGCTCTGGGATGCAGAGTGGCCACTCCGCACCGTGAGTCGGTGCGGAGGTCTTTTTTGCACACTCTGCATGGTCTTTTGTAGGTTTTTGTGCTGATCGCAAAGTTACCTTTCCTATCCTCTGTCTATTTAGTAAGTCTGGCCTCCCTTTGCTGAAACCTGTTTCATTTCTGCGTTTGTGACTTTCATCTTTACGCACAGTCAATATATGTGGGGGGCTTCCTTTACCTTTGGGGAATTTCTCTGAGGCAAGGTAGGCTTTATTTTCTATCTCTAGGGCTAGATAGTTCTTAGGCTGTGACGAGGCGCCTAGGTCTGGTCAGGAGCGCTCCACGGCTATTTCTAGTGTGTGAGATAGGATTAGGGCTTGCGGTCAGCAGAGCTCCCACATCCCAGAGCTCGTCCTGTATGAGGTTTAATTATCAGGTCATTCCGGGTGCTCCTAACCACCAGGTCATAACAGTACAGCTGGCCCAAAGTATTAATTCATCTCAATTGAGGGATAAGAGAAGTTCTGAGACCATTTTTTTTTCTTTGCACTGTGTTTTGTCTTTCTTTTCCCCTAGACCTCTGGGTGGTTCAGGACACAGGTGTATATATGGACATTCAAGGTTTGTCCTCTTGTGTGGATCATCTCACTGCAAGGGTACAAAACATTCAAGATTTTGTGGTTCAGAATCCTATGTTTGAGCCTAGAATTCCTATTCCTGACTTATTTTCTAGGGACAGATCTAGGTTCTTGAATTTCAAAAATAATTGTAAATTGTTTCTAGCTTTGAAACCCCGCTCCTCTGGTGACCCCGTTCAACAGGTAAAAATCATTATTTCTTTGTTACGTGGTGACCCTCAAGACTGAGCATTTTCCCTTGCGCCAGGAGATCCTGCATTGCGTGATGTAGATGCGTTTTTTCTGGCGCTTGGATTGCTTTATGATGAACCAAATTCAGTGGATCAGGCAGAGAAAATCTTGCTGGCTTTGTGTCAGGGTCAGGATGAAGCGCAGGTGTACTGTCAGAAGTTTAGAAAGTGGTCTGTGCTTACTCAGTGGAATGAATGTGCCCTGGCGGCAATTTTCAGAAAGGGTCTTTCTGAAGCCCTTAAGGATGTCATGGTGGGATTTCCCACGCCTGCTGGTCTGAATGAGTCTATGTCTTTGGCCATTCAGATCGATCGGCGCATGCGTGAGCGCAAAGCTGTGCACCATATGGCGGTATTCTCTGAGCTTAGGCCTGAGCCTATGCAGTGTGATAGGACTTTGACCAGAGCTGAACGGCAAGAACACAGACGTCGGAATGGGCTGTGTTTTTACTGTGGTGAATCCACTCATGCTATCTCCGATTGTCCTAAGCGCACTAAGCGATTCGCTAGGTCGGCCACCATTGGTACGGTACAGTCTAAATTTCTTTTGTCCGTTACTCTGATTTGCTCTCTGTCATCCTATTCTGTAATGGCATTTGTGGATTCAGGCGCTGCCCTGAATTTGATGGACTTGGAGTTTGCCAGGCGCTGTGGTTTTTTCTTGGAGCCCTTGCAGTATCCTATTCCATTGAGAGGAATTGATGCTACGCCTTTGGCCAAGAATAAGCCTCAGTACTGGACTCAATTGACCATGTGCATGGCTCCTGCACATCAGGAGGATATTCGCTTTTTGGTGTTGCATAATCTGCATGATGTGGTCGTTTTGGGGTTGCCATGGCTACAGGTCCATAATCCAGTGTTGGATTGGAAATCTATGTCTGTGTCCAGCTGGGGTTGTCAGGGGGTACATGGTGATGTTCCATTGCTGTCAATTTCGCCATCCACTCCTTCTGAAGTCCCTGAGTTTTTATCAGATTACCGGGATGTATTTGAAGAGCCCAAATCTGGTGCCCTACCTCCTCATAGGGATTGCGACTGTGCTATTAATTTGATTCCTGGTAGTAAGTTTCCTAAGGGCCGTCTGTTTAATTTATCTGTGCCAGAGCACGCCGCAATGCGGAGTTATATGAAGGAATCCTTGGGGAAGGGTCATATTCGTCCGTTGTCATCACCATTGGGAGCAGGGTTCTTTTTTGTGGCCAAGAAGGATGGTTCTTTGAGACCTTGTATTGATTACTGCCTTCTTAATAAGATCACAGTCAAATTTCAGTATCCTTTGCCGCTGCTGTCTGATTTATTTGCTCGGATTAAGGGGGCTAGTTGGTTCACCAAGATAGATCTTCGTGGTGCGTATAATCTTGTGCGAATTAAACAGGGTGATGAATGGAAAACGGCATTTAATACGCCCGAGGGCCATTTTGAGTACCTGGTTATGCCATTCGGGCTTTCTAATGCTCAATCTGTGTTTCAGTCCTTTATGCATGACATCTTCCGAGAGTACCTGGATAGATTCATGATTGTATATTTGGATGACATTTTGGTCTTTTCGGATGATTGGGAGTCTCATGTGAAGCAGGTCAGAATGGTGTTCCAGGTCCTTCGTGCGAATTCCTTGTTTGTGAAGGGGTCAAAGTGTCTCTTTGGAGTTCAGAAGGTTTCATTTTTGGGTTTCTTTTTTTCCCCTTCTACTATCGAGATGGACCCTGTTAAAGTCCAGGCCATTTATGATTGGACTCAGCCGACATCTGTGAAGAGTCTGCAAAAGTTCCTGGGCTTTGCTAATTTTTATCGTCGCTTCATCAGTAATTTTTCTAGTGTTGCTAAACCGTTGACTGATTTGACCAATGTTTTCAATGTATTATTTCATGAGAGTTTCATGAAGTTAAAATACAAATCTTCTAAATTAATCAATTATCGCATTTTTAAATCTATTAGTGCCACGGCCATGTTTACCTGGTTAATGGCTGTTAAGTGCAGTGTTTGCTTCAAAGTGCTCAACAGTGTTATTTAATAATGCTGTAAGGCGTTCCATACTTCGTACATCTTGTATATGCCTGTGTAATTCATTATTTGATGGGGGTTATAACAACCTCCATTTATATGCTATTAGACATCTAGAAGCTGTGGCTTTCTATATTTTAAACAATATTAAAGGTTTACAAAATTGCATTGTGCTATTGGGTTGATCATTATTTGGCGTGAATGCCACCCCCATGGCCATCCCATCCAAGTTCACAAAATATTGAAAATTTTAAATTATGTGTTAGCTTTTTATTGCTGATTGATGTTAATTTTCTTTATGATTTTCAGTAATTTATGGTTTTTATATCTAGTGGAAATGAATCTGCCATATTACCGTCATATTAGCATAGCATCTCCATAGCTGGTACCTCCTTTTCTTCTTTTTGTTAACATTTAATTATAGAAGCATCCAGTGACATTAGACTGACACTAGTGAATGAGCAAATATTAGGGAAATACATTTCCTTAAAAGGTGTGTGTATGTCACAGAAGACACAATCAAGAAGTTTCTATAAAGGATAATTGCATCAGCATCTCACTAATTGGTAAAATAAAATGAAGATACGGAGGTAAGTAGATTTTTTATTAACTTGGGTAAAGAAAATTTACCTGTAGTCACAAGAGATCTAATATAAACGTATGCATATCATGTAACAATGTAAATACATCTAAATACATTTATTTTGTATCACTGTTACCCTCCCCACCCATATACTGACTAGAGATGAGCAGATCTGTTTTTTAGTCACAAAACAGGTTTGTTTTTAAATATTATTGGAATTTTTGATGACTCAAATTATTTTATTTTTTATTACATGTCTTCCACCAAGTAAACGGCACCGCTATGGGCGCAAGTCATGTACTGGTTTCTGCTAATTTGTTTTTAGTGCAATGGGAGAATTTCCATATTTGTTGAGCTGATTTTGTGTATTTATCTCATTATATTTTGGGGATTGGTATCATACAATTAGGTTCTGTAGAAGGACGTAGATCTGGGGATTTATTATGATGGAATATAGGCTGAACTGGATGGACAAATGTCTTTTTTCGGCCTTACTAACTATGTTACTATGTTACTATGTTTATTAATTTAGTTTTGTGAGTTAGTGGAAAAATGCTTGTTACATTATTTCATTTAAGCATTATATACTGGAGCCAGTTTTGACCTATATTGAAGACTATTTGATACTTGTTACGTTAAATTTGCCATACCTTTCTTATTTTTGGGGCAATATAGCTGTAAAAGGGTTTTTTTAAGTGTCAGATGTATTTGTTAATTGTATCAGTTTTTTTACATGTAACTTATAGCACGATTTTATTAGAACTTTGTTGGAAGGGAAACAAAGAAAACAGTAATTTTTTGCATTTTATAGATGACCTTATCTGCTGTGCTGCAAAAATAACACAGTAACTATATTGAGTAGGTCAGTACTAATATGGAGATTGTAAATTTGTGTAATCTTAAAAGTTTTTTATGTTTTGTACAATATGCACTTAAAAAACACCTTTTTATACAGTTTTACAATTTTCTGTTAGTGGAGTTGTATGAAGATTTATTTTTGCATGAAAATCTGTAGCTTTTGCTGGTAACAGTTTATTGTACGTACAACTTTTTGATCACGTTTACATTCTATAGGAGGCAAATTGAATTAAAGACATAAATTCTGAATTTGTTTTAATATTTTCTTTAAACACCAGTCAGTGTTGGGTATAACCGTCATGTTATCTTTATTTGGTGGACGATATAATCATATTCACACCATATTTACATGTTTTGTTATTTTTGCAAAATAAAAATTAAAAAAATCTTTATTTTCGGTCACTCATGTTCTGATAACTTTATCTTCTTTATTTTTCTCTTTATTGTAGATAACGCTGATTGAGGCTTGGTTTTTTGTTTATATATGAATTTATAGTCACCTTTTATTTCTTTTTTTTGTTAGGAGGCATAAACAAAAATCTACAAATGTGAAATAGTTTTGTTATTTTTATGGAGTTTATCCATCAGAATAATGGACATGTTTACTGGATTCAGTGCTGATACCATTATGTTCATACCTAAGAATCACTATTTTTTATAGCCATATTGAGAGAGTCATTGCTTTTTATTTTTCTGAATACAGATCTATATGAGGACATGTTTTTTGTGTAACAGACTAGTTGTTTTGGTGAAGCATTGGGACACATGATTATTTTTTCAATTTTAGTGAGGTAAGATGATGATGAACAGCACCTTTAGCAGGTTGTAACTTTTCCCTTTATACGGCATTCATCGTGCACAATAAATGATAGGATTGTTTTACAGCATGGGTCAGATCGGGCAAAATTCAACATCTCTTACCGTTTGGATTTCCCAATGAATTTGATTTTCAGGGAAGTTATTCTCCATGAATTGAGTGTCGCCTATTATTTCTTGGGGTCTCTCCAGATGCCGGAGCATGATGAATGTGAGATGTTACAAAACAAAGAAACAAACATGTATTGGGGCAGCATGTTTATATCGACTGGAGATGAGCGAATATAACCATAATGATGATATCACCATACTGATCAATTCGTCTTTATCTGTCCCTTTTATTTTCCTGTTGTCGCAGACTACTATGACCACGTGTTCCACCCATGACTCATCTCTGGAAATTGTAACATACAGACATCTTTTTCTTATTGCTTTTCCGGCACTTCGCACATATTCTCCACCTTTACACAAACCATATAATTCTACGGTCACACAGTGAGAGCTGCTCCTGACAATTTTTCAGCAATTGGTGACCTGGTTGCTCCAGGAACTAGATGTGTTGCTATTGTTCCTGGGATGACATTGCCGTCTTCATTGTCACTTGGGGCAGGTGCTCAGGCGGATCCAGGGAGCTGGTTTGCAATAAATCCAGTAAAATGTCAGATAGGCATGTCGGAGGGGCAGTACCGGGGTCACGGGGCTTCCGGCCATTGCAGTGCTCACTGCTCTTCTGCAGCGTTAGCAGATACGCTCTGCCACTGGCCATCTGCTACACTGACGAAGGTCACCGGACAGAAACGTCTTCACTTTTTGGATTTCCTGCACATTAAATAAATTCAAATATAAAAGTTGTCTCTGATTTTACTGTGAGAAGTTTTTCTCTACAAAGAACAGTGAAGTCTGAGGTCTGGTGATGCTGGAGGTCCTGGCCCCCCAACGACAATGATAGTGAGACTTTACATTGAGACATTCATACCAGAATCTGAATTGGGAACTCAGGCAGTAAAATATTTCTGAGCACAAACGGCAATCATATTCAGTCACATAACACTTTTCTTTTTAAATTATTAGAATTTGTGTTGAGTCATAAAGAATTTATTTTTTATTACATTTTTTCCAACAAGTAAAAGACACCACTATATGTTTGGTTTGTGCGCTTGTTTCTGCTCATTTATTCTTGATGTAATGAGAGAATATCCAACATTTACGAGAATTGGAAGAAAATAAATGGCGCACACCACTGCTGCATTATTGTGTGATTTTTTTTATCCCAATGTATTATGGGAAAAAGAGTGAAGATGCAGGAAATGTGCTACAGATGTTTTCCATATAATTTCTCTTCATCTGGCCCTAACATTGCACTTCTATGTCCTCCTGTTAAATTCACAAGTCATCATTTACTTAATTACATACAGTGCCTACAAGTAGTATTCAACCCCCTGCAGGTTTAGCAGGTTTACACATTTGGAATTAACTTGGCATTGTGACATTTGGACTGTAGATCAGCCTGGAAGTCTGAAATGCACTGCAGCAAAAAAGAATGTTATTTCTTTGTTTATTTTTTTTTTTAAATTGTGAAAAGTCTTTTCAGAGGGTCATTTATTATTCAACCCCTCAACCCACCAGAATTCTGTTTGGTTCCCCTAAAGCATTAAGAAGTAGTTCAGGCACAAAGAACAATGAGCTTCACATGTTTGGATTAATTATCTCTTTTTCCAGCCTTTTCTGACTATTTAAGACCCTCCCCAAACTTGTGAACAGCACTCAAACATGGTCAACATGGGAAAGACAAAGGAGCATTCCAAGGCCATCAGAGACAAGATCGTGGAGGGTCACAAGGCTGGCAAGGGGTACAAAACCCTTTCCAAGGAGTTGGGCCTACCTGTCTCCACTGTTGGGAGCATCATCCGGAAGTGGAAGGCTTATGGAACTACTGTTAGCCTTCCACGGCCTGGACAGCCTTTGAAAGTTTCCTCCCGTGCCGAGGCCAGGCTTGTCCGAAGAGTCAAGACTAACCCAAGAACAACAAGAAAGGAGCTCCGGGAAGATCTCATGGCAGTGGGGACATCGGTTTCAGTCAATACCATAAGTAACGTACTCCACCGCAATGGTCTCCGTTCCAGACGAGCCCGTAAGGTACCTTTACTTTCAAAGCGTCATCCATCACAGAAAGTGTGAACCAAGAAATAAGTCGGTCACCACTACAGTACTATACTTAAAAGATGTAAATTTTATTAAACATATATAATTCCTAAATCAAAAAACAATATAAAATAGTATACATTACTACATAGATAAGAAAGGTACAAATCCTCACAAATGAGGGACTACATAACCTTAAGTAAGCACCAAAATACTAGGTCACACATATACAAACAGTGGCATCATAGGGTAATGGGGAGACACACTCTAACAATATTTCCCACGTGTCAAAAATAACCCATGTGGCACCATTACCCCTAGTAGGGAGAGACACAGGATCGTATGAGGTCTTCACCCATAAATAACATGCCCAATGTATATGTGTAGCAGCTAAATGAAAGGTATATTACCTGGTAAATGGACCTAGTGTGCGAGCTTCGGCGTCCCTCTCCCCCTACGCACGTTTCGCAATAGCTTCTTCTGGAGGCGTGTCAGGGCAGGGGGAATGCCGGTTTATATATAATGACCCCTATTGTTGATTGGGTGATATCACCATACTAACGTCCTACAGCTGATCGAGAGCCCCGAAGATCCGCGCCGAGCATTATGGGTACTTCCTGTGCGGCTCCATAGCAACTTCCCCCTCCTGTACGGAGATCGGAAATGTAGCTCAGGTAGCCCCTCTGCATGTATGGTACGTACATTCCTGTCCGGCCTTGGTTACCGCCTCCCGTACGGAGACCGGAAGTGCCGGAATATCACAGGAGCTGAAGGCTGTACGAAAAAGTAGTGTGTCAAGGAGAAAGGCGGCGCATGATCAAAGGACAGAACCAGTGTTCATGGAGAGTCAGGTAGCGGCACCCGGGATCCAGAACGCCGAGTCGTCCAATTGTCCGACTCCGCATCTCCGCATCCCCATTGTCCGCCAAACATCCTCTCCCCTGGTCCGCTCTCCGATCATGCGCACATCCTTGCATCACTAAGGGAAGATTGAGATGTCAGTATGAAGATATGAAGGCGAGCCTGAATAACACAAAGTGTCTCGTGCAGTGATTTCTATTACATGGTGGCTTGTGTCACTAAATGACATTTAAAACATTTATATATGGTGTATATGATATGTGATATGATAAAGACCCCATATGAATCTATAGGTATAAATATAAATATAAAGGGGGTCTATTAAAACAAACGTGCATATGTAATAATTTCCCAGGATACTTGTAGAGGTATCCCTCCAACCCTTTGTGTCCATATAGAGTCCCCATTATTTATAAAGGACCATAACCCCAATATTAAAAATTTGTTATACTAACATAAACCAAATTAAACTAAATAATACTAATCAAGAAAGACATACAGATAAATTTGTATAAGAGACAAGCCCTGTCCCAACTAGCATAAACTATCATCGTATAGTAACATTTGTAAAGACAATACAATAATACTGTGGCACTATATTACTATATGAGTTCTCCCTCCAAACACAGGGGTGTCCAGAATTCAACTCATTGTTATCATCTCAGGAGTCCTTAATGTTGATTCCATTCTTCCTCAGTGGTCTCCCGGACATTCACACTCCAAAGAATATCGGATCCCTATGTTCCCAGGGCTGATGACGGTAGTTATAAAGAGGAATATAATACTGTAGTAAGACATACAAAAAATAAAATGAATAAAAAACCGACACACATATATATTAAAAACATGTTGCTGGTGTGACTAAAAGAACACCCAGCGTTATAAAATAAAATCCCCCCCTAACCGTCTACTTCCTCTCTTTTACAAGAATGCACCAAAACCAAAACCTTCATTAAGGCCCTGGGGTACCAACGTTCCCAATCGGTATATCCATTGGCATTCTTTTTTAGCCAATCTTTTGCCCACATCCCCGCCTCTTGGTCCCAAATCCAACATGTCTATCCCTGTAAACACTAATAGTCTAGAGTTACTTTGGTGATATCGTTTAAAATGTTTGGGAAGGGTCTTCAGTGTGGCATCGTCAATGGCTGTTTTTGCCTTGTCTATATCTAGACAATGTTCTCGCACTCTAATTTTGAGCTCGCGGCTAGTCATCCCAATATAGACTTTACCGCATGGGCATTCAGCGTGGTATATGATGCCCTTGGACGAGCATGTGATATGAGTCCTGATGTCAAATGTTCTCGAGTTATCATGATTTTTAAAGGTGGTACTTTTTTTCATGTTGGCACAGCCCTTGCAGATGCCACACGGAAAGAAACCCTTCCTGTTCGTGGTTTTGATATTCCTGGCTATTCTTTTCGGATCGTATGTGCTGTGTACCAGCATGTCTCGTAAACTGGGGGCTCTTTTGGCAACTAGGGACGGTTGTGCTGGTAAGATTTTTTTGAGAATTGGGTCCGTAAATAAGATCTTCCAATGTTTTTGTATTATTTTACGTAAATCCTCCCATTCTGTGCTGTAATTGGTAATAAATCTTACCTGATTGTCCTGTGCTGTGTTTGTTGGTATTGATTGGTTCTTATATAATAATTGTTGTCTCGGAGTGTTTTTTGCCCTCCAGTATCCTTTTTGAATGACACGCCGGTTATAGCCTCTATCTTGGAACCTGCTTCTCAATGATTTGGCTTGCACTTCAAATTGTTCATCTTCTGAGCAGATTCTTTTGATCCGTAAATATTGACCAATCGGTATGCTGTTGGTTGTGGATTTGGGATGTAATGATGACGCATGTAACAAAGAGTTGGTTGCTGTTGGCTTGCGGAATACCGTAGTAGATAGGTGCCCCTCTGGTGATGCTGTAATGAGTAGATCCAGAAATTCAATTTGACGTCCAAATTTATATGTTAGTCTAATATTTCTGTCATTTTGATTTAATCTACTCATAAGAGCCTCTAGTTCTTCCACCGGACCCTCCCAAATAAACAGAATGTCGTCAATGAAGCGAATCCAATTTTGGATTCGCTCCACACCCTCAACCTCATTTTCCTGGAAGATGGACCGTTCCCAGGCGCCCATAAATAAATTGGCATACGAGGGGGCACATGAGGCCCCCATCGCAGTACCCTGCAATTGTAGATAGACCCTCCCTGCAAACATAAAAGCATTATGTGTGAGGATAAATTTTAGCAATTCCAAAATAAACTTAGATGTATCCTTCTCAATGTTGCTCTGGGCTAGGTATATCCCCGCTGCCTGTAGGCCATCTGTATGCCTGATGCTCGAGTATAGGGCCTCAACATCGGCCGTAACCAGGACCATATTCTCAGTAAGTTGTATGCCCTCGAGATGTCCCAAGGCAGCGGTGGTATCCTTAATATAAGAGGGTAGTTGCACCACCAGTGGCTTAAGATAGTATTCCACAATATCACAAATGATCTCACATAGCCCTTCGTTGGCGGCCACAATTGGTCTACCCGGAGGATCCTCCGGGTTTTTGTGGACCTTGGGTACCAGATATAGTGTCGCCAGTCTTGGATGCAGTTTTGTATATACATCTAGGAGTTCCCACCGCTCACATTAGTCCCAGCCATAGACACCTTCACCAAAATAGTCACCAGTGAAGTTGAGGATATTAGCACAAGATCCGGTAGATTTCGTGTTGATAACCTTACTGGGGAGGAGAGGGCAGCGTTGGGGGAACTTAGGAGTTGGGATGACGTTGTCTTCAAAATAGCGGACAAAGGGGGCAATGTCGTCATATGGCCTAACCATATGTACGAAGCCCAAGCAGAAAAATTGCTATCAAATAATAAGGAGTACAAATTACTTACTCATAATCCTACTTTGAAATTTAAAGAGGAATTGATTGATATTCTCACAGATGCTTTTGAGGGCAACGTCATCCCAAAAAAACTCCTAGATGTATATACAAAACTGCATCCAAGACTGGCGACACTATATCTGGTACCCAAGGTCCACAAAAACCCGGAGGATCCTCCGGGTAGACCAATTGTGGCCGCCAACGAAGGGCTATGTGAGATCATTTGTGATATTGTGGAATACTATCTTAAGCCACTGGTGGTGCAACTACCCTCTTATATTAAGGATACCACCGCTGCCTTGGGACATCTCGAGGGCATACAACTTACTGAGAATATGGTCCTGGTTACGGCCGATGTTGAGGCCCTATACTCGAGCATCAGGCATACAGATGGCCTACAGGCAGCGGGGATATACCTAGCCCAGAGCAACATTGAGAAGGATACATCTAAGTTTATTTTGGAATTGCTAAAATTTATCCTCACACATAATGCTTTTATGTTTGCAGGGAGGGTCTATCTACAATTGCAGGGTACTGCGATGGGGGCCTCATGTGCCCCCTCGTATGCCAATTTATTTATGGGCGCCTGGGAACGGTCCATCTTCCAGGAAAATGAGGTTGAGGGTGTGGAGCGAATCCAAAATTGGATTCGCTTCATTGACGACATTCTGTTTATTTGGGAGGGTCCGGTGGAAGAACTAGAGGCTCTTATGAGTAGATTAAATCAAAATGACAGAAATATTAGACTAACATATAAATTTGGACGTCAAATTGAATTTCTGGATCTACTCATTACAGCATCACCAGAGGGGCACCTATCTACTACGGTATTCCGCAAGCCAACAGCAACCAACTCTTTGTTACATGCGTCATCATTACATCCCAAATCCACAACCAACAGCATACCGATTGGTCAATATTTATGGATCAAAAGAATCTGCTCAGAAGATGAACAATTTGAAGTGCAAGCCAAATCATTGAGAAGCAGGTTCCAAGATAGAGGCTATAACCGGCGTGTCATTCAAAAAGGATACTGGAGGGCAAAAAACACTCCGAGACAACAATTATTATATAAGAACCAATCAATACCAACAAACACAGCACAGGACAATCAGGTAAGATTTATTACCAATTACAGCACAGAATGGGAGGATTTACGTAAAATAATACAAAAACATTGGAAGATCTTATTTACGGACCCAATTCTCAAAAAAATCTTACCAGCACAACCGTCCCTAGTTGCCAAAAGAGCCCCCAGTTTACGAGACATGCTGGTACACAGCACATACGATCCGAAAAGAATAGCCAGGAATATCAAAACCACGAACAGGAAGGGTTTCTTTCCGTGTGGCATCTGCAAGGGCTGTGCCAACATGAAAAAAAGTACCACCTTTAAAAATCATGATAACTCGAGAACATTTGACATCAGGACTCATATCACATGCTCGTCCAAGGGCATCATATACCACGCTGAATGCCCATGCGGTAAAGTCTATATTGGGATGACTAGCCGCGAGCTCAAAATTAGAGTGCGAGAACATTGTCTAGATATAGACAAGGCAAAAACAGCCATTGACGATGCCACACTGAAGACCCTTCCCAAACATTTTAAACGATATCACCAAAGTAACTCTAGACTATTAGTGTTTACAGGGATAGACATGTTGGATTTGGGACCAAGAGGCGGGGATGTGGGCAAAAGATTGGCTAAAAAAGAATGCCAATGGATATACCGATTGGGAACGTTGGTACCCCAGGGCCTTAATGAAGGTTTTGGTTTTGGTGCATTCTTGTAAAAGAGAGGAAGTAGACGGTTAGGGGGGGATTTTATTTTATAACGCTGGGTGTTCTTTTAGTCACACCAGCAACATGTTTTTAATATATATGTGTGTCGGTTTTTTATTCATTTTATTTTTTGTATGTCTTACTACAGTATTATATTCCTCTTTATAACTACCGTCATCAGCCCTGGGAACATAGGGATCCGATATTCTTTGGAGTGTGAATGTCCGGGAGACCACTGAGGAAGAATGGAATCAACATTAAGGACTCCTGAGATGATAACAATGAGTTGAATTCTGGACACCCCTGTGTTTGGAGGGAGAACTCATATAGTAATATAGTGCCACAGTATTATTGTATTGTCTTTACAAATGTTACTATACGATGATAGTTTATGCTAGTTGGGACAGGGCTTGTCTCTTATACAAATTTATCTGTATGTCTTTCTTGATTAGTATTATTTAGTTTAATTTGGTTTATGTTAGTATAACAAATTTTTAATATTGGGGTTATGGTCCTTTATAAATAATGGGGACTCTATATGGACACAAAGGGTTGGAGGGATACCTCTACAAGTATCCTGGGAAATTATTACATATGCACGTTTGTTTTAATAGACCCCCTTTATATTTATATTTATACCTATAGATTCATATGGGGTCTTTATCATATCACATATCATATACACCATATATAAATGTTTTAAATGTCATTTAGTGACACAAGCCACCATGTAATAGAAATCACTGCACGAGACACTTTGTGTTATTCAGGCTCGCCTTCATATCTTCATACTGACATCTCAATCTTCCCTTAGTGATGCAAGGATGTGCGCATGATCGGAGAGCGGACCAGGGGAGAGGATGTTTGGCGGACAATGGGGATGCGGAGATGCGGAGTCGGACAATTGGACGACTCGGCGTTCTGGATCCCGGGTGCCGCTACCTGACTCTCCATGAACACTGGTTCTGTCCTTTGATCATGCGCCGCCTTTCTCCTTGACACACTACTTTTTCGTACAGCCTTCAGCTCCTGTGATATTCCGGCACTTCCGGTCTCCGTACGGGAGGCGGTAACCAAGGCCGGACAGGAATGTACCTACCATACATGCAGAGGGGCTACCTGAGCTACATTTCCGATCTCCGTACAGGAGGGGGAAGTTGCTATGGAGCCGCACAGGAAGTACCCATAATGCTCGGCGCGGATCTTCGGGGCTCTCGATCAGCTGTAGGACGTTAGTATGGTGATATCACCCAATCAACAATAGGGGTCATTATATATAAACCGGCATTCCCCCTGCCCTGACACGCCTCCAGAAGAAGCTATTGCGAAACGTGCGTAGGGGCAGAGGGACGCCGAAGCTCGCACACTAGGTCCATTTACCAGGTAATATACCTTTCATTTAGCTGCTACACATATACATTGCAAGTAGAGGAGCTGCGGAGACACCATCACGTGTTTCTCAACGCAGGCAGTGAATAGCCAGGCCTTTCACCGGGAAGGAACAACCAAGGGAAGGGCAGCATCCAATAAAGGAAAACATCCAATAAAGGAAAACCACCTATGCCAAGCATGGTATCCATCCACAGACAGCTGTTTCGGGGTTTTTGCCCCTCGTCAGTGTGGAGTAGGAAACTGGCTATCAGGAGCAGTGCCTAGTAGAAAGTCTATAAAGGCACGGATGATTGACCTCGTGGAGACCAAAACATCCAACACCGCGGAGACACCATCACGTGTTTCTCAACGCAGTGATCCAGAACACTGCCCCCAAATATGCAAATGCAAGTAGAGGAGCTGCGGAGACACCATCACGTGTTTCTCAACGCAGGCAGTGAATAGCCAGGCCTTTCACCGGGAAGGAACAACCAAGGGAAGGGCAGCATCCAATAAAGGAAAACATCCAATAAAGGAAAACCACCTATGCCAAGCATGGTATCCATCCACAGACAGCTGTTTCGGGGTTTTTGCCCCTCGTCAGTGTGGAGTAGGAAACTGGCTATCAGGAGCAGTGCCTAGTAGAAAGTCTATAAAGGCACGGATGATTGACCTCGTGGAGACCAAAACATCCAACACCGCGGAGACACCATCACGTGTTTCTCAACGCAGTGATCCAGAACACTGCCCCCAAATATGCAAATGCAAGTAGAGGAGCTGCGGAGACACCATCACGTGTTTCTCAACGCAGGCAGTGAATAGCCAGGCCTTTCACCGGGAAGGAACAACCAAGGGAAGGGCAGCATCCAATAAAGGAAAACATCCAATAAAGGAAAACCACCTATGCCAAGCATGGTATCCATCCACAGACAGCTGTTTCGGGGTTTTTGCCCCTCGTCAGTGTGGAGTAGGAAACTGGCTATCAGGAGCAGTGCCTAGTAGAAAGTCTATAAAGGCACGGATGATTGACCTCGTGGAGACCAAAACATCCAACACCGCGGAGACACCATCACGTGTTTCTCAACGCAGTGATCCAGAACACTGCCCCCAAATATGCAAATGCAAGTAGAGGAGCTGCGGAGACACCATCACGTGTTTCTCAACGCAGGCAGTGAATAGCCAGGCCTTTCACCGGGAAGGAACAACCAAGGGAAGGGCAGCATCCAATAAAGGAAAACATCCAATAAAGGAAAACCACCTATGCCAAGCATGGTATCCATCCACAGACAGCTGTTTCGGGGTTTTTGCCCCTCGTCAGTGTGGAGTAGGAAACTGGCTATCAGGAGCAGTGCCTAGTAGAAAGTCTATAAAGGCACGGATGATTGACCTCGTGGAGACCAAAACATCCAACACCGCGGAGACACCATCACGTGTTTCTCAACGCAGTGATCCTGCTCCTGATAGCCAGTTTCCTACTCCACACTGACGAGGGGCAAAAACCCCGAAACAGCTGTCTGTGGATGGATACCATGCTTGGCATAGGTGGTTTTCCTTTATTGGATGTTTTCCTTTATTGGATGCTGCCCTTCCCTTGGTTGTTCCTTCCCGGTGAAAGGCCTGGCTATTCACTGCCTGCGTTGAGAAACACGTGATGGTGTCTCCGCAGCTCCTCTACTTGCATTTGCATATTTGGGGGCAGTGTTCTGGATCACTGCGTTGAGAAACACGTGATGGTGTCTCCGCGGTGTTGGATGTTTTGGTCTCCACGAGGTCAATCATCCGTGCCTTTATAGACTTTCTACTAGGCACTGCTCCTGATAGCCAGTTTCCTACTCCACACTGACGAGGGGCAAAAACCCCGAAACAGCTGTCTGTGGATGGATACCATGCTTGGCATAGGTGGTTTTCCTTTATTGGATGTTTTCCTTTATTGGATGCTGCCCTTCCCTTGGTTGTTCCTTCCCGGTGAAAGGCCTGGCTATTCACTGCCTGCGTTGAGAAACACGTGATGGTGTCTCCGCAGCTCCTCTACTTGCATTTGCATATTTGGGGGCAGTGTTCTGGATCACTGCGTTGAGAAACACGTGATGGTGTCTCCGCGGTGTTGGATGTTTTGGTCTCCACGAGGTCAATCATCCGTGCCTTTATAGACTTTCTACTAGGCACTGCTCCTGATAGCCAGTTTCCTACTCCACACTGACGAGGGGCAAAAACCCCGAAACAGCTGTCTGTGGATGGATACCATGCTTGGCATAGGTGGTTTTCCTTTATTGGATGTTTTCCTTTATTGGATGCTGCCCTTCCCTTGGTTGTTCCTTCCCGGTGAAAGGCCTGGCTATTCACTGCCTGCGTTGAGAAACACGTGATGGTGTCTCCGCAGCTCCTCTACTTGCATTTGCATATTTGGGGGCAGTGTTCTGGATCACTGCGTTGAGAAACACGTGATGGTGTCTCCGCGGTGTTGGATGTTTTGGTCTCCACGAGGTCAATCATCCGTGCCTTTATAGACTTTCTACTAGGCACTGCTCCTGATAGCCAGTTTCCTACTCCACACTGACGAGGGGCAAAAACCCCGAAACAGCTGTCTGTGGATGGATACCATGCTTGGCATAGGTGGTTTTCCTTTATTGGATGTTTTCCTTTATTGGATGCTGCCCTTCCCTTGGTTGTTCCTTCCCGGTGAAAGGCCTGGCTATTCACTGCCTGCGTTGAGAAACACGTGATGGTGTCTCCGCAGCTCCTCTACTTGCATTTGCATATTTGGGGGCAGTGTTCTGGATCACTGCGTTGAGAAACACGTGATGGTGTCTCCGCGGTGTTGGATGTTTTGGTCTCCACGAGGTCAATCATCCGTGCCTTTATAGACTTTCTACTAGGCACTGCTCCTGATAGCCAGTTTCCTACTCCACACTGACGAGGGGCAAAAACCCCGAAACAGCTGTCTGTGGATGGATACCATGCTTGGCATAGGTGGTTTTCCTTTATTGGATGTTTTCCTTTATTGGATGCTGCCCTTCCCTTGGTTGTTCCTTCCCGGTGAAAGGCCTGGCTATTCACTGCCTGCGTTGAGAAACACGTGATGGTGTCTCCGCAGCTCCTCTACTTGCATTTGCATATTTGGGGGCAGTGTTCTGGATCACTGCGTTGAGAAACACGTGATGGTGTCTCCGCGGTGTTGGATGTTTTGGTCTCCACGAGGTCAATCATCCGTGCCTTTATAGACTTTCTACTAGGCACTGCTCCTGATAGCCAGTTTCCTACTCCACACTGACGAGGGGCAAAAACCCCGAAACAGCTGTCTGTGGATGGATACCATGCTTGGCATAGGTGGTTTTCCTTTATTGGATGTTTTCCTTTATTGGATGCTGCCCTTCCCTTGGTTGTTCCTTCCCGGTGAAAGGCCTGGCTATTCACTGCCTGCGTTGAGAAACACGTGATGGTGTCTCCGCAGCTCCTCTACTTGCATTTGCATATTTGGGGGCAGTGTTCTGGATCACTGCGTTGAGAAACACGTGATGGTGTCTCCGCGGTGTTGGATGTTTTGGTCTCCACGAGGTCAATCATCCGTGCCTTTATAGACTTTCTACTAGGCACTGCTCCTGATAGCCAGTTTCCTACTCCACACTGACGAGGGGCAAAAACCCCGAAACAGCTGTCTGTGGATGGATACCATGCTTGGCATAGGTGGTTTTCCTTTATTGGATGTTTTCCTTTATTGGATGCTGCCCTTCCCTTGGTTGTTCCTTCCCGGTGAAAGGCCTGGCTATTCACTGCCTGCGTTGAGAAACACGTGATGGTGTCTCCGCAGCTCCTCTACTTGCAATGTATATGTGTAGCAGCTAAATGAAAGGTATATTACCTGGTAAATGGACCTAGTGTGCGAGCTTCGGCGTCCCTCTGCCCCTACGCACGTTTCGCAATAGCTTCTTCTGGAGGCGTGTCAGGGCAGGGGGAATGCCGGTTTATATATAATGACCCCTATTGTTGATTGGATGCTGCCCTTCCCTTGGTTGTTCCTTCCCGGTGAAAGGCCTGGCTATTCACTGCCTGCGTTGAGAAACACGTGATGGTGTCTCCGCAGCTCCTCTACTTGCATTTGCATATTTGGGGGCAGTGTTCTGGATCACTGCGTTGAGAAACACGTGATGGTGTCTCCGCGGTGTTGGATGTTTTGGTCTCCACGAGGTCAATCATCCGTGCCTTTATACACATATACATTGGGCATGTTATTTATGGGTGAAGACCTCATACGATCCTGTGTCTCTCCCTACTAGGGGTAATGGTGCCACATGGGTTATTTTTGACACGTGGGAAATATTGTTAGAGTGTGTCTCCCCATTACCCTATGATGCCACTGTTTGTATATGTGTGACCTAGTATTTTGGTGCTTACTTAAGGTTATGTAGTCCCTCATTTGTGAGGATTTGTACCTTTCTTATCTATGTAGTAATGTATACTATTTTATATTGTTTTTTGATTTAGGAATTATATATGTTTAATAAAATTTACATCTTTTAAGTATAGTACTGTAGTGGTGACCGACTTATTTCTTGGTTCACACTTTCTGTGATGGATATTTGATACATGGTACTTTCTGTCCTTTGTTCGGGGAAGGGCAAGATTTTGATTATTGTAGAGCAAATCTTGGTGTATATATTTCAAAGCGTCATGTCAAGGCTCGTCTACAGTTTGCTCATGATCACTTGGAGGACTCTGAGACTGACTGGTTCAAGCTTCTCTGGTCTGATGAGACCAAGATCGAGATCTTTGGTGCCAACCACACACGTGACGTTTGGAGACTGGATGGCACTGCATACGATCCCAAGAATACCATCCCTACAGTCAAGCATGGTGGTGGCAGCATCATGCTGTGGGGCTGTTTCTCAGCCAAGGGGCCTGGCCATCTGGTCCGCATCCATGGGAAGATGGATAGCACGGCCTACCTGGAGATTTTGGCCAAGACCCTCCGCTCCTCCATCAAGGATCTTAAGATGGGTCGTCATTTCATCTTCCAACAAGACAACGACCCAAAGCACACAGCCAAGAAAACACCAAGGCCTGGTTCAAGAGGCAAAAAATCAAGGTGTTGCAGTGGCCTAGTCAGTCTCCTGACCTTAACCCAATTGAAAACTTGTGGAAGGAGCTCAAGATTAAAGTCCACATGAGACACCCAAAGAACCTAGATAACTTGGAGAAGATCTGCATGGAGGAGTGGGCCAAGATAACTCCAGAGACCTGTGCCGGCCTGATCAGGTCTTATAAAAGACGATTATTAGCTGTAATTGCAAACAAAGGTTATTCCACAAAATATTAAACCTAGGGGTTGAATAATAATTGACCCACACTTTTATGTTTAAAATTTATAAAAATTTTGAGCAACAAAACTTTTTGGTTTGTAAGATTTATGCATCTGTTAATAAATCCTGCTCTTGTTTGAAGTTTGAAGGCTCTAACTTATTTGCATCTTATTAAACCTGCTAAATCTGCAGGGGGTTGAATACTACTTGTAGGCACTGTAATTCAACTGACAAGCCAATTTATTCTTTTTCCTGCGATTCTGGTGTGATCCCTCCATGAACTGGTATATCTCCTATACTATTACCATCTTGAAGAATTGATTTTAGATAACCTTAATCTTGCAATTGTTTATTTAATTCTTAAGATTGCTTTAAAAAAATTTCTCACTTCTATTGATGCAGAATAATCACAATCATTGACTGTATGGTGAGAACATTTAATGTAATGTGGTTGATATCTATCAGAATGTGAGTGAATTTGTTGCCATTGTTCTCCGATATCCTTTTTTGTGTATCTGACAATCCATTATTTTAATTTCAACATTCAGCCATTTTGTTTAGCTCTCTCCCATTTTGCTTGTAAATCTGAAATTAACTTCATTATGTTTAAGAAGTTTGCAAATTCAGTAAATTCCTGTGGATCACCATGCCATACTATAAGATTGTCTTTAACCCCTTAAGCCCCGAGGGTGGTTTGCACGTTAATGACCGGGACAATTTTTACAATTCTGACCACTGTCCCTTTATGAGGTTATAACTCTGGAACGCTTCAACGGATCTCAGTGATTCTGACACTGTTTTCTCGTGACGTATTGTACTTCATGAAAGTGGTAAAATTTATTCGATATAACTTGCATTTATTTGAGAAAAAAAACAGAAATTTGGCAAAAAATTTTAAAATTTCGCAATTTTCCAACTTTGAATTTTTATGCAATTAAATCACAGAGATATGTCACACACAAAATACTTAATAAATAACATTTCCCACATGTCTACTTTACATCAGCACAATTTTGGAACCAAAATTTTTTTTTGTTAGGGAGTTATAAGGGTTAAAAGTTGACCAGCAATTTCTCATTTTTACAACACCTTTTTTTTTTAGGGACCACATCTCATTTGAAGTTATTTTGAGGGGTCTATATGATAGAAAATACCCAATTGTGAGTGACACCATTCTAAAAACTGCACCCCTCAAGGTGCTCAAAATCAAATTCAAGAAGTTTATTAACCCTTCAGGTGTTTTACAGGAATTTTTGGAATGTTTAAATAAAAATGAACATTTAACTTTTTTTCACACAAAATTTATTTCAGCTCCAATTTGTTTTATTTTACCAAGGGTAACAGGAGAAAATGGACCCCAAAAGTTGTTGTACAGTTTGTCTTGAGTACGTTGATGCCCCATATGTGGGGGTAAACCACTGTTTGGGCGCATGGCACAGCTCGGAAGCGAAGGAGCGCCATTTGACTTTTCAATGCAAAATTGACTGGAATTGAGATGGGACGCCATGTTGCGTTTGGAGAGCCCCTGATGTGCCTAAACATTGAAACCCCCCACAAGTGACACCATTTTGGAAAGTAGACCCCTTAAGGAACTTATCTAGATATGTGGTGAGCACTTTGACCCACCAAGTGCTTCATAGAAGTTTATAATGCAGAGCCGTAAAAATAAAAAATCATATTTTTTCACAAAAATTATCTTTTTGCCCCCAACTTTTTATTTTCGCAAGGGTAAGAGAAGAAATTAGACCACAAAAGTTGTTGTGCAATTTGTCCTGAGTATGTTGATACCCCATATGTGGGTGTAAACCATTGCTTGGGCGCATGGCAGAGCTCGGAAGGGAAGGAGCGCCATTTGACTTTTCATGTCATGTGAGGTCTTGTTTTTTGCGAGACGAGTTGACGTTTTTATTGGTAACATTTTTGGACACGTGACAGTTTTTGATCACTTTTTATTCCAATTTTTATGAGCCAGAATGACCAAAAACCAGCTATTCATGAATTTCTTTTGGGGGATGCGTTTATACCGTTCTGCGTTTGGTAAAATTAATAAAGCAGTTTTATTCGTTGGGTCAATACGATTACAGCAACACCTCATTTATATCTTTTTTTTATGTTTTGGCGCTTTTATACGATAAAAGCTATTTTATAGAAAAAATAATTATTTTGGCATCGCCTTATTCTCAGGACTATACCTTTTTTATTTTTTTGCTTATTATGCTTTGTGGTGGCTCGTTTTTTGCGGGACAAGATGATGTTTTCAGCGGAATCATGGTTATTTACATCCGTCTTTTTGATCGCGTGTTATTCCACTTTTTGTTTGGCAGTATGATAGTAAAGCGTTGTTTTTTGGCTCGTTTTTTTTTTTCTTACGGTATTCACTGAAGGGGTTAACTAGTGGGACAGTTTTATAGGTTGGGTCGTTACGGACGCGGCGATACTAAATATGTGCAATTTTATTGTTTTGGTTTTTTTTAAATAAAGAAATGTATTTATGGGAATAATATTTTTTTTTTATTTATTTATTTAGTAATTATTATTATTTTTTTACACATGTGGAAATTTTTTTTTTTACTTTTTTACTTTGTCCCAGGGGGGGACATCACAGATCGCCAATCTTACAGTTTGCACAGCACTCTGTAAGATCGGCGATCTAACTAACATCGCTGCAGGCTTACCAGCACCTACAGGCGACCCGGAAGTACTCCCTGCAGGACCCGGATGCAGCCCCGCGGCCATTTTGGATCCGGGGACTGCAAGGAGAAGACGCTCGGTACAAGGTGAGCACATCACCTTGTACCGATCGTCTCAGGTAAGCACGCAGGGAGCCCCCTCCCTGCGCGATGCTTCCCTGTACCGCCGGCACATGCCGTGCCGTGGGTTAATGTGGCGGGAGCGGTCCGTGACTGCTCCTGGCACATAGTGCCGGATGTCAGCTGCGATAGTCAGCTGACAGCCGGCCGCAATCGGCCGCGCTCCCCCCGTTAGCGCGGCCGATCGCTATAACGTACTATCCCGTCGGTGGGAATTAAGGCCCACCTCGACGGGATAGTACGTCATATGGGATTAAGGGGTTAAATTGTAAGAATAATTTGACATATAATAGAAATTAATTACCCAAATTAAATATCTTTCCTAAAACAAAGTATTTACAAAAGTCGTGGCCATTTGTGTAGCGAGTTATATCTTTAAAGGGAACCTGTCACCTGAATTTGGCGGGACAGGTTTTGGGTCATATGGGCGGAGTTTTCGGGTGTTTGATTCACCCTTTCCTTACCCGCTGGCTGCATGCTGGCTGCAATATTGGATTGAAGTTCATTCTCTGTCCTCCATAGTACACGCCTACACAAGGCAAGATTACCCTGCGCAGGCGTGTACCACGGAGGACAGAGAATGAACTTCAATCCAATATTGCAGCCAGCATGCAGCCAGCATGCAGCCAGCAGGTAAGGAAAGGGTGAATCAAATACCCGAAAACTCCACCCATATGACCCAAAACCAGTCCCGCCAAATTCAGGTGACAGAGTCCCTTTAATGGTTTCAAACACTCCAATTAATTAATACCAATTATTGAGATATTGATATGCTTTCAATCAGTTTATGATATAATATACAGTATATCTGTACTTTCAAAGAGTATAGCAGAAGGTCATTGAAACTTGTTCAACCACATGGTCAATTGTCCAGTGAGAGCATATAAACTGTTGTTACCCTTATCTAACAATTAACATCTTCAGCACCAGAAGAAACTAAATCCATTTAGTATGGGACAAATCACACCATCTGTAAAGAAGACCTGCAATTCATTACCCGACTCTCTAACTCCAGGTCTTCTAGGGGAATGTGACACCCTCGCGACATCACACCAGGTGACCCTGGTATGTCATGTCAAATCCAGCCCCAACTCACAATCACGGAAGTGGAAGGCCACGATTACACACGCATGTGCTGGAGCACCATATCCGGTCCCAACCTCTGACCAAGAAGCGAACAACCACAATTACATTTTCCTTTTTAGCATCAATGGACCAAGGATTCCGAGCCAGTCTCCCATGCTTGTATTTGTCAAGCCTCAAGCGATCCAGCACCTGGTGGTATTAGGAGCTTGGAGTTTTTTCTATTGAGATTGTTGTCTGCTTATTTGGTTGCATGTTAAACCTGTTTCCTCTCCTTAGTTGTTGTTCTCCTTTTTCCTACTAAGTGTTCCCTCTGTGGTTGTGTGAGCTTTTGGGGTGTTTGCTATTTATGTTACCTTGTCTGTATTCCCTGTCTATTTGTTGTTTTGTTATTTTTGTGCAATCCACCTTCCTGGGGGAGAGGGGGCCACTGACAGGGTCTGATCAGGAGACAGGGACACGCTTGCGGCTCTGGCCTCCTAACCATTATAGGTACCCCTGAGATAAGGACAAGTCAGGGTCCCTTTATAGAGTCAGGGACAGGAGCGGGTCCCAGTATGCTGTCCTGCCCCATGATCGCCGTTTACGGCTTGACAGTATCACTGACCTAAAGATTTTTCTCGATCCAATATGAATCCTGTTGCTGCTTTGGTTGGACAATTGCAGCAACTCAGTCTGAAGGTGGCTGACCTCCGCTCGGCGGGTGTACAGCGCACTCCAGTGGCCACTGCAGGGGTTGCTACACCTCCACAAGCTTCACTGGAGCCTAAGATTGCATTACTTGACAGGTTCTCTGGGGGGCGCGACAAGTTTGTTACATTCAGGGAGGCCTGTAAATTATACTTTAGGTTGCGTCCCCACACTTCAGGTTCTGAGGGGCAGAGGGTCAGGATTGTAATCTCGCTCTTACAAGGTGATCCCCCAGCCTGGGCTTTTTCACTTCCTGCTGATGCTTTGCCGTTATGGACTGTGGAGGAGTTTTTTCAAGCCTTGGGTCATGTGTATGATGATCCTGACCGCATCTCCCTCGCTGAGTCCACAATACGTCATCTCCAGCAGGGAGATCGGCCAGAGGAGGATTACTGCTCTGGGTTTCAGAGATGAGCTACTGATACTATGTGGAATGATCCTGCACTCCGCAGTCAATTCTATCAGGCTTGTCTCTCAGGGGCAGAGATGTTGTATAGCCTACTCTTAGGCAGTTTAGCACCAGGAATGAGACGTATGGTGCAATCATAAGGGTGGTGTGGAGGTAGCTCCTGACTACCCACCTCAGAGAATACATCCTCAAAATCTGAGATGAATTCTGGCAGAACCTGAGAAGCTACCTCGGCCAGCCAGGTGCCCAAGCAATGTTCCTGGCAAAACTCACTCCATTTAGTAATCTCTCAAGTCTGCCAGTCTAGCACCGGATTGGGTAGCGTGAGACAGGGTAAACCGAGAACTATAGGTGATAGTAATCCCCCCAACACATAACAATCTATTGACTCGGAGTGCAATGCCCCTATTTGCAGGCTCACCCCTCGGACAATCTGGGTGAAAGTCCCTTGGCTCAAAGGTGCAGAGTCAATCGCAGTTATGGTTATGGGTCTAGGCAACTCCTGAGTTTTAAACCCCTGGGCCAGAATGAACCCAGCATTGATTAAGTTAAACCCTGCCCCAGAGTCTAAGAAGGCAGAAACTATGAGTTTATTTTCACCAAGACGAATCTCGGCAGGTAAGAAAAATCGTGGCTTACCTATGGAGGACACAAGTACACCCGAGTTGCCAACCTCCCCACAACCCGGGCTCACTAGTTTTCCAGCGGTTGTCTTCTAGAAGGACACACATACACATAATGACCCTTTCTGCCGCAGAAAAAACATACACATCCCTTACGCCGTACTACTGCTGCCCCTTTAGAATGAGTTACGCCACCTAACTGCATAGGCTCCCCTAGAGACTCAGGTTCTGGTAACTCCAAATTTGAGTCACCCTTAAAAAGCGGCGTCTCCTTAAGTCTCTGGCGCAGGTGGCGGTCTACACGAATCGCTAGAGACATAGCAGCCTCCAGAGTGGCTGGTCTCTCCTGTAGGGCAAAGGCATCTTTTATCTTATCAGATAATCCCATGAAGGATTATATCACGGAGAGTCTGGCCAAAGGTCATATCAGACCCTCCTCATCTCCCATTGCAGCTGGGTTCTTCTTTGTAAAGAAGAAGGACGGGGGTTTACGCCCATGCTTAGATTTCCGTGAATTAAACCAAATTACGGTCCGGGATTCTTTTCCACTCCCTCTTATTCCGGATCTCTTTAATCAAATTGTGGGGGCTAAGTAACATAATAACATAGTAACATAGTTAGTAAGGCCGAAAAAATACATTTGTCCATCCAGTTCAGGATATATTCCATCATAATAAATCCCCAGATCTACGTCCTTCTACAGAACCTAATAATTGTATGATACAATATTGTTCTGCTCCAGGAAGACATCCAGGCCTCTCTTGAACCCCTCGACTGAGTTCGCCATCACCACCTCCTCAGGCAAGCAATTCCAGATTCTCACCGCCCTAACAGTAAAGAATCCTCTTCTATGTTGGTGGAAAAACCTTCTTTCCTTCAGACGCAAAGAATGCCCCCTTGTGCCCGTCACCTTCCTTGGTATAAACAGATAATCAGCAAGATATTTGTATTGTCCCCTTATATACTTATACATGGTTATTAGATCGCCCCTCAGTCGTCTTTTTTCTAGACTAAATAATCCTAATTTCGCTAATCTATCTGGGTATTGTAGTTCTCCAATCCCCATTATTAATTTTGTTGCCCTCCTTTGTACTCTCTCTAGTTCCATTATATCCTTCCTGAGCACTGGTGCCCAAAACTGGACACAGTACTCCATGTGCGGTCTAACTAGGGATTTGTACAGAGGCAGTATAATGCTCTCATCATGTGTATCCAGACCTCTTTTAATGCACCCCATGATCCTGTTTGCCTTGGCAGCTGCTGCCTGGCACTGGCTGCTCCAGGTAAGTTTATCATTAACTAGGATCCCCAAGTCCTTCTCCCTGTCAGATTTACCCAGTGGTTTCCCGTTCAGTGTGTAATGGTGATATTGATTCCTTCTTTACATGTGTATAACCTTACATTTATCATTGTTAAACCTCATCTGCCACCTTTCAGCCCAGGTTTCCAACTTATCCAGATCCATCTGTAGCAGAATACTATCTTCTCTTGTATTAACTGCTTTATTATTATTATTATTATTATTATTTATTGTTATAGCGCCATTTATTCCATGGCGCTTTACATGTGAGGAGGGTTATACATAACAAAAAACAGGTACAGTAATCTTAAACAATACAAGTCACAACTGGTACAGGAGGAGTGAGGACCCTGCCCGCGAAGGCTCACAATCTACAAGGGATGGGTGAGGATACAGTAGGCGGGGATAGAGCTGGTCATGCAGCGGTTTGGTCGGTTGGTGGTTACTTCAGGTTGTAGGCTTGTCGGAAGAGGTGGGTCTTCAGGTTCTTTTTGAAGGTTTCGATGGTAGGCGAGAGTCTGATGTGTTGTGGTAGAGGGTTCCAGAGTAGGGGTGATACGCGAGAGAAATCTTGTATACGATTGTGGGAAGAGGAGATAAGAGGGGAGTAGAGTAGGAGATCTTGTGAGGATCGGAGGTTGCGGGTAGGTAAGTATCGGGAGACGAGGTCACAGATGTATGGAGGAGACAGGTTGTGGATGGCTTTGTAAGTCATGGTTAGGGTTTTGTAGTGGAGTCTCTGGGCAATGGGGAGCCAGTGAAGGGATTGACAGAGGGGAGAGGCCGGGGAATAGCGGGGGGACAGGTGGATTAGTCGGGCAGCAGCGTTTAGAATAGATTGGAGGGGTGCGAGAGTGTTAGAGGGGAGGCCACAGAGCAGGAGGTTGCAGTAGTCAAGGTGAGAGATGATGAGGGCATGGACTAGAGTTTTTGCAGATTCATGGTTGAGGAATGAACGGCTTTACATAGTTTTGTAAAGTGGTTCTCCAAATTGGATCTCAGGGGGGCATATAATCTCTTTCGCATGAGGGAGGGGGATGAATGGAAGATGGCATTTAATACTCCAGAGGGACACTATGAGAACCTGGTTATGCCTTTTGGGTTATGTAATGCCCCTGCCGTGTTTCAACACTTTGTCAATGATATACTTAGTCACCTGATTGGTAGGTTTGTGGTGGTATATCTCGATGACATCTTAATTTATTCTCCTGACCGCAAGTCTCATCATGTTCATATTAGGCAGGTTCTCCAGGAACTCAGGGACAATAAATTTTTTGCCAAACTTGAGAAATGCATGTTCGCAGTTAAAGAGATTCCGCTTTTGGGTTATTTTTTGTCCTCCACAGGATTTCGTATGGATCCGGCTAAGGTCAGGGCGGTCTTGGAGTGGGATCGTCCTGAGGACCTTAAGGCTTTACAGAGGTTTTTAGGTTTTGCAAATTTCTATCGCAAATTTATTAAAAGATTTTTTAGTTGTAGCCAAACCATTGACAGACATGACCAAAAAGGCATGGACTTCTCTGTATGGTCCAGTGCGGCCTGTAAGGCTTTTGAAACTTTGAAAAAGTGTTTTTTCCACTGCACCCATATTAATACAGCCTGATATCACTCAGCCATTTGTGGTAGAGGTGGATGCCTCTGAGGTAGGGGTGGGAGCTGTATTGTCACAGGGGATTTCTCTGAGTACGTGGCGTTCGTGTGCATTTTTCTCGAAAAAACTATCTCCTATGGAGAAGAATTATGATATTGGTAACAGGGAGCTGTTGGCAATTAAATGGGCATTTGAGGAATGGCGTCATTTTTTGGAGGGAGCACTTCATCCTGTCATGGTGATCACAGATCACAAAAATCAGTTGTATTTAGAATCTGCAAAGCATCACACACCTAGGCAAGCAAGGTGGTCTCTGTTCTTCGCCAGGTTCAATTTCTACATTACGTACAGGCCAGGAAGAATGTCAAGGCTGATGCGTTATCCCGTTGTTTCCCAGGGGGTGGGGATAATTGTGAACCAGGTCCTATACTGCAGAAGGGTGTAGTAGTCACTGCAATTAATTCTGATCTTGAGAGGTGGGAGAGGCTCAGGGGGACGCCCCAGCAGCATGTCCGCTAGGTAAACTTTTTGTTCCAGCTAATCTCCGTCTCAGGGTCATAAATGAGCATCGTGACTCGGTTTTGGCGGGACACCCTGGAAGTAAGGTTACTGCGGACCTACTCAGTCGGCGTTTTTGGTGATCTGGGGTAAGACATGATGTACAGGAATATGTTTGCTGCCTGCAGTGTGTGTGCACTTTCCAAGTCCTCTCGTTCTCACCCGTCTGGGTCTCTCCAACCTTTGGAGATTCCCAATAGACCTTGGACTCATTTGTCAATAGATTTTATCACTGACTTACTGGTTTCGGAGGGTAATACAGTTATTTCAGTCGTAGTTGATAGATTTAGCAAGATGTCTCATTTCATTGTGCTCCCCGCGTTACCAAATGCTAAGACTCTGGCACAGGTCTTTATTAAGGAGGTTGTGAGACTGCATGGTATTCCTTCAGATATTGTCTCAGATCGGGGGTGCAGTTTATTTCTAAGTTTTGGAGGGCTTTCTGCAGCCAGCTGGGGACTCATTTTGTCGTTTTCATCCTCAGTCCAATGGTCAGCCTGAACGCGTAAATCAAAATCTTGAACCTTATCTCAGGTGTTTCATCTCAGAGTGATCATAGCCATGGGGGGAGTAAAACCACCCTCCCTGGGCTGAAGTACCACTCCCCTGTCCCTGCAGATCCGGTGAAATTGGAGTTAACCCTTTCACCCGATCTGCACGGATGCGATCATTCTGTGACACAGCATATGCGTCACAGGTCGGATTGGCACCGACTTCATGACGCATACGTTGTGTCACAGGTCGGGAAGGGGTTAAAGAATGAATTGTTTTCAATGTATTATTTCATGAGGGTTTCATTAAGTCAAAAGACAAATCTTCTAAATTACGCAATTATCGCATTATTAAATCTATTAGGGCCACGGCCATGTTTACCTGGTTATTGGCTGTTAAGTGCAGTGTTTGCTTCAAAGTGTTCAACGGTGTTATGTAATAATACTGTGCGGTGTTCCGTGCTTCTTTTGGAAGACAACATGGACAATGTATGTATCATAGGAATCACTGAACTCTATATTGAATTTCTGAGTGCTGAATAGGACTCTATTGATGAGATAAACCAGATACAGACTGTGAACCTATTAGGCGGTCAGGCCTGTGTTCTTTTGTGTGATGTCCTTTGTTTTAGTGATGAGGCAGAGGAGCATCTACATATGAAATGAATATTGGCCTCCAACCTAATAGGAGATACAGGTGTACACTGTGGAAAACTGGAATGAATAGCCTCTATCCTGTGTGTGACCCATCATTATCTACATATGTACACAGCTCCTGGGGGTTTCCATTATAAACCACTGCTCATGAGATAGACATCCTGTCTTCGGCCTATGGATATGTATATTGATACACAATGCCTGTGGTGTTTGAATGATAAACCATTGTTCATTAAATGGACATTTTGGAGCCAGCCCAAATGGAATTGAACCTGTCCTACACAAGAACTTTCTTTCCAAGCAGGAGGATGCCATCTGCAGGAAGGTGATGATTACTGCAGCCAATGACAATGTTCACAATGTTCACATTACCGGAAGATGATTGGACGTTTGCCACAGAAGATACCGGAAGAGAGGGACGGAGTTGTGGGTTGTATGTGGGAGTGGAGGTGAAATATTGGTATAAATGGAGAAAGAATCACGGCCATCTCTCTCTCTCTCATTATTGCGATGAAGAAACATAGATATTTGTATTGGTATTTTCTCTAATTATAGGACATTGAAGAAAAGGTTTTATTGTTACATTATTATTTGAATTGTCTTATTACTATCTTATATTAATTGTCATTAAATATCTTTATCATTTTCCCAAACTTGAGTTATTGATTATATACTAAATATTCAAGACAGGATACAGGATGGGAAATTACCTCCAACAGCTTTGTACATCTTGTATATGCGTGTGCAGCTCATTATTTGATGGGAGTTATAACAACCTCCATTTACATGCTATTAGACATCTACAAGCAGTGGCTTTCTATATTTTAAGCAATATTAAAAATCTACAAAATTACTTTGGTCTATTGGGTAGATCATCATTTGGCGTGATTGCCACCCCCATGGCCATACCGTCCAAGTTCACAAAATATTTAGGAATGTAAATCATGTGTTAGCTTTTTATAGCTGATTGATGTTTATTTTATGATCTTCAGTAATTTATGGTTTTTATATCTAGTGGAAATGAATCTGCCATGTTACCGTCACATTAGCATAGTATCTCCATAGCTGGTACCTCCTTTTCTTCTTTTTGCTTTCATTTAGTTATAGAAGCATCCAGTGACATTAGACTGACACTAGTGAATGAGCAAATATTAGAGACAGATGAGGTAGAAAGGCATGCCAGAGTAATTGTAATAACTAAAACCAGGAGAGAAGTCACACAGCGTACTGAAGATAAAATGCAGGCAGGACAGGCAGCTCCTGGAGCAGAGGCTGCAATGACAGAAGATGTTAGGGGTAAACAGCAGGGGATCTACCAGAGTCAGCTACCAGGTGCAGGCAGCAAGCAGGAGAGCATTTGTTAGCATGGGGTCTCAGATTATGGAATCATGGGGCAGATACTATAATTCTGAACAATCGAGAAGTTATAGGATTATGTAGTATTTGTACTGATCCCATGGTACGTCTAAAAATGAGACATGCAAAAGAGAATCTGTGGCACAAGTGTATGACTCTTCTAGTGAATTAATACCACAAAGTCGATGGGAATCTCTTGCAGATGGAGTTCAGAGATTGAGAGAAATCGCATGCATAGGTGGTATAACTCGCAATCCTTTGCCAGATTTGAACGATCACTTTGCTGTTGTAGAGGATTGGAAGGGACCAGATGCTGCAATGCCAACAGTAATGTAAAGTAAAATCTGAGGAGGAAAAGTAAATTGCAAATCCCCAGTCCCAGGAAGGTGTTGACAAATAAGATAGGGGGTTGGAAAGATAGAGGTGGGACACCTGATGGAGACATATGAAGCCCCTACTGTAACCACCCCTTACACTCCTCCAATACCAAGGCACACTATACCCCCTGCCCTGATTCCCTCATGGACTAATTTAATTGTAGATTTTAGATAAAAGTTGAGGAACATCACCTGAGAATTGTGCTTGAACAGTTTTGCCATTTTTGATGTTGTCTATTGATGTTTGTTTTCGTTCTAGAGTTTTTAAGAAGAGAAATATTCCTGTGAGCATACTATGATGTATGCCCTGGCTGAGTTATGTGGTAAATTGGGTTTGGTCTCGGTGGTGCATAAATGTGCCCTTCTCATTTGAGGGTTTGTAATACCTTCCAGCTGACAGACCGCTGTCACTTGGTGCTAGACCTTGATGATTTTAAATGGCGAAAGACCACAACAGATGCAAGATGATTCTGTATGTTGGCGCCGTGTGAGAGAAGCATACAAGGAAAAGAGGGAGTGAAATTACAGACAACGAATTCAAGACTAGTGTGAGATGACTGGTGATATACTGGGAGTTGACTAAAGAAATAGATGACTTATTTGTCCTACATGTTGTTTTTGACACTGTTAGTAATAAGCGAGCACTAAAATGCTCGTTGCTTGGGTCGAGCAATTTGTAATACTCGGATACTCGGCCAGAACAACGAGCCCAATGTAAGTCTATGGGAAACCCGAGAATTTTTACCGCAATCCCCGGGGTTCCCTTTAAGGTCTAAAAACGTCTGAAAATGATGGAAACACTGCTCAAACCACACAGGGACATCACGGGGATCGCCCCTGGAAGCATTTCTGACTCCCAGGTCACAGCTTTGAGCAATGTTGTCACAGTCTTGCCCCATTTTTACAGGCACACCCAAAATGTTTTCTGGCTCTTGTCTAAGAATGTGTCAAAATAATTTGTCCAAAATCAAAGAAGGCATTTCAACAAAGTCTCAACAACAAAAAAACTCCCACACATGTTTAATACTTGTGAGATATGAAGAGATCCAAAACCAATAAATATTAAAATTAATCTTTATTCAATATAATTAAAGTACCATATAAAAAAGAAAAATATCGCCCTGGAACACGGAGCGGAAAAAACGAGGAGGAGATAATACATCAAATTACATACCAGTAATGAAATTCATATACCAAAGAGCCTAAACAATATAATACCCAAGAGGATATATATTATTAAATATATTGGACCAAATTCCATGTACATAGCTCCTGGAAATCCAAATCAGAAATAAGACTGCATGTGAATTATATCCCTGTAAGGAGTCTCCTTAAAGCCGTGTACCGGTAAAGAAAGAGGCACCAAACAGCACCAGAGTCAGTATTTAATATCACCCAGACCCAGAGGCCAAAACAAAGCAATAGTGACCATGAAAGAAATGGGCTGTGAAGCCCCAAAATAATTATCCTCTAAACATTAATAGTAACATGTGATTCGGGGTTAAGGATAAAACTTTAATTTTTATTGGTAACAATTTGTAATAGCAACTTTTTGATCCCTTTCACAACCTTTTGGGGTCAAAATGAACCAAAAAACTTCAAATTTACTTTGTTAATGTATTAAAACATTATTCATTGTGAGTTAATTTTCATGTTATCTTTATTCCGTGAGTCATTATGACCATAACAATCCATTTTCTATATTGCTTTTTATGTTTTGTTACTTTTATGAAAAAACTGACTTAAAATATTTTGGGAGCGTCCCATATTCTTATACCCATAACATATAATTTTCTGTTTTACTCGAGACAAACACTCTTCATTACTAAGATACAAGTCTGTTTTATTAATTTATTTATATATTTACAATATTTCACAGTCTGCTTGGTAGACATTCATGATTAAAAAAATAAATATCATATAGCAGTTTTATGTCATAAATCCATCATATCAGGATTTTTGGTCTCTGAAGATACCTCGTCTTTCCACGGCAGGTGCATATACTTCAGAATGTCAATGGCCGAGCCTCTCTGCCCGGCATTTATTTCCAGCAGCTCCCAGAACATTTCTCTGGCCCCCACTGAAATTTTCTGCCATTTCTGTGGAGCCTTTGACAGATCCCTTCCCACCTGCCACCAGGCAAACCCTTTATAATATTGATCCCCGCGTACTGCTCCACGCCAAGGGAAGAGTCCAAAAAGAGCAACATAGAGAACTACACCAATAGCCCAGACATCAAGACTAGGATGTAGCAACAACTGATCTCCTGGTCTTAAGCAGCAGTGCTCTGGGGCATAGTAGGGTTTATACCAGGGCACAAAAGGAACATATGTGCCCTGGAGCCTGGTGAGGCCAAAGTCTGCCAGCTTTATCCAGTGACATTCTGTGTCCATCAGAAGGATATTATTCGGCTTGATATCCCGATGAACCATTCCTCTGTTGTGCATAAAGTCCAGAGCACTGGCGATCTGAGGAACACAGCGCTTCAACATGTCCTCCTGCATGCCGACCTAAGAAAGACAACAGAGGAGATCACACAGCTGAACAGGAAAACGTATCTGATATAAAGGGACAGAGGACTTGTAGATATCTTCTACTAATAGATATAATTCCTGCCATCATCAGTTCTCCTCTGCTCTTCATTAGTTATATTCCATTATGTGAGATTTCCACTAATAATTAAATATCTCTCACATAGAGGATGTTACCAGCTCACACATTCTCCTCCACCCTAAACCTGCCTAATTATGGGGTCCCATACTTCTACATCCCGTAATATGAGGTTAATATCTCTGTAGAAATAGGGGGATGTTAGACATCAGATCTACAATAAGACCACTATTTCTTCTAAGATAGTATGAATAATGTTTAGAATGTGTAAAAGTGGAAAACAGCAGCATAAGATCTTACTTTAGGTTTAATGATGGACTGGAGATTTCCTGCCGGTGCCACTTCCTGAACAAACACAAAATCCCTACTGGTCTGGAAGAAGATGTCGTGAGTAAGGATGATGTTCCGGTGGCCACTGAGGGTTTGTGAAATGCAATATTCCAAGAAGAAGTTGTCTTCTGGAGTCTTCTTCTTTGACATCATTTTTATTGCCACGGTCTGTCCTGTTGAATTAACATTATAATTATTAATATGTATGACCCTCGTACTCCATAATACTGTCCAAGACTATACACAAACCTGATCAATCACTTTTCACAGGAACATTCACAAGATTAGAAGGTAGAGGTGCAGAATTCTAATCACGTGTGGTGGATAGGATACAACTAGGGTCATACTGAAATACTAGTGATGACCAAGTATACTCGCTACTCGAGAATTACTGAGCATGCTCGGGGGGTATCTGAGTATTTCAGCATGTTCAAAGATTTAGTTTATGTCGACGTAGCTGCTTGATTTGCGGCTGCTAGACAGCTTTAATACATGTGGGGGATTCCCTGTTTGTTAAGCAACCCCCACATGTATTCAAGCTGTCTAGCAGCTGCAAATCAAGCAGCTACGTCGACATAAACTAAATCTATGAGCAAGCCGAAATACTTGGAGACCACCAGAGCATGCTCAGTAATTCTCTAGTAACGAGTATTCTCGCTCATCACTACTGTTAACAAGTACAGTTTGTCAGGATACAAGAAGCTTTCATTTTCATCTTTCACATTTATCTAAAACCACCCTGATGGCTCAAACATAGTAACATAGTAACATAGTTAGTAAGGCCGAAAAAAGACATTTGTCCATCCAGTTCAACCTATATTCCATCATAATAAATCCCCAGATCTACGTCCTTCTACAGAACCTAATAATTGTATGATACAATATTGTTCTGCTCCAGGAAGACATCCAGGCCTCTCTTGAACCCCTCGACTGAGTTCGCCATCACCACCTCCTCAGGCAAGCAATTCCAGATTCTCACTGCCCTAACAGTAAAGAATCATCTTCTATGTTGGTGGAAAAACCTTCTCTCCTCCAGACGCAAAGAATGCCCCCTTGTGCCCGTCACCTTCCTTGGTATAAACAGATCCTCAGCGAGATATTTGTATTGTCCCCTTATATACTTATACATGGTTATTAGATCGCCCCTCAGTCGTCTTTTTTCTAGACTAAATAATCCTAATTTCGCTAATCTATCTGGGTATTGTAGTTCTCCCATCCCCTTTATTAATTTTGTTGCCCTCCTTTGTACTCTCTCTAGTTCCATTATATCCTTCATGAGCACCGGTGCCCAAAACTGGACACAGTACTCCATGTGCGGTCTAACTAGGGATTTGTACAGAGGCAGTATAATGCTCTCATCATGTGTATCCAGACCTCTTTTAATGCACCCCATGATCCTGTTTGCCTTGGCAGCTGCTGCCTGGCACTGGCTGCTCCAGGTAAGTTTATCATTAACTAGGATCCCCAAGTCCTTCTCCCTGTCAGATTTACCCAGTGGTTTCCCGTTCAGTGTGTAATGGTGATATTGATTCCCTCTTCCCATGTGTATAACCTTACATTTATCATTGTTAAACCTCATCTGCCACCTTTCAGCCCAAGTTTCCAACTTATCCAGATCCATCTGTAGCAGAATACTATCTTCTCTTGTATTAACTGCTTTACATAGTTTTGTATCATCTGCAAATATCGATATTTTACTGTGTAAACCTTCTACCAGATCATTAATGAATATGTTGAAGAGAACAGGTCCCAATACTGACCCCTGCGGTACCCCACTGGTCACTTCGACCCAGTTAGAGACTATACCATTTATAACCACCCTCTGCTTTCTATCACTAAGCCAGTTACTAACCCATTTACACACATTTTCCCCCAGACCAAGCATTCTCATTTTGTGTACCAACCTCTTGTGCGGCACGGTATCAAACGCTTTGGAAAAATCGAGATATACCACGTCCAATGACTCACTGTGGTCCAGCCTATAGCTTACCTCTTCATAAAAACTGATTAGATTGGTTTGACAGGAGCGATGTCTCATAAACCCATGCTGATATGGAGTTACACAGTTATTCTCATTGAGATAATCCAGAATAACATCCCTCAGAAACCCTTCAAATATTTTACCAACAATAGAGGTTAGACTTACTGGCCTATAATTTCCAGGTTCACTTTTAGAGCCCTTTTTGAATATTGGCACCACATTTGCTATGCGCCAATCCTGCGGAACAGACCCTGTCGCTATAGAGTCCCTAAAAATAAGGAATAATGGTTTATCTATTACATTACTTAGTTCTCTTAGTACTCGTGGGTGTATGCCATCCGGACCCGGAGATTTATCTATTTTAATCTTATTTAGCCGGTTTCGCACCTCTTCTTGGGCTAGATTGGTGACCCTTAATATAGGGTTTTCATTGTTTCTTGGGATTTCACCTAGCATTTCATTTTCCACCGTGAATACCATGGAGAAGAAGGTGTTTAATATGTTAGCTTTTTCCTCGTCATCTACAACCATTCTTTCCTCACTATTTTTTAAGGGGCCTACATTTTCAGTTTTTATTCTTTTACTATTGATATAGTTGAAGAACAGTTTGGGATTAGTTTTACTCTCCTTAGCAATGTGCTTCTCTGTTTCCTTTTTGGCAGCTTTAATTAGTTTTTTAGATAAAGTATTTTTCTCCCTATAGTTTTTTAGAGCTTCAATGGTGCCATCCTGCTTTAGTAGTGCAAATGCTTTCTTTTTACTGTTAATTGCCTGTCTTACTTCTTTGTTTAGCCACATTGGGTTTTTCCTATTTCTAGTCCTTTTATTCCCACAAGGTATAAACCGCTTACACTGCCTATTTAGGATGTTCTTAAACATTTCCCATTTATTATCTGTATTCTTATTTCTGAGGATATTGTCCCAGTCTACCAGATTAAGGGCATCTCTAAGCTGGTCAAACTTTGCCTTCCTAAAGTTCAGTGTTTTTGTGACTCCCTGACAAGTCCCCCTAGTGAAAGACAGGTGAAACTGTACAATATTGTGGTCGCTATTTCCTAGATGCCCGACCACCTGCAGATTTGTTATTCTGTCAGGTCTATTAGATAGTATTAGGTCTAAAAGTGCTGCTCCTCTGGTTGGATTCTGCACCAATTGTGAAAGATAATTTTTCTTGGTTATTAGCAGAAACCTGTTGCCTTTATGGGTTTCACAGGTTTCTGTTTCCCAGTTAATATCCGGGTAGTTAAAGTCCCCCATAACCAGGACCTCTTTATGGGTTGCAGCTTCATCTATCTGCTTTAGAAGTAGACTTTCCATGGTTTCTGTTATATTTGGGGATTTGTAACAGACCCCAATGAGAATTTTGTTACCATTTTTCCATCTTTTACCAATTTTGTTACCATCTTCATCGTCATCATCCATCATCATCATCTCACCTGAATGTTTGTGTTTTCCCATGTGTACATTTCCAAAGGATCCAGTGCCAAGTTCTAGCAAAAGGTCAAAGTGGTCGGTCACTTCCATCATCTTCAGGTCCTTGGAAGTCTCTGATATACGATGAAGAAGGTGTTTCGCCATGTTCTTGTTTGCTTCCTTGATGTTGGCGGCCATTCTGAATAAAATGAAATGAGATATGGTATTGAATATAGAAGGAAACTTCTTACAGACCCATAATAACATACTGTGATCACCACATGTAAACTTTGGCTATAAATACACAGTTGTATAATAGTGTGCAGTCACTGTAATGATGTTCCAGCATTGTATAATTCCCCAGAGATCTGCAGTAATACCGTCTACTACATCCTGTGCAATACTTATCATATATTCACCTTTATAGATGGAGATAGAAGATGTCTGCTGCTATGGAAAGAGATGATAGTCAATGCTGAGCTCCTCCTGTCCACCAACAAGTCTACAGCTCGATGCTCCTCAGAGGCCAATACTGATCACCACTAATTCCAGAGTGGAGTAGATGTCACTGAGAGGAGGAGACCGGTTATATCTGGGAAGAGCAGGGGGTTGTTAATGAGACGGACATTGTCATTGGCCGAGACTTACTGTCTCCATTTACATATGAACTGACTTCCATAAGTCTCTGGAGGGAGAATGCTGGGAGATTACATATGAATGGGGCCTGTGGGTGCGGCTCAACCAATGTCTATGAGAAACACCTGAAAATGTCCCTCAGATCCTATCTTACTAGTAAACGTATCACATGCGAGAGAAATGTCTGAGAAAAGTCCCCAAGATGGCATGCTAGCTTTATTGTGGACTTTGGCTACATTTGCATATGAATGGTGAATGAGAACCATAGAGTCCTCTTTGTAATGCTGGGCTGAGACAACAATAAGGGATGGAAACTACCTGTCCTGCCCAGTGATACCATCCACCATTGTGCTGCTAATGAGCTATTTCATGAGAGTTTCATGAAGTCAAAAGACAAATCTTCTAAATTACTCAATTATCGCATTATTAAATCTATTAGTGCCACGGCCATGTTTACCTGGTTAATGGCTGTTAAGTGCAGTGTTTGCTTCAAAGTGCTCAACTGTGTTATTTAATAATGCTGTAAGGTGTTCCATGCTTTGTACATCTTGTATATGCCTGTGTAATTCATTATTTGATGGGGGTTATAACAACCTCCATTTACATGCTATTAGACATCTGGAACCAGTGGCTTTCTATATTTTAAACAATATTAAAGGTGTACAAAATTACAGTGGTGTATTGGGTTGATCATTATTTGGCGTGAATGCCACCCCCATGGCCATCCCATCCAAGTTCACAAAATATTGAAAATTTTAAATTATGTGTTAGCTTTTTATTGCTGATTGATGTTAATTTTCTTTATGATCTTCAGTAATTTATGGTTTTTATATCTAGTGGAAATGAATCTGCCATGTTACCGTCACATCAGCATAGCATCTCCATAGCTGGTACCTCCTTTTCTTCTTTTCTTTTTTACATTTAATTACAGAAGCATCCAGTGACATTAGACTGACACTAGTGAATGAGCAAATATTAGAGAAAGACATTTCTTTAAAAGTTGTGTGTATGTCACAGAAGACACAATCAAAAAGCTTCTATAAAGGATAATTGCATCAACATCTCACTAATTGGTAAAATGACGTGAAGATACGGAGGTAAGTAGATTTTTTTATTAACTTGGGTAAAGAAAATTTACCTGTAGTCACAAGAGATCTAATATATACGTATGCATATCATGTAACAATGTAAATACATCTAAATACATTTCTTTTGTATCACTGTTACCCTCTCCCACCCATATAGTGACTAGAGATGAGCAGATCTGTTTTTTAGTCACAAAACAGGTTTGTTTTTTAAATATTATTGGAATTTTTGATGACTCAAATTATTTTATTTTTTATTACATGTCTTCCACCAAGTAAATGGCACCGCTATGGGCGCAAGTCATGTACCGCCTTCTGCTAATTTGTTTTTAGTGCAATGGGAGAATTTCCATATTTGATGAGCTGATTTTGTACACTAATCTCATTATATTTTGGGGATGGTTTATTAATTTAGTTTTGTGAGTTAGTGGAAAAATGTTTTTTACATTATTTCACTTTTAGCATTATAGACTGGAGCCAGTTTTGACCTATATTGAAGACTATTTGATACTTGTTACGTTATATTTGTCATACCTTTCTTATTTTTGGGGCAATATAGCTGTAAAAGGGTTTTTTTAAGTGTCAGATGTATTTGTTAATTGTATCAGTTTTTTACATGTAACTTATAGCACGATTTTATTAGAACTTTGTTGGAAGGGAAACAAAGAAAACAGTAATTTTTTTGAATTTTATAGATGACCTTATCTGCTGTGCTGCAAAAATAACAGTAACAGTTTTCAGTAGGTCAGTACTAATATGGTGATTGTAAATTTGTATAATCTTAAAAGTTTTTTATGTTTTGTACAATATGTACTTAAAAAACACCTTTTTATACAGTTTTACAATTTTCTGTTAGTGGAGTTGTATGAAGATTTATTTTTTGCATGAAAATCTGTAGCTTTTGCTGGTAACAGTTTATTGTACGTACAACTTTTTGATCACGTTTACATTCTATAGGAGGCAAAATGAATTAAAGACATAAATTCTGAATTTGTTTTAATATTTTCTTTAAACACCAGTCACTGTTGGGTATAACCGTCATGTTATCTTTATTAGGTGGATGATATAATCATATTGATATCATATTTACATGTTTTGTTATTTTTGCAAAATAAAAATTTAAAAAGTCTTTATTTTGGTCATTCATGTTCTGATAACTTTATCTTCTTTATTTTTCTCTTTATTGTAGATAACGCTGATTGAGGCTTGGTTTTTTGTTTATATATGAATTTATAGTCACCTTTTATTTCTTTTTTATGTTAGGAGGCATAAACAAAAATCTACAAATTTGAAATAGTTTTGTTATTTTTATGGAGTTTATCCATCAGAATAATGGACATGTTTACTGGATTCAGTGCTGATACCATTATGTTCATACCTAAGAAAATTACTATTTTTTAAAGCCATATTGTGAGAGTCATTGCTTTTTATTTTTCTGAATACAGATCTATATGAGGACATGTTTTTTGTGTAACAGACTAGTTGTTTTGGTGAAGCATTGGGACACATGATTATTTTTTTCAATTTTAGTGAGGTTAGATGATGATGAACAGCAAGTTCAGCAGTTTCCACTTTTCCCTTTATACAGCATTCATCGTGCACAATAAATGATAGGATTGTTTTATAGCACGGGTCAGATCGGGCAAAATTCAACATCTCTTACCGGTTTGGATTTCCCAATGAATTTGATTTTCAGGGAAGTTATTGTCCATGAATTGAGTGTTGCTTATTATTTCTTGAGGTCTCTCCAGATGCCGGAGCATGATGAATGTGAGATGTTACAAAACAAACAAACAAACAGGTATTGGGGCAGCATGTTTATATCGACTGGAGATGAGCGAATATAACTAAGTGCAATCCAGTAAACCATAATGATGATATCACCATACTGATCAATTAGTCTTTATCTGTCCCTTTTATTTTCCTGTTGTCTCAGACTACTATGACCACATGTTCTACCCATGACTTATCTCTGGAGACTGTAACATACAGACATCTTTGTCTTATCGCTTTTCCGGCACTTCGCACATATTCTCCACCTTTACACAAACCATATAATTCTACTGTCACACAGTGAGAGCTGCTCCTGACAATTTTTCAGCAATTGGTGACCTGGTTGCTCCAGTAACTAGATGTGTTGCTATTGTTCCCGGGATGACATTGCCATCTTCATTGTCACTTGGGGCAGGTGCTCAGGAGGATCCAGGGAGCTGGTTTGCTATAAATCCAGTAAAATGTCAGACAGGCATGTCGGAGGGGCAGGACCGGGGTCACGGGGCTTCCGGCCATTGCAGTGCTCACTGCTCTTCTGCAGCGTTAGCATATACGTTCTGCCACTGGCCATCTGCTACACTGACGAAGGTCACCGGACAGAAACTTCTTCACTTTTTGGATTCCCTGCACATTAAATAAATTCAAATATAAAAGTCGTCTCTGATCTTACAATGAGTGAGAAGTTTTTCCGCTACAAAGGCACAGTGAGGTCAGAGGTCTGGTGATGCTGGAGGTCCTGGCCACCCACGACAATGATAATGAGACTTTACATTGAGACATTTTATACCAGAATCTGATATGAATTGGGAACTCAGGCAGTAAAATATTTTTGAGCACAAAGGGCAATCATAATCAGGCACATAACACTTTTGTTTTTAAATTATTAGAATTTGTGTTGACTCATAATGATTTTATTTTTTATTGCATGTTTTACAACAAGTAAAAGACACCACTTTATGTATGGTTTGTGTTAGGAGTCGAGTTCCCGCCGTAGCACAGGGGGAATCTCGAGCCATGTCTGCTGCGGTTCCCCATTCTGCATCGGCTACAGTGGAGCCTGCTCAACGGAGACGTCAGTCCCAGCTTCTCACTGAATCTGAAACTGTGCAAAGGGTTACTGCTGCCTCTCCAGGCTCTGCTATTGTACCCTGCACTGGTCTGCGGCGAGCAGGCTTACCTGGGACTAGGTCCTGCTTTGCACACACTGAGCATGCCCAGGGAAAGCTCTCTCAGTGGAGATCAAGGGTCACATGCTCAGGTACTGCAGCAACTTCCATTGGTCCTCCAGGAAGGTCCTGCACCTGATCAAGTTCTGTGGCAGTCTTCCATTGGTCCTTCTTGGAAGGTCCTGTAGGTGCTACAGCTATATAAGGTTTTCATGACCGCACGGCCATGTGCTAATATCAAATATGTATGAGCTCAGCGCCAGTGTGGTCGTGTGTGTGTGGTCAGGGACCCAGCTGAAATAAGCCCCTAGAATGCTGGCACCTCCGGCGAGGTGTTTGTGTTTGAATTCAGGGCTGGCTAATAGCCATTATAATTCCGGCTCCACCAGAGAGGAACTGCTTGTTGGTTGGACTGCATGACCACTGTCTGTGCTACACAGTAGCTGTGTCCCCTGTGAGCTAAACAGGGCACAGCGTTCTCTGTACTACAGGCTCTGTGAAGTAACAGAGTTCGTTTGTACTAATTTGCTTCGCTGCCTTGCTTAGCAGCAGGTTCTTTCCTGCACGGTGGATCCCGGGTTGCGAACGCACCAATCACATCTAATAAATATATTCGGTGCGTTCCGCCAACCCTAACAGTATACTAGCGCCAGGATCTGGCTAAGTAATGGCAGATGAACAGTGATTGCAGGGGTACATCCAGCTGATGGAGGGCCGGTTGGCATCTCTCGAGCGTGCAACCTCGGCAGTGGATGTTGCCACAATAGCTGTTCGGGCTGCTAGCATGGCTGCAGCAGCTTTACCCACTGCCACCTCTGTTCCGACTTTATCTCACCTCCCATTGCCTGAGAAATACTCTGGGGACAGTAAGTCCTGTAGGGATTTCGTGAGCCAGTGTGGTATACACCTCGAGCTCCTGGCTGCACGTTTTCCCACAGAGCGGGGAAAGGTGGGATTCATAATTTCTCTCCTATCGGACAGAGCTTTGGAGTGGGCTACGCCACTGTGGGAGCGCAACGATCATGTGGTGCGGAGTGTTTCTCGGTTTCTGGACACTCTGAAACAGGTCTTAGTGGGACCTCAAGTCACCCATGATAAAGCACTCCAACTGCTCGCTTTGACTTAGGGTTCAACCATGGTCAGCCATTTTGCCGTCCACTTCCGGACATTAGCGTCTGAGTTGGAGTGGCCAGATAAAATCCTCATTCCTGTATTTTGGAGGGGGCTGGCTGACCATGTAAACACACTGGAGGAGCTCATAGCTGTATCAACTTGCATAGACCTTCGTTTTCACGAGCGAAGGTTGGAGCGAGCCCAGTGTAGGCAGAGGTTCCATGCTGATATGGAGTTAAACAGATATTCTGATTGAGATAATCCAGAATAACATCCCTCAGAAACCATTCAAATATTTTACCAACAATAGAGGTTAGACTTACTGGCCTATAATTTCCAGGTTCACTTTTAGAGCCCTTTTTGAATATTGGCACCACATTTGCTATGCGCCAGTCCTGCGGAACAGACCCTGTCGCTATAGAGTCCCTAAAAATAAGAAATAATGGTTTATCTATTACATTACTTAGTTCTCTTAGTACTCGTGGGTGTATGCCATCCGGACCCGGAGACAGTTGAGATAGCTAATTGCTTTATTTTGCTTTTCCAAGGCTAATTTAGCAAACGCTGTGTTCACTGTTCAGTTCACTTTGCTCTTGCCTTGCAGCGCTGTTTTAACAGCGTTCTGCAAGGTCTCTCTCAGTGTGTGTGTGTGTGCAGCTCACTCTGTAGTCTGTGTGCAGCCATATACCCGGTTGTATTCAGCTCAGGGGGGGGTTCACACTGCCTCACACAGTTCTATCCATTGTCCTTTTTTGCTCATAGTGCAGCCTGCTGCACATTTTTTCTAAAATTTCCTATTAGTGTCTTTCCACCCGTCTCCACCCAAATAGTGGAAAAACACTAGATAGGATAACCTAGAGGGGGGTTTTTGGGCCTTGCAGCGCCGTTTACGGCTGTCTGCACGGTCTCTGTGTGAGCGCAGCTCGCCCTGTAGTCTGTGTGCAGCCACAGCCCGTTGTATTCAGCTCAGGGTTTGTCACTGCCTCATACCGTTCAATAACTTTTAATTTTTTTCAACTAGTGCAGCCTGTTTAAAAATTATTTAAAAAATTCCTATTAGTGTCTTTCCACCCGTCTCCAGCTAAATAGTGGAAAAACACTAGATAGGATAACCTAGAGGAGGGTTTTTGGGCCTTGCAGTGCCGTTTACGGCTGTCTGCACGGTCTCCGTGTGAGCGCAGCTCACCCTGTAGTCTGTGTGCAGCCACAGCCCGTTGTATTCAGCTCAGGGTTTGTCACTGCCTCATACCATTAAAAAAATTTTCCTTTTTTTCAACTAGTGCAGCCTGTTTAAAAATTATTTAAAAAATTCCTATTAGTGTCTTTCCACCTGTCTCCAGCTAAATAGTGGAAAAACACTAGATAGGATAACCTAGAGGAGGGTTTTTGGGCCTTGCAGCGCCATTTACGGCTGTCTGCACGGTCTCCGTGTGAGCGCAGCTCGCCCTGTAGTCTGTGTGCAGCGACAGCCCGTTGTATTCAGCTCAGGGTTTGTCACTGCCTCATACCGTTAAATAACTTTTCATTTTTTTTCAACTAGTGCAGCCTGTTGAAAATTTTGTAAACAATTTCCTATTAGTGTCTTTCCACCCGTCTCCAGCAAAATAGTGGAAAAACACTAGATGGGATAACCTAGAGGAGGGTTTTTGGGCCTTGCAGCGCCGTTTACGGCTGTCTGCACGGTCTCCGTGTGAGTTAAACTTGCTCTGTAGCCCGATCTGCACAAAAAAAAAAAGTAAAGTTCACCAAACACCACTTAACACTTGTGTAGGCCACATTTTATCAATAATAAAGTCTAGTCCACACTTTACAACATTAGTGTTTCTTACACCTGTTAGGAGGAGCATTTCAGGAATAAGCACACTAAGGCCTTAGTACTTTTCTGCTTATCTTTATCTGTCAACCAAGATGAAGAGGGTAGGGAGTAAGGGTCGTGGGCGTGGGCGTGGAGCAGGGAGAGGAGCAGGGAGAGGACGTGGTGATTCTGTGCCTGCTGCGGGCACCGGTGACTCACCATCACCCAGTTTCAGCAGGGAACAGTCCTTCATGCGCAGCTTTGTCGGAGAGCGCCGTGCACCGCTGCTGCGTGAAGATCAAATTGAAGCCGTTGTCGGATGGATGGCAGCTAACGCATCGACTTCAATTAGTGCCACATCCTCTCAGGCACAGAGCACTGGAGAGCAGCCATCTGTCTCTTCACCACCTGCCAAATTGGCCAGGCAGTCAGAGAGCCCAGGACAGGAGCAGTCTCTACTTCTGTTCTCTGAATCTCTTGGCTTGGAAACAGGGGGCCAGCCAAGCAGTATTGGAGAAATGGAAGAAGAGGCAGTGTGCAGTGATGCCCAACAGCTTTGTCTCTCTGACTCTGAGGCGGGTGGGTCAGTGCCTGCGGTGACCACAGCGCAGTACACATCTGATGATGAAACTCAGGTGCCGCTTTCTGGTGCATACTGTGCTGCCGAGACTACCCAGGAGGAGCAGTTGGTGGCAGAGGGTAGTGGAGATGATGAGGTCCTTGACCCATCGTGGCGTGAGGAACAGGAAGGTGGTGGGAGCAGCTCAGAGGAAGAGATTCCCCTAACGGGCCAAAGAGGGAGAGGGAGGGGGAAGGCTGCGGAGCCTGTAGCCTCCACTTTGGCACCAGTTAGGAGCCTGTCTCTTTCAAAAGCCAAAAAGGGCGCTCCCAAGACTTGCAGTGCCTGGTCCTTTTTTGACACAGTTGCAGATGACATTTGTTTTGTCAAATGCAAGCTGTGTCATCAGAAAGTAAAAAGAGGTAAAAGTGTCAGCAACCTCAATACCACAAATATGTGGAAACATGTGCGGACCAGGCACGCGGTGGAGTACCAAAAACACACTGAAGACCTAGGCCAACCAACAGCGGCAGCTACCACCTCTTCAGCTCGTGTTGCTTCTTCCTCCAGCTCACGCACAGCTGGTTCGGCTTCCTCCTTGGAACGCCATGGAAGAACCTCTGGCACTGTTGTCCAGAGACCTAGTGTAATTCCACCCACAGCACCACGTTCCCAGTCATCCTCACACTCCCAGCCTAGTCTACAGCCATCGGTAGTACAGGCATGGGAGAAAAGGCGGGCATTCTCGGCAAACCACCCCCGAGCACAGGCTCTGAATGCAGGCATTGCCAAACTTCTGTCTCTGGAAATGCTCTCATTCAGGCTGGTGGAGACTGACAGCTTCCGTGACTTGATGGCATTGGCAGTCCCACAGTACCAGGTGCCCAGCCGCTTTTACTTCAGCAGGCAAGCTGTCCCTGCCCTGCACAAGCATGTGGAGGGACAAATAAAACATGCGCTACTGAACGCCGTCAGTAGCAAGGTCCACCTCACCACCGATGCGGGAACCAGTCAACATGGACAGGGGCGATACCTTTCCGTCACTGCCCATTGGGTTAATGTTGTTGAGCCGGGTACAGACCGTGCAAGTGGCGCAGGACGTGTCCTGCCCACTCCAAGGATTGCAGGAATCCAGTCTGTACGCATTGACTCCTCCTCTTACACCAGTTCCTCAGATTCCTCGCTGCAGGATCCGTCACAGTCCACCTCCACATGGACCCGTGAACGTTTACCTGTTACGACTGACATGAGCACAGCCGTGGCCAAACGTCAGCAGGCCGTCTTGAAATTAGTTTCTTTGGGGAATCGAAGCCACACAGCGCAGGAGCTCTGGAATGCCCTAAAGCAGGAGAGCGATGTGTGGTTTGTGCCAGCGAATCTCCAGCCAGGCATGGTAGTGTGTGACAATGGCCGAAATCTGGTGGCAGCTTTAGGCTTTGGCAACCTCACTCACATCCCATGTCTGGCACATGTGCTCAATTTGGTTGTGCAGAGTTTTCTGAGGGACTATCCATAGTAACATAGTAACATAGTTAGTAAGGCCGAAAAAAGACATTTGTCCATCCAGTTCAGCCTATATTCCATCATAATAAATCCCCAGATCTACGTCCTTCTACAGAACCTAATTGTATGATACAATATTGTTCTGCTCCAGGAAGACATCCAGGCCTCTCTTGAACCCCTCGACTGAGTTCGCCATCACCACCTCCTCAGGCAAGCAATTCCAGATTCTCACTGCCCTAACAGTAAAGAATCCTCTTCTATGTTGGTGGAAAAACCTTCTCTCCTCCAGACGCAAAGAATGCCCCCTTGTGCCCGTCACCTTCCTTGGTATAAACAGATCCTCAGAGAGATATTTGTATTGTCCCCTTATATACTTATACATGGTTATTAGATCGCCCCTCAGTCGTCTTTTTTCTAGACTAAATAATCCTAATTTCGCTAATCTATCTGGGTACTGTAGTTCTCCCATCCCCTTTATTAATTTTGTTGCCCTCCTTTGTACTCTCTCTAGTTCCATTATATCCTTCCTGAGCACCGGTGCCCAAAACTGGACACAGTACTCCATGTGCGGTCTAACTAGGGATTTGTACAGAGGCAGTATAATGCTCTCATCATGTGTATCCAGACCTCTTTTAATGCACCCCATGATCCTGTTTGCCTTGGCAGCTGCTGCCTGGCACTGGCTGCTCCAGGTAAGTTTATCATTAACTAGGATCCCCAAGTCCTTCTCCCTGTCAGATTTACCCAGTGGTTTACCATTCAGTGTGTAATGGTGACATTGATTCCTTCTTCCCATGTGTATAACCTTACATTTATCATTGTTAAACCTCATCTGCCACCTTTCAGCCCAAGTTTCCAACTTATCCAGATCCATCTGTAGCAGAATACTATCTTCTCTTGTATTAACTGCTTTACATAGTTTTGTATCATCTGCAAATATCGATATTTTACTGTGTAAACCTTCTACCAGATCATTAATGAATATGTTGAAGAGAACAGGTCCCAATACTGACCCCTGCGGTACCCCACTGGTCACAGCGACCCAGTTAGAGACTATACCATTTATAACCACCCTCTGCTTTCTATCACTAAGCCAGTTACTGACCCATTTACACACAATTTCCCCCAGACCAAGCATTCTCATTTTGTGTACCAACCTCTTGTGCGGCACGGTATCAAACGCTTTGGAAAAATCGAGATATACCACGTCCAATGACTCACCGTGGTCCAGCCTATAGCTTACCTCTTCATAAAAACTGATTAGATTGGTTTGACAGGAGCGATTTCTCATAAACCCATGCTGATATGGAGTTAAACAGTTATTCTCATTGAGATAATCCAGAATAACATCCCTCAGAAACCCTTCAAATATTTTACCAACAATAGAGGTTAGACTTACTGGCCTATAATTTCCAGGTTCACTTTTAGAGCCCTTTTTGAATATTGGCACCACATTTGCTATGCGCCAATCCTGCGGAACAGATCCTGTCGCTATAGAGTCCCTAAAAATAAGAAATAATGGTTTATCTATTACATTACTTAGTTCTCTTAGTACTCGTGGGTGTATGCCATCCGGACCCGGAGATTTATCTATTTTAATCTTATTTAGCCGGTTTCGCACCTCTTCTTGGGTTAGATTGGTGACCCTTAATATAGGGTTTTCATTGTTTCTTGGGATTTCACCTAGCATTTCATTTTCCACCGTGAATACCGTGGAGAAGAAGGTGTTTAATATGTTAGCTTTTTCCTCGTCATCTACAACCATTCTTTCCTCACTATTTTTTAAGGGGCCTACATTTTCAGTTTTTATTCTTTTACTAAAAGGGAAACCACTGGGTAAATCTGACAGGGAGAAGGACTTGGGGATCCTAGTTAATGATAAACTTACCTGGAGCAGCCAGTGCCAGGCAGCAGCTGCCAAGGCAAACAGGATCATGGGGTGCATTAAAAGAGGTCTGGATACACATGATGAGAGCATTATACTGCCTCTGTACAAATCCCTAGTTAGACCGCACATGGAGTACTGTGTCCAGTTTTGGGCACCGGTGCTCAGGAAGGATATAATGGAACTAGAGAGAGTACAAAGGAGGGCAACAAAATTAATAAAGGGGATGGGAGAACTACAATACTCAGATAGATTAGCGAAATTAGGATTATTTAGTCTAGAAAAAAGACGACTGAGGGGCGATCTAATAACCATGTATAAGTATATAAGGGGACAATACAAATATCTCGCTGAGGATCTGTTTATACCAAGGAAGGTGACGGGCACAAGGGGGCATTCTTTGCGTCTGGAGGAGAGAAGGTTTTTCCACCAACATAGAAGAGGATTCTTTACTGTTAGGGCAGTGAGAATCTGGAATTGCTTGCCTGAGGAGGTGGTGATGGCGAACTCAGTCGAGGGGTTCAAGAGAGGCCTGGATGTCTTCCTGGAGCAGAACAATATTGTATCATACAATTATTAGGTTCTGTAGAAGGACGTAGATCTGGGTATTTACTATGATGGAATATAGGCTGAACTGGATGGACAAATGTCTTTTTTCGGCCTTACTAACTATGTTACTATGTTACTATGTTACTATTGATATAGTTGAAGAACAGTTTGGGATTAGTTTTACTCTCCTTAGCAATGTGCTTCTCTGTTTCCTTTTTGGCAGCTTTAATTAGTTTTTTAGATAAAGTATTTTTCTCCCTATAGTTTTTTAGAGCTTCAATGGTGCCATCCTGCTTTAGTAGTGCAAATGCTTTCTTTTTACTGTTAATTGCCTGTCTTACTTCTTTGTTTAGCCACATTGGGTTTTTCCTATTTCTAGTCCTTTTATTCCCACAAGGTATAAACCGCTTACACTGCCTATTTAGGATGTTCTTAAACATTTCCCATTTATTATCTGTATTCTTATTTCTGAGGATATTGTCCCAGTCTACCAGATTAAGGGCATCTCTAAGCTGTTCAAACTTTGCCTTCCTAAAGTTCAGTGTTTTTGTGACTCCCTGACAAGTCCCCCTAGTGAAAGACAGGTGAAACTGCACAATATTGTGGTCGCTATTTCCTAGATGCCCGACCACCTGCAGATTTGTTATTCTGTCAGGTCTATTAGATAGTATTAGGTCTAAAAGTGCTGCTCCTCTGGTTGGATTCTGCACCAATTGTGAAAGATAATTTTTCTTGGTTATTAGCAGAAACCTGTTGCCTTTATGGGTTTCACAGGTTTCTGTTTCCCAGTTAATATCCGGGTAGTTAAAGTCCCCCATAACCAGGACCTCATTATGGGTTGCAGCTTCATCTATCTGCTTTAGAAGTAGACTTTCCATGGTTTCTGTTATATTTGGGGGTTTGTAACAGACCCCAATGAGAATTTTGTTACCATTTTTCCCTCCATGAATTTCGACCCATATGGACTCGACATCCTCATTTCCTTCGCTAATATCCTCCCTTAAAGTGGACTTTAGACAAGGCTTTACATAGAGACAAACCCCTCCTCCTCTCCGATTTTTACGATCCTTTCTAAACAGACTGTAACCCTGTAAGTTAACTGCCCAGTCATAGCTTTCATCTAACCATGTCTCGGTTATTCCCACTATGTCAAAGTTACCTGTAGATATTTCTGCTTCTAGTTCTTCCATCTTGTTTGTCAGGCTTCTGGCGTTTGCGAGCATGCAGTTTAGAGGATTTTGTTTTGTTCCAATCTCCTCGCTGTGGATTGTTTTAGAAATGTTCTTACCTCCCTTCTGAGTATGTTTTCCTGGATCTTCTTTGTTCAAGTCTAATGTTTTTCTTCCCGTCCCCTCTTCTTCTAGTTTAACGCCCTCCTGATGAGTGTAGCGAGTCTTCTGGCGAATGTGTGTTTCCCAGGTTTGTTGAGGTGTAGTCCGTCTCTGGCGAGGAGTCCATCGTACAAGTAATTCACACCGTGGTCCAGGAATCCGAATCCTTGTTGTCTGCACCATCGTCTTAGCCAGTTGTTTGCATCAAGGATCCTGTTCCATCTCCTGGTGCCATGCCCGTCTACTGGAAGGATAGAAGAAAAAACTACCTGTGCATCCAGTTCCTTTACTTTCTTCCTCAACTCTTCAAAGTCTTTGCAGATTGTCGGTAGGTCCTTCCTTGCCGTGTCATTGGTGCCAACATGTATCAGAAGAAATGGGTGGACGTCCTTGGAGTTGAAGAGCTTTGGTATCCTATCGGTCACATCCTTGATCATCGCACCTGGAAGGCAGCATACTTCTCTTGCAGTTATGTCCGGTCTGCAGATGGCTGCTTCGGTGCCTCTCAGTAGTGAGTCTCCCACCACCACCACTCTTCGTTGCTTCTTGGCTGTACTTTTTGCTGTCACTTGTTGCTGTGTGCCCTTTTCTTTTTTGCTTGCTGGTATTGCTTCATCCTTAGGTGTGCCATCTTCATCCTCTACAAAGATTTGATATCGGTTCTTCAGTTGTGTGGTTGGTGATTTCTCCATGGTCTTCTTGCTTCTTTTGGTCACATGCTTCCACTCATCTGCTTTTGGAGGTTCTCTGACACTTTTTTCACCTTCTGTGACCAGTAGAGATGCTTCTGTTCTGTCTAGAAAGTCTTCATTCTCTTTGATGAGTTTCAAAGTTGCTATTCTTTCTTCCAGACCCCGCACCTTTTCTTCTAAAAGGGCCACTAGTCTACACTTCTGACAGGTGAAATTTAATTCTTCTTCTGGTCGATCTGTGAACATGTAGCACATGCTGCAGCTCACCATGTAGGTTGTCACATCTGCCATGTTGCTCCTAGATCCTGCTGACTTGCTGTGTGTTTTCCTTCTTGTGTAATCTACTCAGCCAAGCTCTCTTGCAATAATGTCCTACAGGCAAACAGGCCTTACAGCGCGCGGTTTGGTGATTCTTTCCAAGCAGCTGGTCCCGGCTGTACCCAACGATCTTCTAGCTTAGGGAGACTCTTCGCTTTTCCCAGAAGGCACCTGGAATATGCAAATTAGCCTCCTCAAGCTTGAATCCCTGGTTTGGTGATTCTTTCCAAGCAGCTGGTCCCGGCTGTACCCAACGATCTTTTAGCTTAGGGAGACTCTTCGCTTTTCCCAGAAGGCACCTAGAATATGCAAATTAGCCTCCTCAAGCTTGAATCCCTGGTTTGGTGATTCTTTCCAAGCAGCTGGTCCCGGCTGTACCCAACGATCTTCTAGCTTAGGGAGACTCTTCGCTTTTCCCAGAAGGCACCTGGAATATGCAAATAAGCCTCCTCAAGCTTGAATCCCTGGTTTGGTGATTCTTTCCAAGCAGCTGGTCCCGGCTGTACCCAACGATCTTCTAGCTTAGGGAGACTCTTCGCTTTTCCCAGAAGGAACTTGGAATATGCAAATTAGCCTCCTCAAGCTTGAATCCCTGGTTTTAGCTTGAATCCCTGGTTTCTTGATGCACTTCTGCACAAGGCCCGCCTAGAGTGTGCTCATTTGCGGCGTTCCAGCTTGGCAAGATCCCGCATTGCTGCTCTGCAGCGTCGGTTTCGCCTTCCTGAACATCGCATCATATGTGACCTACCTACCAGGTGGAATTCCACGTTACATATGTTGGAGCGGTTGTGTGAGCAGCAGCAAGCAGTAATGGAGTACCAGCTGCATCAGGCGCAAAAAAGTCGCAGTCAGCACCGCTCAGACTTCACAACCACAGAGTGGGCCACTATGAAGGACGTCTGCCAGGTTTTGCGTCCTTTTGATTATTCCACGCGGATGGCAAGTGCAGATGATGCACTAGTCAGCATGACTGTCCCCCTTATCTGCTTGCTTCAAGAAACCCTGCAAGGGATAAGGGATGATGTGGAAGAGGTGGAGGATGAGGAGTCACCTTTTCCATCAGGTTCTGGACAGTCAGCACCACGAGGTTCCTCACAAAGGGGTCGGCAGGGGACCCTTTGTGAGGAGGATGAGGAGTCAATGGACGAGGAAGAGCTACGTCCAGAGGAGGGAGTTCCACCATTGTCCAGTGGTCAGTGTGTACAGCGAGGGTGGGGTGATGAAGAGCGGGCAGAGATCATGTCTCAAGCAGGGGACAGCGTTTCTGGGCCAGTTGGCAGTCTGCAGCACATGGTTGAGTTCATGTTGCAGTGCCTGAGAGACGACCGCCGCATCGACCACATTCTCAACGTGCCCGATTATTGGGTGTACGCCCTCCTCGATCCTCGCTACCGTGACAATGTCCAAAACCTCATCCCGGCGTTGACACGGGAGCATAAAATGCGGGAGTACCACGACACACTGGTGAATTCCATCATCTTCTCCAGTCCAACTGAGAGGAGTGCTGCTAGTGTTTTACAAAGCAGCTCAGTGCGTCGAGGCAGTGGAGGAGGAGGCTCTGCACAAAGAGGGAGCAGAAGCAGTGCCTCTGCCCAAGGCAAGCCAAGTATGGCACAACTGTGGCAAACTTTTGTGTGCCCGCCCCAAATGTCTACACCATCACCGGCGGCTCCAGTCAGCAGGAGGCAATGGTTCCGTCAGATGGTGACAGACTACATGGCTTGCCCTCTTAGTGTACTCCCAGACGGCTCTTCCCCGTTCAAGTTTTGGGTCTCTAAGCTGGATACATGGCCAGAGCTAAGCCAGTATGCATTGGAGGTGCTGGCTTGCCCTGCGGCTAGTGTCTTATTGGAACGTGTCTTTAGTGCCGCAGGTGGTGTACTAACAGACCGTTGCATGCGACTATCCTCCGATAACGTTGACCGGCTTACTTTCCTGAAAATGAACCAGGCCTGGATCTCGCAGGAATTTGCCACTCCTCTGCCTGATTAAGTAATTGGGTGTCATCCAGGTCTCCTGATGTGTTCATCTTTCTACCACCTGAACTGCTATTCTTGGGCTCCAACACCGCCAGTAGCGGCTCAGAAGTGCAGGCTGCACAGTCTAAACATACGACCCAGTGTTATTGGGTTTCAGTAACGTCAGCTGATCCCCAACTGTGTAGCCGGCAATGTGTCCTGCGACCGCCACGCTGGCACAACAACCTAAATGTAAGGGAACCTGTACCCCCCCCCCCTCGGCGTTTGTTACTGAAAGAGCCATCTTGTGCAGCAGTAATGTTGCACAAGGAAAAGGTAGCTCTTTTATTTTAGCTCCTTGCACACGCAGAACTTAACACTTATAAAATGTGTTCACTGATACCGTTATACCGTCCCAGAGCTGGGACTTTCCTTCATAATGTGACGCAGCACAGCCGTCATTCCTACCCCCTTGGTGCCATGCGCTGCCTCCTCAGCGTTGTTTTAAGCTGTCACGGAGCCTGCGCTGTTCTGTTATCCCTTGGCCATGGCCAGTTTGCGCTGCCTGTCTTCTGACATAATTTGGTGTCAGGATGGCTGCGCCTGTGCGCCCGCGCTGCCCGAGAACCCGCCGCGCAGTGTCTTCTGATTGAATCACACTGCGAGCCTGGGATCCATGGGTATGCGCAGTGCATATCTTCACCTCGGGCTCTCGCCCATCTCCCTCCGCCTTCTTTAGACTGTGCGCCGTCAGCTGATCCCTAATAGCATGCCACGGCCGTGACGCCGCACAGTCTGAAGAAGAGGGAAGGAGGGGAGTGAGAGTCGAGGATATGCACTGTGCAAGTCCATGGATCCAAGGCCCGCAGTGGGATTACAATAGACGACACTGCGAGGTGAGATCTGGAGCAGCGTGGACGCACAGGCACTGACAGCCTGACACCAAATTATGTCAGAAGACAGGCAGCGCTAATTGGGCATGGCCAAGGGATAACAGAACAGCGCAGGCTCCGTGACAGCTTAAAATAACGTTGAGGAGGCAGCGCACGGCACCAAGGGGATAGGAATGACAGCTGTGCTGCGTCCCATTACGAAGGAAATTCCCACCTCCGGGACTGTTTTACGGTATAAGGAGACACATTTTTAGTGTTTACTTCTGTGTTTGCAAGGAGCATAATTAAAAGAGCAACCTTTTCCTTTTGCATCCTTAGTGCTGCACAAGATGGCTCTTTCAGCTACAAACGTCTTGGGGGGGGTTAAAGGTTCCCTTTCAACTTGCTCCAATCAGGCTTCGGCCTACACTCTGTTCCTCTGCTCCTCCTGCTGTCCCTGGGCTCTAACACCGCCAGTTGGTGCCTGGAAGTGCTGTCTGCACAGTCAACAGTCGCTCCTCTGTTATTGGGGTTCAGTAACGTCAGCTGATCCCCAGCTGTGTGTGCGGCAATACCTCCAATCTGCTCCTCCTGCTGTCCCTGGGCTCTAACACCGCCAGTTGGTGCCTGGAAGTGCTGTCTGCACAGTCAACAGTCACTCCTCTGTTATTGGGGTTCAGTAACGTCAGCTGATCCCCAGCTGTGTGTGTGGCAATACCTCCAATCTGCTCCTCCTGCTGTCCCTGGGCTCTAACACCGCCAGTTGGTGCCTGGAAGCGCTGTCTGCACAGTCAACAGTCGCTCCTCTGTTATTGGGGTTCAGTAACGTCAGCTGATCCCCAGCTGTGTATCCGGCAACGTGTCATGCGACCGCCACACTAGCACAACTAAAATGTAAGGGGACCTGTCCCCCCCCTAGGCGTTTGTTACTGAAAGAGCCACCTTGTGCAGCACTAATACTGCACAAGGAAAAGGTCGCTCTTGAAATTATGCTCCTTGCAAACGCTGAACTACACACTCATGTAATGTGTCCCCTCACACCGTCCAACCGTCCCGGAGGTGGGACTTTCCTTTGTAATGTGACGCAGCACAGCCGTCATTGCTACCCCCTTGACACCGTGCGCTGCCTCCTTAGCGTTGTTTGATTCCGTCATGGACCCTGCGCTGTTATGTTATCCCTTGGCCATGCACAGTTTGCGCTGCCCGTCCTCTGACATCATTTGTTGTCGTCCTGGCTGCGCCTGTGCGTCCACGCTGCCCGAAATCCCACCTCGCAGTGTCGTCTAATGTGATCCCACAGTGGGCCTGGTATCCATGGCCATGCGCAGTGCATATACTAGCCTCTCACTCCCCTTCTTCACGCTTCTTCAGACTAGGCGGCGTCAGCTGATCCCTAATAGCATGCCACGGCCGTGACGCCGCACAGTCTGAAGAAGCAGGAAGGAGGTGAGTGAGAGGCGATGATATGCACTGCGCATGCCCATGGATCCCTGGCCCGCAGTGGGATTACATTAGATGACACTGCGAGGTTGGATCTCGGGCAGCTTGGACGCACAGGCACTGCCAGCCTGACACCTAAATGATGTCAGAAGACGGGCACCGTTAACTGTGCATGGCCAAGGGATAACATTACAGCGCGGGCTCCGTGATAGAACCAAACAACGTTGAGGAGGTGGCGCACGGCACCAAGGGGGTTGGAATGACGGCTGTGCTGTGTCACATTACAAAGGAAAGTCCCACTTCCGGGACGGTTTGACGGTGTGAGGGGACACATTATATGAGTGTGTACTTCAGCGTTTGCAAGGAGCATAATTTTAGGAGCCACCATTTTCCATGTGCAGTATTACAGCTGTACAAGATGGCTCTTTCAGCAACAAATGCCTGGGGGGGGGGTTAAAGGTTCCCTTTCAACTTGCTCCACTGCAGGCTTCGGCCTACACTCTGCTCCTCTTTGATTCCCTGGGTTTCAAAACTGTCAGTTGCCACCTGGAAGTGTTGTCTACACAGAAAAAACACTAGCTGATGTGTCAGTGGGGTTCAGCACCGCCAGCTGTTCCCCTGCTGTGTAGTCGGCAATGTGTCCAGCACAAGCCACGCTGGCACAACAGAACAAAAGCTGCCACCAGTGCAGGCTTCGGCCTACACTCTGCTCCTCTCCTCCTCCTGCTGCCCCTGGGCTCAAACACCGCTAGTTTTTGCCCGGAAGTGCTAGCTGCACAGAGAAAAACACCAGCCAATGTGTTAGTGGGGTTCAGCACCGCCAGCTGTTCCCCTGCTGTGTAGCCGGCAACGTGACCTGCAAACGCCACGCAGGCACATGAACTGAAATTAAAGGGACCCTGCCACCCACCCCAAGGTGTTTCTATGTATAACAGCTACCTTGTACAGCAGTAATGCTGCATTTGTACAAGGTGGCTGACTTTTTCTCCTTGCCAACGTGGAACTCAACACGTACAAAATGTGTCTCATTGAGACCATTCTACTGTCCCTGAGGTGTGACTTTCCTTTCTAATGGTACGCAGCACCACCCTTGGTAGCGCTGCCCGTCTTCTGACATCATTGGTTGGCTGCCTGTGCCTGTGCGTCCGCCCTGCCCAACACAACCCCCCTCGTTGTCTCATATATTTTGGCTGCGAGGGTGTGATTGATGGGCATGTGCAGTGCATATGTTCGCCTGTCTTAACTCATCTCCTTCCGCCTTCTTCAGACTGTGCGGCCTCATGGCCGTGGTAGGCGATAAGGGATCAGCTGAGGCCGCCCAGTCTGAAGCAGGTGTAAGGACATGTGTGAGCGGCAAACATATTTACTGCACAAGGGCACGAATCCCAGCCACGCAGTGTGGTTTTTTGAAAACACACTGCGGGTCTGGGATTCATGGCCATTGCTAACCGCACCGGCCAACATGAAATGAGGTGAGAAGACAGGCAGCGCTCACAGCGCATGGCCAAGGGATCACAATAGCGCAGACTCCTGTACAGCAAATAACAACGCTCAGGAGGCTGCGCCCAGCACCAAGGCGTTATTTATGTGCACCTGTGTTGCGTCTCCTTAAAAAGACAAGTCACGCCTCCAATACAGAACTGAACTACTGTTCAATGGGCTAAATTGTGTACGTCTTTCATTCTGCGTGTGCAATGAGCAAAACTTAAAGAGCAACCTTTAACTTGTGGAGCTTTACTGCTGCACAAGGTGTGGCTCTTCAAAATTGTAACACCTGAGGGTGGGTTAAAGGTTACCTTTGAAATTGGTTCAAGTAGGCTTCCGCCTACACTCTGCTCCTCCTGCAGACCCTGGGCTCTAACTACGCCAGTTGGGGCCCGGAAGTGCTGGCTGCACAGAGAAAAACACCCACCATTGTGTCAGTGGGGTTCAGCACCGCCAGCTGTTCCCCTGCTGTGTAGCTGGCATCGTGTCCAGCACAAGCCACGCTGGCACAACAGACCAAAAGCTGCCACCAGTGCAGGCTTCGGCCTACACTCTGCTCCTCTCCTCCTCCTGCTGACCCTGGGCTATAACACCGCCAGTTGTAGCCTGGAAGTGCTAGCTGCACAGAGAAAAACACCCGCCAATGTGTTAGTTGGGTACAGCACCGCCAGCTGTTCCCCTGCTGTGTAGCCGGCATCGTGTCCAGCACAAGCCACGCTGGCACAACAGACTAAAGCTGCCACCAGTGCAGGTTTCGGCCTACACTTTGCTCCTCTCCTCCTCCTGCTGACCCTGGGCTATAACACCGCCAGTTTTTGCCCGGACGTGCTAGCTGCACAGAGAAAAACACCAGTCAATGTGTCAGTGGGGTTCAGCACCGCCAGCTGTTCCCCTGCTGTGTAGCTGGCAACGTGTCCTGCAAACGCCATGCAGGCACCTGAACTGAAATTAAAGGGAACCTGGCCCCACCCCCCCAGGTGTTTCTATGTATAACAGCCACCTAGTACAGCAGTACTGCTGCATTTGTACAAGGTGGCTGGTTTTTTCTCCTTGCCCACGTTGAATTTAACACGTAAAATATGTGTCTCATTACAGACCATTACAATGTCCCTGAGGTGTGACTTTCCTTTTTAATGACACGCACCACCCCCCTTGGTAGCGCTGCCCATCTTCTGACATCATTGGTTGGCTGCCTGTGCCTGTGCGTCCGCCCTGCCCGACACAACCCCCCTCGTTGTCTCATATATTTTGGCTGCGAGGGTGTGATTGATGGGCATGTGCAGTGCATATGTTCGCCTGTCTTAACTCATCTCCTTCCGCCTTCTTCAGACTGTGCGGCCTCATGGCCGTGGTAGGCGATAAGGGATCAGCTGAGGCCGCCCAGTCTGAAGCAGGTGTAAGGACATGTGTGAGCGGCAAACATATTTACTGCACAAGGCCACGAATCCCAGCCACGCAGTGTGATTTTTTGAAAACACACTGCGGGCCTGGGATTCATGTCCATTGCTAACCGCACCGGCCAACATGAAATGAGGTGAGAAGACAGGCAGCGCTCACAGCGCATGGCCAAGGGATCACAATAGCGCAGACTCCTGTACAGCAAATAACAACGCTCAGGAATCTGCGCCCAGCACCTAGGTGTAAATTTTGACACCTGTGCTGCGTCTCCTTAAAAAGACAAGTCACGCCTCCACTACTGTTTGACAGTATAATGGGCTAAATAGTGTACGTGTTTTATTCAGCGTGTGCAAGGAGCAAAATTAATAGAGCAACCTTTGACTTGTGCAGCATTAATGCTGCACAAGGTGTGGCTCTTGTACCTTGCAACACCTGAGGGGGGGTTAAAGGTAACTTTTGAAATTGGTTCAACTAGGCTTCGGCCTACACTCTGCTCCTCTCCTCCTCCTGCTGACCCTGGGCTCTAACACCGCTAGTTTTTGCCCGGAAATGCGAGCTGCACAGAGAAAAACACCAGCCAATGTGTTAGTGGGGTTCAGCACCGCCAGCTGTTCCCCTGCTGTGTAGCCGGCATCGTGTCCAGCACAAGCCACGCTGGCACAACTGACCAAAAGCTGCCACCAGTGGAGGCTTCGGCCTACACTCTGCTCCTCTCCTCATCCTGCTGCCCCTGGGCTCAAACACCACTAGTTTTTGCCCGGAAGTGCTAGCTGCACAGAGAAAAACACCCGCCAATGTGTTAGTGGGGTTCAGCACCGCCAGCTGTTCCCCTGCTGTGTAGCCGGCATCGTGTCCAGCACAAGCCACGCTGGCACGACCGACCAAAAGCTGCCACCAGTGCAGGCCTCGGCCTACACTCTGCTCCTCTCCTCCTCCTGCTGCCCCTGGGCTCAAACACCGCTAGTTTTTGCCCGGAAGTGCTAGCTGCACAGAGAAAAACACCAGCCAATGTGTTAGTGGGGTTCAGCACCGCCAGCTGTTCCCCTGCTGTGTAGCCGGCAACGTGACCTGCAAACGCCACGCAGGCACATGAACTGAAATTGAAGGGAGCCTGCCCCCCACCCCCAGGTGTTTCTATGTATAACAGCCACCTTGTACAGCAGTAATGCTGCATTTGTACAAGGTGGCTGACTTTTTCTACTTGCCCACGTGGAACTCAACACGTACAAAATGTGTATCATTGAGACCATTCCACTGTCCCTGAGGTGTGACTTTCCTTTCTAATGATATGCAGCACCCCCCTTTGGTAGCGCTTCGCGTCTTTTGACATCATTCTTTAGCTGGCTGCGCCTGTGCGTCCGCCCTGCTCGAAACAACGCCCCTCGGTTTCTTATTTATTTTGTCAGCGAGGGTGTGGTTTATGGGCACGAGCAGTGCATATGTTCGCCTGTCGTCACTCATCTCCTTCCGCCTTCTTCAGACTGTGCAGCCTCATGGCCGCGGCATGCGAGAAGGGATCAGCAGAGGCCGCCCAGTCTGAAGCAGGTGTAAGGACGTGTGTGAGCGGCAAAAATATTTACTGCTCAAGGCCACGAATCCCAGCACCGCAGTGTGACTTTATGAAAAGGCACTGTGGGTCTGGGATTAATGGCCATCGATAACCGCACCGGCCAACATGAAATGAGGTCATAAGACGGGCAGCGCTAACAGGGCATTGACAAGGGATAACACAAGAGCGCAGACTCCTGTACAGCAAATAACAACGCTTAGGAAGCAGCGCCAAGCACCAAGGCGTTATTTGGGACACCTGTGCTGCGTCTCCTTAAAAAGACAAGTCACGCCTCCACTACAGTTTGACTGTAGAATGGGCTAAATTGTGTACGTCTTTCATTCAGCGTGTGCAAGTAGACAAATTAATAGAGCAACCTTTGACTTGTGCAGCATTAATACTGCAGAAGGTGTGTCTCTTGTACTTTGTAACACCTGAGGGAGGGTTAAAGGTTTCCTTTGAAATTGGTTCAACTGGGCTTCGGCCTACACTCTGCTCCTCTCCTCCTCCTGCTGCCCCTGGGCTGTAACACCGCTAGTTTTTGCCCAGAAGTGCTAGCTGCACAGAGAAAAACACCCGCCATTGTGTCAGTGGGGTTCAGCAACGCCAACTGTTCCCCCACTGTGTAGCCGGCAAAGTGTCCTACAAATGCAACACAGACACAAAGCTGCCTCCAGTGCAGGCTTCGGCCTACACTCTGCTCCCCCTGCTTACCCTTAGCTCCAACACCGCTAGTTGGGGCTCTAGGAAGACAATCTTTAATAGGCAACGCATCCGGGTTCCAGCACCGCCAGCTGGTTCACGGCAGTGTTTTTGTCACGGGTACTCCCTCGTGCCCAGCCTGGTTCCAGCACCGTCAGCTGTTTCCGGGTACTGTCAAACTCACTGAGACACCTAGGTGTTGCCCCGTCGTATTGCGGTCGAGTTAGCCAACTCCAGGGTGCCTCCAGTTTAGGAGCTTCCTATGTGGGCTGCGTGAATTGGTAGTCAAGGCTGGTTCTGTAGTGCCAGTAGGCCAAGCTCCCCCTGTAGGACTGTTGGGGTTCGGTAACTGCGGCTGCCTCGCGGCCTAGCTGTTCTCCCTTCTCCTGTGGACCTTTTGGTCCACCACCTGGTTCCAGCACCGTCAGCTGGTTCCGGGCCGAGCCTTTGGCTTAGGTGCCTCCTCCTGGGTATCCGAGTTCCGCCAACGCCAGGCGGTCCTTGGTAGTGCTTTTAAGCGCGGGCACCTACAGCTTAGTAACCGGGTTCCAGCACCGTCAGCTGGTCCTTGGTCGTGCCATTGGCTCTTGCACACTGGGGCCACGCATCTGGGTTCCAGCACCGCAAGCTGGTTCCCGGCAGTGTTTTTGTCACGGGTACTCCCTCATGCCCAGCCTGGTTCCAGCACCGTCAGCTGTTTCCGGGTACTGTCAAACTCACTGAGACACCTATGTGTTGCCCCGTCGTGTTGCGGTCGAGTTAGCCAACTCCAGGGTGCCTCCAGTTTAGGAGCTTCCTATGTGGGCTGCGTGAATTGGTAGTCAAGGCTGGTTCTGTAGTGCCAGTAGGCCAAGCTCCCCCTGTAGGACTGCTGGGGTTCGGTAACTGCGGCTGCCTCGCGGCCTAGCTGTTCTCTCCTCTCCTGTGGACTTTCGGGTCCACCACCTGGTTCCAGCACCGTCAGCTGGTTCCGGGCTGAGCCTTTGGCTTAGGTGCCTCCTCATGGGTATCCGAGTTCCGCCAACGCCAGACGGTCCTAGGTAGTGCTTTTAAGCGCAGGCACCACCAGCTTAGTAACCGGGTTCCAGCACCGTCAGCTGGTCCTCGGTCGTGCCATTGGCAATTGCACACTGGGGCCACGCATCCGGGTTCCAGCACCGCCAGCTGGTTCCCGGCAGTGTTTTTGTCACGGGTACTCCCTCATGCCCAGCCTGGTTCCAGCACCGTCAGCTGTTTCCGGGTACTGTCAAACTCACTGAGACACCTATGCGTTGCCCCGTCGTGTTGCGGTCGAGTTAGCCAACTCCAGGGTGCCTCCAGTTTAGGAGCTTCCTATGTGGGCTGCATGAATTGGTAGTCAAGGCTGGTTCTGTAGTGCCAGTAGGCCAAGCTCCCCCTGTAGGACTGTTGGGGTTCGGTAACTGCGGCTGCCTCGCGGCCTAGCTGTTCTCTCCTCTCCTGTGGACCTTGTGGTCCACCACCTGGTTCCAGCACCGTCAGCTGGTTCCGGGCCGAGCCTTTGGCTTAGGTGCCTCCTCCTGGGTATCCGAGTTCCGCCAACGCCAGGCGGTCCTTGGTAGTGCTTTTAAGCGCAGGCACCTACAGCTTAGTAACCGGGTTCCAGCACCGTCAGCTGGTCCTCGGTCGTGCCATTGGCTCTTGCACATTGGGGCGACGCATCCGGGTTCCAGCACCGCCAGCTGGTTCTCGGCAGTGTTTTTGTCACGGGTACTCCCTCGTGCCCAGCCTGGTTCCAGCACCGTCAGCTGTTTCCGGGTACTGTCAAACTCACTGAGACACCTATGTGTTGCCCCGTCGTGTTGCGGTCGAGTTAGCCAACTCCAGGGTGCCTCCAGTTTAGGAGCTTCCTATGTGGGCTGCATGAATTGGTAGTTAAGGCTGGTTCTGTAGTGCCAGTAGGCCAAGCTTCCCCTGTAGGACTGTTGGGGTTCGGTAACTGCGGCTGCCTCGCGGCCTAGCTGTTCTCTCCTCTCCTGTGGACCTTGTGGTCCACCACCTGGTTCCAGCACCGTCAGCTGGTTCCGGGCCGAGCCTTTGGCTTAGGTGCCTCCTCCTGGGTATCCGAGTTCCGCCAACGCCAGGCGATCCTTGGTAGTGCTTTTAAGCGCAGGCACCTACAGCTTAGTAACCGGGTTCCAGCACCGTCAGCTGGTCCTCGGTCGTGCCATTGGCTCTTGCACACTGGGGCGACGCATCCGGGTTCCAGCACCGCCAGCTGGTTCTCGGCAGTGTTTTTATCATGGGTAATCCCTCGTGCCCAGCCTGGTTCCAGCACCGTCAGCTGTTTCCGGGTACTGTCAAACTCACTGAGACACCTATGCGTTGCCCCGTCGTGTTGCGGTCGAGTTAGCCAACTCCAGGGTGCCTCCAGTCTAGGAGCTTCCTATGTGGGCTGCGTGAATTGGTAGTCAAGGCTGGTTCTGTAGTGCCAGTAGGCCAAGCTCCCCCTGTAGGACTGTTGGGGTTCGGTAACTGTGGCTGCCTCGCGGCCTAGCTGTTCTCCCCTCTCCTGTGGACCTTGTGGTCCACCACCTGGTTCCAGCACCGTCAGCTGGTTCCGGGCTGAGCCTTTGGCTTAGGTGCCTCCTCCTGGGTATCCGAGTTCCGCCAACGCCAGGCGGTCCTTGGTAGTGCTTTTAAGCGTGGGCACCTACAGCTTAGTAACCGGGTTCCAGCACCGTCAGCTGGTCCTCGGTCATGCCATTGGCTCTTGCACACTGGGGCCACGCATCCGGGTTCCAGCACCGCCAGCTGGTTCTCGGCAGTGTTTTTGTCACGGGTACTCCCTCGTGCCCAGCCTGGTTCCAGCACCGTCAGCTGTTTCCGGGTACTGTCAAACTCACTGAGACACCTATGTGTTGCCCTGTCGTGTTGCGGTCGAGTTAGCCAACTCCATGGTGCCTCCAGTTTAGGAGCTTCCTATGTGGGCTGCTTGAATTGGTAGTCAAGGCTGGTTCTGTAGTGCCAGTAGGCCAAGCTCCCCCTGTAGGACTGTTGGGGTTCGGTAACTGCGGCTGCCTCGCGGCCTAGCTGTTCTCCCCTCTCCTGTGGACCTTCAGGTCCACCACCTGGTTCCAGCACTGTCAGCTGGTTCCGGGCCGAGCCTTTGGCTTAGGTGCCTCCTCCTGGGTATCCGAGTTCCGCCAACGCCAGGCGGTCCTTGGTAGTGCTTTTAAGCGCGGGCACCTACAGCTTAGTAACCGGGTTCCAGCACCGTCAGCTGGTCCTCGGTCGTGCCATTGGCTCTTGCACACTGGGGCCACGCATCCGGGTTCCAGCACCGCCATCTGGTTCTCGGCAGTGTTTTTGACACGGGTACTCCCACGTGCCCAGCCTGGTTCCAGCACCGTCAGTTGTTTCCGGGTACTGTCAAACTCACTGAGACACTTATGCGTTGCCCCGTCGTGTTGCGGTCGAGTTAGCCAACTCCAGGGTGCCTCCAGTTTAGGAGCTTCCTATGTGGGCTGCGTGAATTGGTAGTCAAGGCTGGTTCTGTAGTGCCAGTAGGCCAAGCTCCCCCTGTAGGACTGTTGGGGTTCGGTAACTGTGGCTGCCTCGCGGCCTAGCTGTTCTCCCCTCTCCTGTGGACCTTGTGGTCCACCACCTGGTTCCAGCACCGTCAGCTGGTTCCGGGCTGAGCCTTTGGCTTAGGTGCCTCCTCCTGGGTATCCGAGTTCCGCCAACGCCAGGCGGTCCTTGGTAGTGCTTTTAAGCGCAGGCACCTACAGCTTAGTAACCGGGTTCCAGCACCGTCAGCTGGTCCTCGGTCATGCCATTGGCTCTTGCACACTGGGGCGACGCATCCGGGTTCCAGCACCGCCAGCTGGTTCTCGGCAGTGTTTTTGTCATGGGTAATCCCTCGTGCCCAGCCTGGTTCCAGCACCGTCAGCTGTTTCCGGGTACTGTCAAACTCACTGAGACACCTATGCGTTGCCCCGTCGTGTTGCGGTCGAGTTAGCCAACTCCAGGGTGCCTCCAGTTTAGGAGCTTCCTATGTGGGCTGCGTGAATTGGTAGTCAAGGCTGGTTCTGTAGTGCCAGTAGGCCAAGCTCCCCCTGTAGGACTGTTGGGGTTCGGTAACTGTGGCTGCCTCGCGGCCTAGCTGTTCTCCCCTCTCCTGTGGACCTTGTGGTCCACCACCTGGTTCCAGCACCGTCAGCTGGTTCCGGGCTGAGCCTTTGGCTTAGGTGCCTCCTCCTGGGTATCCGAGTTCCGCCAACGCCAGGCGGTCCTTGGTAGTGCTTTTAAGCGCGGGCACCTACAGCTTAGTAACCGGGTTCCAGCACCGTCAGCTGGTCCTCGGTCATGCCATTGGCTCTTGCACACTGGGGCCACGCATCCGGGTTCCAGCACCGCCAGCTGGTTCTCGGCAGTGTTTTTGTCACGGGTACTCCCTCGTGCCCAGCCTGGTTCCAGCACCGTCAGCTGTTTCCGGGTACTGTCAAACTCACTGAGACACCTATGTGTTGCCCTGTCGTGTTGCGGTCGAGTTAGCCAACTCCATGGTGCCTCCAGTTTAGGAGCTTCCTATGTGGGCTGCTTGAATTGGTAGTCAAGGCTGGTTCTGTAGTGCCAGTAGGCCAAGCTCCCCCTGTAGGACTGTTGGGGTTCGGTAACTGCGGCTGCCTCGCGGCCTAGCTGTTCTCCCCTCTCCTGTGGACCTTCAGGTCCACCACCTGGTTCCAGCACTGTCAGCTGGTTCCGGGCCGAGCCTTTGGCTTAGGTGCCTCCTCCTGGGTATCCGAGTTCCGCCAACGCCAGGCGGTCCTTGGTAGTGCTTTTAAGCGCGGGCACCTACAGCTTAGTAACCGGGTTCCAGCACCGTCAGCTGGTCCTCGGTCGTGCCATTGGCTCTTGCACACTGGGGCGACGCATCCGGGTTCCAGCACCGCCAGCTGGTTCTCGGCAGTGTTTTTATCATGGGTAATCCCTCGTGCCCAGCCTGGTTCCAGCACCGTCAGCTGTTTCCGGGTACTGTCAAACTCACTGAGACACCTATGCGTTGCCCCGTCGTGTTGCGGTCGAGTTAGCCAACTCCAGGGTGCCTCCAGTTTAGGAGCTTCCTATGTGGGCTGCGTGAATTGGTAGTCAAGGCTGGTTCTGTAGTGCCAGTAGGCCAAGCTCCCCCTGTAGGACTGTTGGGGTTCGGTAACTGTGGCTGCCTCGCGGCCTAGCTGTTCTCCCCTCTCCTGTGGACCTTGTGGTCCACCACCTGGTTCCAGCACCGTCAGCTGGTTCCGGGCTGAGCCTTTGGCTTAGGTGCCTCCTCCTGGGTATCCGAGTTCCGCCAACGCCAGGCGGTCCTTGGTAGTGCTTTTAAGCGTGGGCACCTACAGCTTAGTAACCGGGTTCCAGCACCGTCAGCTGGTCCTCGGTCGTGCCATTGGCTCTTGCACATTGGGGCGACGCATCCGGGTTCCAGGACCGCCAGCTGGTTCTCGGCAGTGTTTTTGTCACGGGTACTCCCTCGTGCCCAGCCTGGTTCCAGCACCGTCAGCTGTTTCCGGGTACTGTCAAACTCACTGAGACACCTATGTGTTGCCCCGTCGTGTTGCGGTCGAGTTAGCCAACTCCAGGGTGCCTCCAGTTTAGGAGCTTCCTATGTGGGCTGCATGAATTGGTAGTTAAGGCTGGTTCTGTAGTGCCAGTAGGCCAAGCTTCCCCTGTAGGACTGTTGGGGTTCGGTAACTGCGGCTGCCTCGCGGCCTAGCTGTTCTCTCCTCTCCTGTGGACCTTGTGGTCCACCACCTGGTTCCAGCACCGTCAGCTGGTTCCGGGCCGAGCCTTTGGCTTAGGTGCCTCCTCCTGGGTATCCGAGTTCCGCCAACGCCAGGCGATCCTTGGTAGTGCTTTTAAGCGCAGGCACCTACAGCTTAGTAACCGGGTTCCAGCACCGTCAGCTGGTCCTCGGTCGTGCCATTGGCTCTTGCACACTGGGGCGACGCATCCGGGTTCCAGCACCGCCAGCTGGTTCTCGGCAGTGTTTTTATCATGGGTAATCCCTCGTGCCCAGCCTGGTTCCAGCACCGTCAGCTGTTTCCGGGTACTGTCAAACTCACTGAGACACCTATGCGTTGCCCCGTCGTGTTGCGGTCGAGTTAGCCAACTCCAGGGTGCCTCCAGTTTAGGAGCTTCCTATGTGGGCTGCGTGAATTGGTAGTCAAGGCTGGTTCTGTAGTGCCAGTAGGCCAAGCTCCCCCTGTAGGACTGTTGGGGTTCGGTAACTGTGGCTGCCTCGCGGCCTAGCTGTTCTCCCCTCTCCTGTGGACCTTGTGGTCCACCACCTGGTTCCAGCACCGTCAGCTGGTTCCGGGCTGAGCCTTTGGCTTAGGTGCCTCCTCCTGGGTATCCGAGTTCCGCCAACGCCAGGCGGTCCTTGGTAGTGCTTTTAAGCGTGGGCACCTACAGCTTAGTAACCGGGTTCCAGCACCGTCAGCTGGTCCTCGGTCATGCCATTGGCTCTTGCACACTGGGGCCACGCATCCGGGTTCCAGCACCGCCAGCTGGTTCTTGGCAGTGTTTTTGTCACGGGTACTCCCTCGTGCCCAGCCTGGTTCCAGCACCGTCAGCTGTTTCCGGGTACTGTCAAACTCACTGAGACACCTATGTGTTGCCCTGTCGTGTTGCGGTCGAGTTAGCCAACTCCATGGTGCCTCCAGTTTAGGAGCTTCCTATGTGGGCTGCTTGAATTGGTAGTCAAGGCTGGTTCTGTAGTGCCAGTAGGCCAAGCTCCCCCTGTAGGACTGTTGGGGTTCGGTAACTGCGGCTGCCTCGCGGCCTAGCTGTTCTCCCCTCTCCTGTGGACCTTCAGGTCCACCACCTGGTTCCAGCACTGTCAGCTGGTTCCGGGCCGAGCCTTTGGCTTAGGTGCCTCCTCCTGGGTATCCGAGTTCCGCCAACGCCAGGCGGTCCTTGGTAGTGCTTTTAAGCGCGGGCACCTACAGCTTAGTAACCGGGTTCCAGCACCGTCAGCTGGTCCTCGGTCGTGCCATTGGCTCTTGCACACTGGGGCCACGCATCCGGGTTCCAGCACCGCCATCTGGTTCTCGGCAGTGTTTTTGACACGGGTACTCCCACGTGCCCAGCCTGGTTCCAGCACCGTCAGTTGTTTCCGGGTACTGTCAAACTCACTGAGACACTTATGCATTGCCCCGTCGTGTTGCGGTCGAGTTAGCCAACTCCAGGGTGCCTCCAGTTTAGGAGCTTCCTATGTGGGCTGCGTGAATTGGTAGTCAAGGCTGGTTCTGTAGTGCCAGTAGGCCAAGCTCCCCCTGTAGGACTGTTGCTGTTCGGTAACTGTGGCTGCCTCGCGGCCTAGCTGTTCTCCCCTCTCCTGTGGACCTTGTGGTCCACCACCTGGTTCCAGCACCGTCAGCTGGTTCCGGGCTGAGCCTTTGGCTTAGGTGCCTCCTCCTGGGTATCCGAGTTCCGCCAACGCCAGGCGGTCCTTGGTAGTGCTTTTAAGCGCGGGCACCTACAGCTTAGTAACCGGGTTCCAGCACCGTCAGCTGGTCCTCGGTCGTGCCATTGGCTCTTGCACACTGGGGCGACGCATCCGGGTTCCAGCACCGCCAGCTGGTTCTCGGCAGTGTTTTTATCATGGGTAATCCCTCGTGCCCAGCCTGGTTCCAGCACCGTCAGCTATTTCCGGGTACTGTCAAACTCACTGAGACACCTATGCGTTGCCCCGTCGTGTTGCGGTCGAGTTAGCCAACTCCAGGGTGCCTCCAGTTTAGGAGCTTCCTATGTGGGCTGCGTGAATTGGTAGTCAAGGCTGGTTCTGTAGTGCCAGTAGGCCAAGCTCCCCCTGTAGGACTGTTGGGGTTCGGTAACTGTGGCTGCCTCGCGGCCTAGCTGTTCTCCCCTCTCCTGTGGACCTTGTGGTCCACCACCTGGTTCCAGCACCGTCAGCTGGTTCCGGGCTGAGCCTTTGGCTTAGGTGCCTCCTCCTGGGTATCCGAGTTCCGCCAACGCCAGGCGGTCCTTGGTAGTGCTTTTAAGCGTGGGCACCTACAGCTTAGTAACCGGGTTCCAGCACCGTCAGCTGGTCCTCGGTCGTGCCATTGGCTCTTGCACATTGGGACGACGCATCCGGGTTCCAGCACCGCCAGCTGGTTCTCGGCAGTGTTTTTGTCACGGGTACTCCCTCGTGCCCAGCCTGGTTCCAGCACCGTCAGCTGTTTCCGGGTACTGTCAAACTCACTGAGACACCTATGTGTTGCCCCGTCGTGTTGCGGTCGAGTTAGCCAACTCCAGGGTGCCTCCAGTTTAGGAGCTTCCTATGTGGGCTGCATGAATTGGTAGTTAAGGCTGGTTCTGTAGTGCCAGTAGGCCAAGCTTCCCCTGTAGGACTGTTGGGGTTCGGTAACTGCGGCTGCCTCGCGGCCTAGCTGTTCTCTCCTCTCCTGTGGACCTTGTGGTCCACCACCTGGTTCCAGCACCGTCAGCTGGTTCCGGGCCGAGCCTTTGGCTTAGGTGCCTCCTCCTGGGTATCCGAGTTCCGCCAACGCCAGGCGATCCTTGGTAGTGCTTTTAAGCGCAGGCACCTACAGCTTAGTAACCGGGTTCCAGCACCGTCAGCTGGTCCTCGGTCGTGCCATTGGCTCTTGCACACTGGGGCGACGCATCCGGGTTCCAGCACCGCCAGCTGGTTCTCGGCAGTGTTTTTATCATGGGTAATCCCTCGTGCCCAGCCTGGTTCCAGCACCGTCAGCTGTTTCCGGGTACTGTCAAACTCACTGAGACACCTATGCGTTGCCCCGTCGTGTTGCGGTCGAGTTAGCCAACTCCAGGGTGCCTCCAGTTTAGGAGCTTCCTATGTGGGCTGCGTGAATTGGTAGTCAAGGCTGGTTCTGTAGTGCCAGTAGGCCAAGCTCCCCCTGTAGGACTGTTGGGGTTCGGTAACTGTGGCTGCCTCGCGGCCTAGCTGTTCTCCCCTCTCCTGTGGACCTTGTGGTCCACCACCTGGTTCCAGCACCGTCAGCTGGTTCCGGGCTGAGCCTTTGGCTTAGGTGCCTCCTCCTGGGTATCCGAGTTCCGCCAACGCCAGGCGGTCCTTGGTAGTGCTTTTAAGCGTGGGCACCTACAGCTTAGTAACCGGGTTCCAGCACCGTCAGCTGGTCCTCGGTCATGCCATTGGCTCTTGCACACTGGGGCCACGCATCCGGGTTCCAGCACCGCCAGCTGGTTCTCGGCAGTGTTTTTGTCACGGGTACTCCCTCGTGCCCAGCCTGGTTCCAGCACCGTCAGCTGTTTCCGGGTACTGTCAAACTCACTGAGACACCTATGTGTTGCCCTGTCGTGTTGCGGTCGAGTTAGCCAACTCCATGGTGCCTCCAGTTTAGGAGCTTCCTATGTGGGCTGCTTGAATTGGTAGTCAAGGCTGGTTCTGTAGTGCCAGTAGGCCAAGCTCCCCCTGTAGGACTGTTGGGGTTCGGTAACTGCGGCTGCCTCGCGGCCTAGCTGTTCTCCCCTCTCCTGTGGACCTTCAGGTCCACCACCTGGTTCCAGCACTGTCAGCTGGTTCCGGGCCGAGCCTTTGGCTTAGGTGCCTCCTCCTGGGTATCCGAGTTCCGCCAACGCCAGGCGGTCCTTGGTAGTGCTTTTAAGCGCGGGCACCTACAGCTTAGTAACCGGGTTCCAGCACCGTCAGCTGGTCCTCGGTCGTGCCATTGGCTCTTGCACACTGGGGCCACGCATCCGGGTTCCAGCACCGCCATCTGGTTCTCGGCAGTGTTTTTGACACGGGTACTCCCACGTGCCCAGCCTGGTTCCAGCACCGTCAGTTGTTTCCGGGTACTGTCAAACTCACTGAGACACTTATGCATTGCCCCGTCGTGTTGCGGTCGAGTTAGCCAACTCCAGGGTGCCTCCAGTTTAGGAGCTTCCTATGTGGGCTGCGTGAATTGGTAGTCAAGGCTGGTTCTGTAGTGCCAGTAGGCCAAGCTCCCCCTGTAGGACTGTTGGGGTTCGGTAACTGTGGCTGCCTCGCGGCCTAGCTGTTCTCCCCTCTCCTGTGGACCTTGTGGTCCACCACCTGGTTCCAGCACCGTCAGCTGGTTCCGGGCTGAGCCTTTGGCTTAGGTGCCTCCTCCTGGGTATCCGAGTTCCGCCAACGCCAGGCGGTCCTTGGTAGTGCTTTTAAGCGCAGGCACCTACAGCTTAGTAACCGGGTTCCAGCACCGTCAGCTGGTCCTCGGTCGTGCCATTGGCTCTTGCACACTGGGGCGACGCATCCGGGTTCCAGCACCGCCAGCTGGTTCTCGGCAGTGTTTTTGTCATGGGTAATCCCTCGTGCCCAGCCTGGTTCCAGCACCGTCAGCTGTTTCCGGGTACTGTCAAACTCACTGAGACACCTATGCGTTGCCCCGTCGTGTTGCGGTCGAGTTAGCCAACTCCAGGGTGCCTCCAGTTTAGGAGCTTCCTATGTGGGCTGCGTGAATTGGTAGTCAAGGCTGGTTCTGTAGTGCCAGTAGGCCAAGCTCCCCCTGTAGGACTGTTGGGGTTCGGTAACTGTGGCTGCCTCGCGGCCTAGCTGTTCTCCCCTCTCCTGTGGACCTTGTGGTCCACCACCTGGTTCCAGCACCGTCAGCTGGTTCCGGGCTGAGCCTTTGGCTTAGGTGCCTCCTCCTGGGTATCCGAGTTCCGCCAACGCCAGGCGGTCCTTGGTAGTGCTTTTAAGCGCGGGCACCTACAGCTTAGTAACCGGGTTCCAGCACCGTCAGCTGGTCCTCGGTCATGCCATTGGCTCTTGCACACTGGGGCCACGCATCCGGGTTCCAGCACCGCCAGCTGGTTCTCGGCAGTGTTTTTATCATGGGTAATCCCTCGTGCCCAGCCTGGTTCCAGCACCGTCAGCTGTTTCCGGGTACTGTCAAACTCACTGAGACACCTATGCGTTGCCCCGTCGTGTTGCGGTCGAGTTAGCCAACTCCAGGGTGCCTCCAGTTTAGGAGCTTCCTATGTGGGCTGCGTGAATTGGTAGTCAAGGCTGGTTCTGTAGTGCCAGTAGGCCAAGCTCCCCCTGTAGGACTGTTGGGGTTCGGTAACTGTGGCTGCCTCGCGGCCTAGCTGTTCTCCCCTCTCCTGTGGACCTTGTGGTCCACCACCTGGTTCCAGCACCGTCAGCTGGTTCCGGGCTGAGCCTTTGGCTTAGGTGCCTCCTCCTGGGTATCCGAGTTCCGCCAACGCCAGGCGGTCCTTGGTAGTACTTTTAAGCGTGGGCACCTACAGCTTAGTAACCGGGTTCCAGCACCGTCAGCTGGTCCTCGGTCGTGCCATTGGCTCTTGCACATTGGGGCGACGCATCCGGGTTCCAGCACCGCCAGCTGGTTCTCGGCAGTGTTTTTGTCACGGGTACTCCCTCGTGCCCAGCCTGGTTCCAGCACCGTCAGCTGTTTCCGGGTACTGTCAAACTCACTGAGACACCTATGTGTTGCCCCGTCGTGTTGCGGTCGAGTTAGCCAACTCCAGGGTGCCTCCAGTTTAGGAGCTTCCTATGTGGGCTGCTTGAATTGGTAGTCAAGGCTGGTTCTGTAGTGCCAGTAGGCCAAGCTCCCCCTGTAGGACTGTTGGGGTTCGGTAACTGCGGCTGCCTCGCGGCCTAGCTGTTCTCCCCTCTCCTGTGGACCTTCAGGTCCACCACCTGGTTCCAGCACTGTCAGCTGGTTCCGGGCCGAGCCTTTGGCTTAGGTGCCTCCTCCTGGGTATCCGAGTTCCGCCAACGCCAGGCGGTCCTTGGTAGTGCTTTTAAGCGCGGGCACCTACAGCTTAGTAACCGGGTTCCAGCACCGTCAGCTGGTCCTCGGTCGTGCCATTGGCTCTTGCACACTGGGGCGACGCATCCGGGTTCCAGCACCGCCAGCTGGTTCTCGGCAGTGTTTTTATCATGGGTAATCCCTCGTGCCCAGCCTGGTTCCAGCACCGTCAGCTGTTTCCGGGTACTGTCAAACTCACTGAGACACCTATGCGTTGCCCCGTCGTGTTGCGGTCGAGTTAGCCAACTCCAGGGTGCCTCCAGTTTAGGAGCTTCCTATGTGGGCTGCGTGAATTGGTAGTCAAGGCTGGTTCTGTAGTGCCAGTAGGCCAAGCTCCCCCTGTAGGACTGTTGGGGTTCGGTAACTGTGGCTGCCTCGCGGCCTAGCTGTTCTCCCCTCTCCTGTGGACCTTGTGGTCCACCACCTGGTTCCAGCACCGTCAGCTGGTTCCGGGCTGAGCCTTTGGCTTAGGTGCCTCCTCCTGGGTATCCGAGTTCCGCCAACGCCAGGCGGTCCTTGGTAGTGCTTTTAAGCGTGGGCACCTACAGCTTAGTAACCGGGTTCCAGCACCGTCAGCTGGTCCTCGGTCGTGCCATTGGCTCTTGCACATTGGGGCGACGCATCCGGGTTCCAGCACCGCCAGCTGGTTCTCGGCAGTGTTTTTGTCACGGGTACTCCCTCGTGCCCAGCCTGGTTCCAGCACCGTCAGCTGTTTCCGGGTACTGTCAAACTCACTGAGACACCTATGTGTTGCCCCGTCGTGTTGCGGTCGAGTTAGCCAACTCCAGGGTGCCTCCAGTTTAGGAGCTTCCTATGTGGGCTGCATGAATTGGTAGTTAAGGCTGGTTCTGTAGTGCCAGTAGGCCAAGCTTCCCCTGTAGGACTGTTGGGGTTCGGTAACTGCGGCTGCCTCGCGGCCTAGCTGTTCTCTCCTCTCCTGTGGACCTTGTGGTCCACCACCTGGTTCCAGCACCGTCAGCTGGTTCCGGGCCGAGCCTTTGGCTTAGGTGCCTCCTCCTGGGTATCCGAGTTCCGCCAACGCCAGGCGATCCTTGGTAGTGCTTTTAAGCGCAGGCACCTACAGCTTAGTAACCGGGTTCCAGCACCGTCAGCTGGTCCTCGGTCGTGCCATTGGCTCTTGCACACTGGGGCGACGCATCCGGGTTCCAGCACCGCCAGCTGGTTCTCGGCAGTGTTTTTATCATGGGTAATCCCTCGTGCCCAGCCTGGTTCCAGCACCGTCAGCTGTTTCCGGGTACTGTCAAACTCACTGAGACACCTATGCGTTGCCCCGTCGTGTTGCGGTCGAGTTAGCCAACTCCAGGGTGCCTCCAGTTTAGGAGCTTCCTATGTGGGCTGCGTGAATTGGTAGTCAAGGCTGGTTCTGTAGTGCCAGTAGGCCAAGCTCCCCCTGTAGGACTGTTGGGGTTCGGTAACTGTGGCTGCCTCGCGGCCTAGCTGTTCTCCCCTCTCCTGTGGACCTTCAGGTCCACCACCTGGTTCCAGCACTGTCAGCTGGTTCCGGGCCGAGCCTTTGGCTTAGGTGCCTCCTCCTGGGTATCCGAGTTCCGCCAACGCCAGGCGGTCCTTGGTAGTGCTTTTAAGCGCGGGCACCTACAGCTTAGTAACCGGGTTCCAGCACCGTCAGCTGGTCCTCGGTCGTGCCATTGGCTCTTGCACACTGGGGCCACGCATCCGGGTTCCAGCACCGCCAGCTGGTTCTCGGCAGTGTTTTTGACACGGGTACTCCCACGTGCCCAGCCTGGTTCCAGCACCGTCAGTTGTTTCCGGGTACTGTCAAACTCACTGAGACACTTATGCGTTGCCCCGTCGTGTTGCGGTCGAGTTAGCCAACTCCAGGGTGCCTCCAGTTTAGGAGCTTCCTATGTGGGCTGCATGAATTGGTAGTTAAGGCTGGTTCTGTAGTGCCAGTAGGCCAAGCTTCCCCTGTAGGACTGTTGGGGTTCGGTAACTGCGGCTGCCTCGCGGCCTAGCTGTTCTCTCCTCTCCTGTGGACCTTGTGGTCCACCACCTGGTTCCAGCACCGTCAGCTGGTTCCGGGCTGAGCCTTTGGCTTAGGTGCCTCCTCCTGGGTATCCGAGTTCCGCCAACGCCAGGCGGTCCTTGGTAGTGCTTTTAAGCGCAGCACCTACAGCTTAGTAACCGGGTTCCAGCACCGTCAGCTGGTCCTCGGTCATGCCATTGGCTCTTGCACACTGGGGCCACGCATCCGGGTTCCAGCACCGCCAGCTGGTTCTCGGCAGTGTTTTTGTCACGGGTACTCCCTCGTGCCCAGCCTGGTTCCAGCACCGTCAGCTGTTTCCGGGTACTGTCAAACTCACTGAGACACCTATGTGTTGCCCTGTCGTGTTGCGGTCGAGTTAGCCAACTCCATGGTGCCTCCAGTTTAGGAGCTTCCTATGTGGGCTGCTTGAATTGGTAGTCAAGGCTGGTTCTGTAGTGCCAGTAGGCCAAGCTCCCCCTGTAGGACTGTTGGGGTTCGGTAACTGCGGCTGCCTCGCGGCCTAGCTGTTCTCCCCTCTCCTGTGGACCTTCAGGTCCACCACCTGGTTCCAGCACTGTCAGCTGGTTCCGGGCCGAGCCTTTGGCTTAGGTGCCTCCTCCTGGGTATCCGAGTTCCGCCAACGCCAGGCGGTCCTTGGTAGTGATTTTAAGCGCGGGCACCTACAGCTTAGTAACCGGGTTCCAGCACCGTCAGCTGGTCCTCGGTCGTGCCATTGGCTCTTGCACACTGGGGCCACGCATCCGGGTTCCAGCACCGCCAGCTGGTTCTCGGCAGTGTTTTTGTCATGGGTACTCCCTCGTGCCCAGCCTGGTTCCAGCACCGTCAGCTGTTTCCGGGTACTGTCAAACTCACTGAGACACCTATGCGTTGCCCCGTCGTGTTGCGGTCGAGTTAGCCAACTCCATGGTGCCTCCAGTTTAGGAGCTTCCTATGTGGGCTGCTTGAATTGGTAGTCAAGGCTGGTTCTGTAGTGCCAGTAGGCCAAGCTCCCCCTGTAGGACTGTTGGGGTTCGGTAACTGCGGCTGCCTCGCGGCCTAGCTGTTCTCCCCTCTCCTGTGGACCTTGTGGTCCACCACCTGGTTCCAGCACTGTCAGCTGGTTCCGGGCCGAGCCTTTGGCTTAGGTGCCTCCTCCTGGGTATCCGAGTTCCGCCAACGCCAGGCGGTCCTTGGTAGTGCTTTTAAGCGCGGGCACCTACAGCTTAGTAACCGGGTTCCAGCACCGTCAGCTGGTCCTCGGTCGTGCCATTGGCTCTTGCACACTGGGGCCACGCATCCGGGTTCCAGCACCGCCAGCTGGTTCTCGGCAGTGTTTTTGACACGGGTACTCCCACGTGCCCAGCCTGGTTCCAGCACCGTCAGTTGTTTCCGGGTACTGTCAAACTCACTGAGACACCTATGCGTTGCCCCGTCCTGTTGCGGTCGAGTTAGCCAACTCCAGGGTGCCTCCAGTTTAGGAGCTTCCTATGTGGGCTGCGTGAATTGGTAGTCAAGGCTGGTTCTGTAGTGCCAGTAGGCCAAGCTCCCCCTGTAGGACTGTTGGGGTTCGGTAACTGTGGCTGCCTCGCGGCCTAGCTGTTCTCCCCTCTCCTGTGGACCTTGTGGTCCACCACCTGGTTCCAGCACCGTCAGCTGGTTCCGGGCTGAGCCTTTGGCTTAGGTGCCTCCTCCTGGGTATCCGAGTTCCGCCAACGCCAGGCGGTCCTTGGTAGTGCTTTTAAGCGCAGGCACCTACAGCTTAGTAACCGGGTTCCAGCACCGTCAGCTGGTCCTCGGTCGTGCCATTGGCTCTTGCACACTGGGGCGACGCATCCGGGTTCCAGCACCGCCAGCTGGTTCTCGGCAGTGTTTTTGTCATGGGTACTCCCTCGTGCCCAGCCTGGTTCCAGCACCGTCAGCTGTTTCCGGGTACTGTCAAACTCACTGAGACACCTATGCGTTGCCCCGTCGTGTTGCGGTCGAGTTAGCCAACTCCAGGGTGCCTCCAGTTTAGGAGCTTCCTATGTGGGCTGCGTGAATTGGTAGTCAAGGCTGGTTCTGTAGTGCCAGTAGGCCAAGCTCCCCCTGTAGGACTGTTGGGGTTCGGTAACTGTGGCTGCCTCGCGGCCTAGCTGTTCTCCCCTCTCCTGTGGACCTTGTGGTCCACCACCTGGTTCCAGCACCGTCAGCTGGTTCCGGGCTGAGCCTTTGGCTTAGGTGCCTCCTCCTGGGTATCCGAGTTCCGCCAACGCCAGGCGGTCCTTGGTAGTGCTTTTAAGCGCGGGCACCTACAGCTTAGTAACCGGGTTCCAGCACCGTCAGCTGGTCCTCGGTCATGCCATTGGCTCTTGCACACTGGGGCCACGCATCCGGGTTCCAGCACCGCCAGCTGGTTCTCGGCAGTGTTTTTGTCACGGGTACTCCCTCGTGCCCAGCCTGGTTCCAGCACCGTCAGCTGTTTCCGGGTACTGTCAAACTCACTGAGACACCTATGTGTTGCCCTGTCGTGTTGCGGTCGAGTTAGCCAACTCCAGGGTGCCTCCAGTTTAGGAGCTTCCTATGTGGGCTGCGTGAATTGGTAGTCAAGACTGGTTCTGTAGTGCCAGTAGGCCAAGCTCCCCCTGTAGGACTGTTGGGGTTCGGTAACTGCGGCTGCCTCGCGGCCTAGCTGTTCTCCCCTCTCCTGTGGACCTTGTGGTCCACCACCTGGTTCCAGCACCGTCAGCTGGTTCCGGGCCGAGCCTTTAGCTTAGGTGCCTCCTCCTGTGTATCCGAGTTCCGCCAACGCCAGGCGGTCCTTGGTAGTGCTTTTAAGCGCGGGCACCTACAGCTTAGTAACCGGGTTCCAGCACCGTCAGCTGGTCCTCGGTTGTGCCATTGGTTCTTGCACACTGGGGCCACGCATCCGGGTTCCAGCACCGCCAGCTGGTTCTCGGCAGTGTTTTTGACACGGGTACTCCCACGTGCCCAGCCTGGTTCCAGCACCGTCAGTTGTTTCCGGGTACTGTCAAACTCACTGAGACACTTATGCGTTGCCCCGTCGTGTTGCGGTCGAGTTAGCCAACTCCAGGGTGCCTCCAGTTTAGGAGCTTCCTATGTGGGCTGCGTGAATTGGTAGTCAAGGCTGGTTCTGTAGTGCCAGTAGGCCAAGCTCCCCCTGTAGGACTGTTGGGGTTCGGTAACTGCGGCTGCCTCGCGGCCTAGTTGTTCTCCCCTCTCCTGTGGACCTTGTGGTCCACCACCTGGTTCCAGCACCGTCAGCTGGTTCCGGGCCGAGCCTTTAGCTTAGGTGCCTCCTCCTGGGTATCCGAGTTCCGCCAACGCCAGGCGGTCCTTGGTAGTGCTTTTAAGCGCGGGCACCTACAGCTTAGTAACCGGGTTCCAGCACCGTCAGCTGGTCCTCGGTCGTGCCATTGGCTCTTGCACACTGGGGCCACGCATCCGGGTTCCAGCACCGCCAGCTGGTTCTCGGCAGTGTTTTTGACACGGGTACTCCCACGTGCCCAGCCTGGTTCCAGCACCGTCAGTTGTTTCCGGGTACTGTCAAACTCACTGAGACACTTATGCGTTGCCCCGTCGTGTTGCGGTCGAGTTAGCCAACTCCAGGGTGCCTCCAGTTTAGGAGCTTCCTATGTGGGCTGCGTGAATTGGTAGTCAAGGCTGGTTCTGTAGTGCCAGTAGGCCAAGCTCCCCCTGTAGGACTGTTGGGGTTCGGTAACTGTGGCTGCCTCGCGGCCTAGCTGTTCTCCCCTCTCCTGTGGACCTTGTGGTCCACCACCTGGTTCCAGCACCGTCAGCTGGTTCCGGGCTGAGCCTTTGGCTTAGGTGCCTCCTCCTGGGTATCCGAGTTCCGCCAACGCCAGGCGGTCCTTGGTAGTGCTTTTAAGCGCAGGCACCTACAGCTTAGTAACCGGGTTCCAGCACCGTCAGCTGGTCCTCGGTCATGCCATTGGCTCTTGCACACTGGGGCCACGCATCCGGGTTCCAGCACCGCCAGCTGGTTCTCGGCAGTGTTTTTGTCACGGGTACTCCCTCGTGCCCAGCCTGGTTCCAGCACCGTCAGCTGTTTCCGGGTACTGTCAAACTCACTGAGACACCTATGTGTTGCCCCGTCGTGTTGCGGTCGAGTTAGCCAACTCCATGGTGCCTCCAGTTTAGGAGCTTCCTATGTGGGCTGCTTGAATTGGTAGTCAAGGCTGGTTCTGTAGTGCCAGTAGGCCAAGCTCCCCCTGTAGGACTGTTGGGGTTCGGTAACTGCGGCTGCCTCGCGGCCTAGCTGTTCTCCCCTCTACTGTGGACCTTCGGGTCCACCACCTGGTTCCAGCACTGTCAGCTGGTTCCGGGCCGAGCCTTTGGCTTAGGTGCCTCCTCCTGGGTATCCGAGTTCCGCCAACGCCAGGCGGTCCTTGGTAGTGCTTTTAAGCGCGGGCACCTACAGCTTAGTAACCGGGTTCCAGCACCGTCAGCTGGTCCTCGGTCGTGCCATTGGCTCTTGCACACTGGGGCCACGCATCCGGGTTCCAGCACCGCCAGCTGGTTCTCGGCAGTGTTTTTGTCATGGGTACTCCCTCGTGCCCAGCCTGGTTCCAGCACCGTCAGCTGTTTCCGGGTACTGTCAAACTCACTGAGACACCTATGCGTTGCCCCGTCGTGTTGCGGTCGAGTTAGCCAACTCCAGGGTGCCTCCAGTTTAGGAGCTTCCTATGTGGGCTGCGTGAATTGGTAGTCAAGGCTGGTTCTGTAGTGCCAGTAGGCCAAGCTCCCCCTGTAGGACTGTTGGGGTTCGGTAACTGTGGCTGCCTCGCGGCCTAGCTGTTCTCCCCTCTCCTGTGGACCTTGTGGTCCACCACCTGGTTCCAGCACCGTCAGCTGGTTCCGGGCTGAGCCTTTGGCTTAGGTGCCTCCTCCTGGGTATCCGAGTTCCGCCAACGCCAGGCGGTCCTTGGTAGTGCTTTTAAGCGCAGGCACCTACAGCTTAGTAACCGGGTTCCAGCACCGTCAGCTGGTCCTCGGTCATGCCATTGGCTCTTGCACACTGGGGCCACGCATCCGGGTTCCAACACCGCCAGCTGGTTCTCGGCAGTGTTTTTGTCATGGGTACTCCCTCGTGCCCAGCCTGGTTCCAGCACCATCAGCTGTTTCCGGGTACTGTCAAACTCACTGAGACACCTATGCGTTGCCCCGTCGTGTTGCGGTCGAGTTAGCCAACTCCAGGGTGCCTCCAGTTTAGGAGCTTCCTATGTGGGCTGCGTGAATTGGTAGTCAAGGCTGGTTCTGTAGTGCCAGTAGGCCAAGCTCCCCCTGTAGGACTGTTGGGGTTCGGTAACTGCGGCTGCCTCGCGGCCTAGCTGTTCTCCCCTCTCCTGTGGACCTTGTGGTCCACCACCTGGTTCCAGCACCGTCAGCTGGTTCCGGGCCGAGCCTTTGGCTTAGGTGCCTCCTCCTGGGTATCCGAGTTCCGCCAACGCCAGGCGGTCCTTGGTAGTGCTTTTAAGCGCGGGCACCTACAGCTTAGTAACCGGGTTCCAGCACCGTCAGCTGGTCCTCGGTCGTGCCATTGGCTATTGCACACTGGGGCCACGCATCCGGGTTCCAGCACCGCCAGCTGGTTCTCGGCAGTGTTTTTGTCACGGGTACTCCCTCGTGCCCAGCCTGGTTCCAGCACCGTCAGCTGTTTCCGGGTACTATCAAACTCACTGAGACACCTATGCGTTGCCCCGTCGTGTTGCGGTCGAGTTAGCCAACTCCAGGGTGCCTCCAGTTTAGGAGCTTCCTATGTGGGCTGCGTGAATTGGTAGTCAAGGCTGGTTCTGTAGTGCCAGTAGGCCAAGCTCCCCCTGTAGGACTGTTGGGGTTCGGTAACTGCGGCTGCCTCGAGGCCTAGCTGTTCTCTCCTCTCCTGTGGACCTTCTTGTCCACATCCTGGTTCCAGCACCGTCAGCTGGTTCTCGGCAGTGTCTTTTGCTCTTGTACCTTCTGCTCCCCATCCTGGTTCCAGTACCGTCAGCTGGTTCCGGGCAGAGCCTTTGGCTTAGGTGCCTCCTTCTGGTATCCAAGTTCCACCAACGTCAGGTGGTCCTTGGTAGTGCTTTTTAGCACGGGTACCTCCTGCTTAGTAACCGGGTTCCAGTAACGTCAGCTGGTCCTCGGTAGTTCCATTGGCTCTTGGACCTTCGGCTACCCATCCCGGTTCCAGTACCGTCAGCGGGTTCTCGGCAGTGTCTTTTGCTCTTGTACCTTCTGCTCCCCATCCTGGTTCCAGTACCGTCAGCTGGTTCTCGGCAGTGTCTTTTGCTCTTGTACCTTCTGCTCCCCATCCTGGTTCCAGTAACGTCAGCTGGTTCCGTGCAGAGCCTTTGGCTTATGTCCTCCTTCTGGGTATCCGAGTTCCGCCAACATCAGGCGGTCCTTGGTAGTGCTTTTTAGCACGGGTACCTCCTGCTTAGTAACCGGGTTCCAGTAACGTCAGCTGGTCCTCGGTAGTTCCATAGGCTCTTGAACCTTCGGATAGCCATCCGAGTTCCAGTTCCATCAGCTGGTTCTTGGCATTTTCTCAGCCTTCTTGTACCTTCTGCTACATTTCCAAGTTGAAGACCCTAAAGTCGACGACCCGGAAGACCTCCCCGATGACGACGACGACGGCGGAGACGACGACGGCGGAGACGACGACCCTGGAGACGACGACCCTGGAGATGACGACATGGAAGACCGAGAAGCAGAAGAACAAGAGGCTGCAGAACAAAGAGCAGAAGAACATTAAGCATAACACTTAATATCAGAGCAAAAGATATTATCTAAATTATATGCAGAAGAAGACTAAGTAGTGTATGGGGGTGAGTCCGTTCCTCCTCGTGGTGCCCCTGGATAAAGCCTGATGCTGCAGGCCAAACTGAACGCGGACAAATGTAACTTTTGTGACTGGCAGAACGGAAGGTGTAATCTTCAAACTTTTATAGATAACAACTACGGGAATGCCTGTCACAAATGAGAATATGATGAAGAAGTAGAATAGGAAGAATAATAATAGTTGAAGAAAATGAATATGTAGAATAGGAAGAATAATAATAGTTGAATAAAATGAATATGAAGAATGTAATAAAAAAAAATAGGTAGAAGATGAAGAAGAAGATGAATAAGGTGAAGAAAGTTGATGTCAAAGATGCTGATGATGATGAAGATGAAAGTGTGGGAAAAGTAAAAACAAAAAAGGGGAAGGGCGTGGAATAGTGAAACATCAAGATCTGACAAAATAAAAAAAAAATTACATAGTCAATATCTTTGTCACTACGAACGTCTTTAAAAAAAAAAAAAAAAGGCTATTCTATTTGATTGCGCTAAACCTCTATGACTTTAATGTCTCCGCCACCTCCCCAAATACATCCGGCATTATTCTTTGTTGTTTTCCTTCATGTAGAATGAACCTACAAGGAAAGAAAGGGTTTATTTTAATTCCGATATTTTGGTCTCATTGACTTGCATTGGGATCGGGTATCGGTATCGGCGATATCCGATATTTTTTGAATATCGGCCGATCCAATCCGATACCGATACTTTCCGATATCGGAAGGTATCGCTCAACACTATTGGTGACCCTTAATATAGGGTTTTCATTGTTTCTTGGGATTTCACCTAGCATTTCATTTTCCACCGTGAATACCGTGGAGAAGAAGGTGTTTAATATGTTAGCTTTTTCCTCGTCATCTACAACCATTCTTTCCTCACTATTTTTTAAGGGGCCTACATTTTCAGTTTTTATTCTTTTACTATTGATATAGTTGAAGAACAGTTTGGGATTAGTTTTACTCTCCTTAGCAATGTGCTTCTCTGTTTCCTTTTTGGCAGCTTTAATTCGTTTTTTAGATAAAGTATTTTTCTCCCTATAGTTTTTTAGAGCTTCAATGGTGCCATCCTGCTTTAGTAGTGCAAATGCTTTCTTTTTACTGTTAATTGCCTGTCTTACTTCTTTGTTTAGCCATATTGGGTTTTTCCTATTTCTAGTCCTTTTATTCCCACAAGGTATAAACCGCTTACACTGCCTATTTAGGATGTTCTTAAACATTTTCCATTTATTATCTGTATTCTTATTTCTGAGGATATTGTCCCAGTCTACCAGATTAAGGGCATCTCTAAGCTGTTCAAACTTTGCCTTCCTAAAGTTCAGTGTTTTTGGAACTCCCTGACAAGTCCCCTTAGTGAAAGACAGGTGACACTGTACAATATTGTGGTCGCTATTTCCTAGATGCCCGACCACCTGCAGATTTGTTATTCTGTCAGGTCTATTAGATAGTATTAGGTCTAAAAGTGCTGCTCCTCTGGTTGGATTCTGCACCAATTGTGAAAGACAATTTTTCTTGGTTATTAGCAGAAACCTGTTGCCTTTATGGGTTTCACAGGTTTCTGTTTCCCAGTTAATATCCGGGTAGTTAAAGTCCCCCATAACCAGGACCTCATTATGGGTTGCAGCTTCATCTATCTGCTTCAGAAGTAGACTTTCCATGCTTTCTGTTATATTTGGGGGTTTGTAACAGACCCCAATGAGAATTTTGTTACCATTTTTCCCTCCATGAATTTCGACCCATATGTGCTCGACATCCTCATTCCCTTCGCTAATATCCTCCCTTAAAGTGGACTTTAGACAAGACTTTACATAGAGACAAACCCCTCCTCCTCTCCGATTGCTCCATAGTATTATATGCCCCCGTACACTGCTCCATTATGGTTGATAGCCCCATAAGATGCTCCATAGTGTATGTCCAGTATGTTAGGAGTCGAGTTTCCTCTGCTGCATTCCTTATCCTTTCCTTATCCTGCACAGGGGGAATCTCGATCCGTGTCTGCTGCAGTCTCCCATTCTGCTTCGGCCGCAGTTGGCTCTGCTCAGTGGAGGCGTCGCTCCCAGCGTCTTGCTGGGACTGATTCTGTGCAGAGGGTTACTACTGCCTTTTCTGGCTCTCCTGTTGTACTCTGCACTGATCTGCGGCGAGCAGGCTTCTCTGGGACTAAGTCCTTATTTTCACACACTGAGTGTTAGGGGTCGAGTTCCCGCTTCTGCACAGGGGGAATCTCGAGCCACCTCCGCTGCGGTCTCCCATTCTTGTCCAGCCGCAGTGGAGTCTGCTCAGCAAAGACGTCGGTCCCAGCGTCTTGCTCATTCTCACTCTGCTCTGAGAGTTACTGCTGCTTCTCCAGTCTCTGCCATTAAAGTCAGTGCTGGTCAGCAGCGAGCGGACTTCTCTGGGACTAAGTCCTTGTCTGCACGTACTGAGCATGCCCAGGGTAAGATCTCCCGTTGGAGATCGAGGGTCATGTGCTCAGGCTCTGCAGCACATTCCATTGGTCCTCTTGGCAGGTCTTGGAAGGGCAAAAGTGCTGTAGCCACTTCCTGTGCTGCAACTATATAAACTGCGCATGACCGCACGGCCATGCGCTAGTATTGTCTTACAATTGTTAATGTGTGTATGTTGTGAGTGCAAGTCGTCCTTGGATACCCCTACCCTATTGAATGTCTGTTCGCGGAAGGTGTATGGTTGCTATCTAGCGCCCGACTTATCCTACAGCACTAATCACACATTACAGCGTCCAGTTGCTGTGACCGCCAGTACGGCGCCGTGCACTTCCTCTGTGCTTTCCTTACCCAAGCCTGGGTGGTTAGTGGCGTTCGTCAGTGCGGCACCGCATGCACTCTTCTGCCTTAATATTGTTTTTCAGTTTCCTTACACAACCAGTTGCGGCGTTGTGCCAGCAAGGGTCTAATCGGACTTCAATCCTAGTTGGGGTTGAGTTCGCTGACTACTTGCTCACGCTTTAGGTGCGGTACCGCGGTCCTGTGACTTAACAGGATTGCTTCTTTCACGCTGGGTGAGGTTAACCCACGCGTGTATACTTTAGTGTACCGCCATATAGTCTGCAAATTGCTAGCAGCAGGTTTTCACCTGCACGGTGGACCCCGGACTGCGAACGCATCTATATCATCTGTCTTGGTGCGTTCCGCCAGTCCTAACACTGAGCATGCCCAGGGCAAGATCTCCCGTTGGAGATCGAGGGTCACATGCTCAGGTACTGCAGCACATTCCATTGGTCCTCCAGGAAGGTCCTGAAAGGGCAAAACTTCGGTAGCAGCTTCCTGTGCTGCAACTATATAAACTGCGCATGACCGCACGGCCATGCGCTAGTATTGTCTTGATAATATGTGTGTGTGTTGTGAGTGAAAGTCGCTCTTTAAATACCCTCCCTATTGGATGACTGTTCGCGGAAGGTGTATGTTTGCTATCTAGCGCCCGACTTATCCAACAGCACGTTACACACATAACAGCGTCTAGTTGCTGTGACCGCCTGTACAGCGCCGTGCGCTTCCTCTGCGCTTTCCTTACCCAAGCCTGGGTGGTTAGTGGCGTCCGTCAGTGCGGCACTGCATGCACTCTTGTGCCATTATATACTATTTTAATAGTTTCCTTACACATATGTTAAGTTTCTAATAGACATACCATGGAGGATCAAAGCCTTTAGAGAAGATTCAATGGAGAGTTTTAACATATAAGAGAGAAGACTGAAGACTTGGGGAGGGAGACAGACACAGAGAGATGAGGAGAGAGATGGAAATGAATACAGACTAATGGACTTCTACCATAATAATGTAATGTATGAATGCTGCTTGTTATGGTGCACATGTATTTATTTTACTTTATTGTTTAATCTTATCATTTATAAAGTAAATTCATTTTAGTTTATTCAATTCATGTGTGAACATTTTCTTATTCATTACAATCATTTGAACCCATTAAAAAACAAAGTGGTGTCAGAAGTGGGATTGTTTTGAATAAAAATATTTGCAAAATTGAATAAGTTTGTTAAGAATAGAAAAGCAGTTGAGAGCAGTGTCAGATCCTTGCCAGAATGGGTGTTATCAGGAACGTGGACCCCAATGGCATAGGAATGTAACAAGTATATGGAGGGACAGCTCTTACCAAATCCCCAGGATGTGGCTGCCAAATTTTATCTCTCAAGGTAAGACGCAAAGGAACAGAAAGTTGCTGCAGTCGTTGGATGGGTGTGTGCTCAGGCACTTCAAAGTGCGAATTTTTGCCTGTAGGACATTATTGCAAGAGAGCTTGGCTGAGTAGATTACACAAGAAGGAAAACACACAGCAAGTCAGCAGGATCTAGGAGCAACATGGCAGATGTGACAACCTACATGGTGAGCTGCAGCATGTGCTACATGTTCACAGATCGACCAGAAGAAGAATCCAATTTCACCTGTCAGAAGTGTAGACTAGTGGCCCTTTTAGAAGAAAAGGTGCGGGGTCTGGAAGAAAGAATAGCAACTTTGAAACTCATCAAAGAGAATGAAGACTTTCTAGACAGAACAGAAGCATCTCTACTGGTCACAGAAGGTGCAAAAAGTGTCAGAGAACCTCCAAAAGCAGATGAGTGGAAGCATGTGACCAAAAGAAGCAAGAAGACCATGGAGAAATCACCAACCACACAACTGAAGAACCGATATCAAATCGTTGTAGAGGATGAAGATGGCACACCTAAGAATGAAGCAATACCAGCAAGCAAAAAAGAAAAGGGCACACAGCAACAAGTGACAGCAAAAAGTACAGCCAAGAAGCAACGAAGAGTGGTGGTGGTGGGAGACTCACTACTGAGAGGCACAGAAGCAGCCATCTGCAGACCGGACATAACTGCAAGAGAAGTATGCTGCCTTCCAGGTGCGATGATCAAGGATGTGACCGATAGGATACCAAAGCTCTTCAGCTCCAAGGACGTCCACCCATTTCTTCTGATACATGTTGGCACCAATGACACGGCAAGGAAGGACCTACCGACAATCTGCAAAGACTTTGAAGAGTTGGGGAAGAAAGTAAAGGAACTGGATGCACAGGTAGTTTTTTCTTCTATCCTTCCAGTAGACGGGCATGGCACCAGGAGATGGAACAGGATCCTTGATGCAAACAACTGGCTAAGACGATGGTGCAGACAACAAGGATTTGGATTCCTGGACCACGGTGTGAATTACTGGTATGATGGACTCCTCGCCAGAGACGGACTACACCTCAACAAACCTGGGAAACACACATTCGCCAGAAGACTCGCTACACTCATCAGGAGGGCGTTAAACTAGAAGAAGAGGGGACGGGAAGAAAAACATTAGACTCGAACAAAGACGACCCAGGAAAACATACTCAGAAGGGAGGTAAGAACATTTCTAAAACAATCCACAGTGAGGAGATTGGAACAAAACAAAATCCTCTAAACTGCATGCTCGCAAACGCCAGAAGCCTGACAAACAAGATGGAAGAACTAGAAGCAGAAATATCTACAGGTAACTTTGACATAGTGGGAATAACCGAGACATGGTTAGATGAAAGCTATGACTGGGCAGTTAACTTACAGGGTTACAGTCTGTTTAGAAAGGATCGTAAAAATCAGAGAGGAGGAGGGGTTTGTCTCTATGTAAAGTCTTGTCTAAAGTCCACTTTAAGGGAGGATATTAGCGAAGGGAATGAGGATGTCGAGTCCATATGGGTTGAAATTCATGGAGGGAAAAATGGTAACAAAATTCTCATTGGGGTCTGTTACAAACCCCCAAATATAACAGAAAGCATGGAAAGTCTACTTCTAAAGCAGATAGATGAAGCTGCAACCCATAATGAGGTCCTGGTTATGGGGGACTTTAACTACCCGGATATTAACTGGGAAACAGAAACCTGTGAAACCCATAAAGGCAACAGGTTTCTGCTAATAACCAAGAAAAATTATCTTTCACAATTGGTGCAGAATCCAACCAGAGGAGCAGCACTTTTAGACCTAATACTATCTAATAGACCTGACAGAATAACAAATCTGCAGGTGGTTGGGCATTTAGGAAATAGCGACCACAATATTGTGCAGTTTCACCTGTCTTTCACTAGGGGGACTTGTCAGGGAGTCACAAAAACATTGAACTTTAGGAAGGCAAAGTTTGAACAGCTTAGAGATGCCCTTAATCTGGTAGACTGGGACAATATCCTCAGAAATGAGAATACAGATAATAAATGGGAAATGTTTAAGAACATCCTAAATAGGCAGTGTAAGCGGTTTATACCTTGTGGGAATAAAAGGACTAGAAATAGGAAAAACCCAATGTGGCTAAACAAAGAAGTAAGACAGGCAATTAACAGTAAAAAGAAAGCATTTGCACTACTAAAGCAGGATGGCACCATTGAAGCTCTAAAAAACTATAGGGAGAAAAATACTTTATCTAAAAAACTAATTAAAGCTGCCAAAAAGGAAACAGAGAAGCACATTGCTAAGGAGAGTAAAACTAATCCCAAACTGTTCTTCAACTATATCAATAGTAAAAGAATAAAAACTGAAAATGTAGGCCCCTTAAAAAATAGTGAGGAAAGAATGGTTGTAGATGACGAGGAAAAAGCTAACATATTAAACACCTTCTTCTCCACGGTATTCACGGTGGAAAATGAAATGCTAGGTGAAATCCCAAGAAACAATGAAAACCCTATATTAAGGGTCACCAATCTAACCCAAGAAGAGGTGCGAAACCGGCTAAATAAGATTAAAATAGATAAATCTCCGGGTCCGGATGGCATACACCCACGAGTACTAAGAGAACTAAGTAATGTAATAGATAAACCATTATTTCTTATTTTTAGGGACTCTATAGAGACAGGGTCTGTTCCGCAGGATTGGCGCATAGCAAATGTGGTGCCAATATTCAAAAAGGGCTCTAAAAGTGAACCTGGAAATTATAGGCCAGTAAGTCTAACCTCTATTGTTGGTAAAATATTTGAAGGGTTTCTGAGGGATGTTATTCTGGATTATCTCAATGAGAATAACTGTTTAACTCCATATCAGCATGGGTTTATGAGAAATCGCTCCTGTCAAACCAATCTAATCAGTTTTTATGAAGAGGTAAGCTATAGACTGGACCACGGTGAGTCATTGGACGTGGTATATCTCGATTTTTCCAAAGCGTTTGATACCGTGCCGCACAAGAGGTTGGTACACAAAATGAGAATGCTTGGTCTGGGGGAAAATGTGTGTAAATGGGTTAGTAACTGGCTTAGTGATAGAAAGCAGAGGGTGGTTATAAATGGTATAGTCTCTAACTGGGTCGCTGTGACCAGTGGGGTACCGCAGGGGTCAGTATTGGGACCTGTTCTCTTCAACATATTCATTAATGATCTGGTAGAAGGTTTACACAGTAAAATATCGATATTTGCAGATGATACAAAACTATGTAAAGCAGTTAATACAAGAGAAGATAGTATTCTGCTACAGATGGATCTGGATAAGTTGGAAACTTGGGCTGAAAGGTGGCAGATGAGGTTTAACAATGATAAATGTAAGGTTATACACATGGGAAGAAGGAATCAATATCACCATTACACACTGAACGGGAAACCACTGGGTAAATCTGACAGGGAGAAGGACTTGGGGATCCTAGTTAATGATAAACTTACCTGGAGCAGCCAGTGCCAGGCAGCAGCTGCCAAGGCAAACAGGATCATGGGGTGCATTAAAAGAGGTCTGGATACACATGATGAGAGCATTATACTGCCTCTGTACAAATCCCTAGTTAGACCGCACATGGAGTACTGTGTCCAGTTTTGGGCACCGGTGCTCAGGAAGGATATAATGGAACTAGAGAGAGTACAAAGGAGGGCAACAAAATTAATAAAGGGGATGGGAGAACTACAATACCCAGATAGATTAGCGAAATTAGGATTATTTAGTCTAGAAAAAAGACGACTGAGGGGCGATCTAATAACCATGTATAAGTATATAAGGGGACAATACAAATATCTCGCTGAGGATCTGTTTATACCAAGGAAGGTGACGGGCACAAGGGGGCATTCTTTGCGTCTGGAGGAGAGAAGGTTTTTCCACCAACATAGAAGAGGATTCTTTACTGTTAGGGCAGTGAGAATCTGGAATTGCTTGCCTGAGGAGGTGGTGATGGCGAACTCAGTCGAGGGGTTCAAGAGAGGCCTGGATGTCTTCCTGGAGCAGAACAATATTGTATCATACAATTATTAGGTTCTGTAGAAGGACGTAGATCTGGGTATTTATTATGATGGAATATAGGCTGAACTGGATGGACAAATGTCTTTTTTCGGCCTTACTAACTATGTTACTATGTTACTATGTTACTTTTATGTAAAAACTGACTTAAAATATTTTGGGAGCGTCCCATATTCTTATACCCATAACATATAATTTTCTGTTTTACTCGAGACAAACATTCTTCATTACTAAGATGCAAGTCAGCTTTATTCATTTATTTATATATTTACAATATTTCACAGTCTGCTTGGTAGACATTAATGATTAAAAAAATAAATATCATATTTCAGTTTTTATGTCATAAATTCGTCATATCAGGTTGTTTTGGTCTCTGAAGATGCCTCGTCTCTCCACGGCAGGTGCATATACTTCAGAATGTCAATGGCCGAGCCTCTCTGCCCGGCATTTATTTCCAGCAGCTCCCAGAACATTTCTCTGGCCTCCACTGAAATTTTCTGCCATTTCTGTGGAGCCTTTGACAGATCCCTTCCCACCTGCCACCAGGCAAACCCTTTATAATATTGATCACCGCGTACTGCCCCACGCCAAGGGAAGAGTCCAAAAAGAGCAACATAGAGAACTACACCAAAAGCCCAGACATCAAGACTAGGATGTAGCAACAACTGATCTCCTGGTCTTAAGCAGCAGTGCTCTGGGGCATAGTAGGGTTTATACCAGGGCACAAAAGGAACATATGTGCCCTGGAGCCTGGTGAGGCCAAAGTCTGCCAGCTTTATCCAGTGACATTCTGTGTCCATCAGAAGGATATTATTCGGCTTGATATCCCGATGAACCATTCCTCTGTTGTGCATAAAGTCCAGAGCACTGGCGATCTGAG